>NW_027492913.1:5000-394393 GCF_021521415.1 Bidens hawaiensis
CACGAGCCGAAGGAAAAACTGAGGATGGGTCGAACCACTGAATCGGATCATAAATTCGGTCTAGGAGACTGCCATACATTATTTTATGACCATAAGAAAGAATCGGATCAATAATTATGGCCTCACGCCACCCAGTGGCCCGTTCGAAATTTTGGTCGTATAGCCAAAGGGGGTAGTACACGAGCAGAAGGAAAAACTGAGGATGGATCGAAAAACTGAATCTGATCATAAATTTGGTCTAGAAGACTGCCATACAATATTTTATGACCCTAAGAAAGAATTGGATCAATAATTATGCCCTCAAGCCACCCCGTGGCCCGTTCAAAATTTTGATCGTATAGCCAAAGGGGGTAGTACACGAGCCGGAGGAAAAACTGAGGATGGGTCGAACCACTGAATCGGATCATAAATTCGGTCTAGGAGAATGCCATACAATATTTTATGACCCTAAGAAAGAATTTGATCAATAATTATACCCTCACGCCACCCCGTGGCTCATTCGAAATTTTGGTCGTATAGCCAAAGGGGGTAGTACACGTGCAGAAGGAAAAACTGAGGATGGATCGAACAACTGAATCTGATCATAAATTCGGTCTAGGAGACTGCCATACAATATTTTATGACCCTAAGAAAGAATCGGATCTATAATTATGCCCTCATGCCACCCCGGGGCCCGTTCGAAATTTTGATCGTATAGCCAAAGGGGGTAGTACACGAGCCAGAGGAAAAACTGAGGATGGGTCAAACCACTGAATCGGATCATAAATTCGGTCTAGGAGACTGCCATATAATATTTTATGACCCTAAGAAAGAATCGGATCAATAATTATGCCTCACGCCACCCCGTGGCCCGTTCGAGGTTTTGCCAGTACTACCAAAGGGAGGGTAGTACACAAGCCGGAGGAAAAACAGAGGATGGGTCAAACCAATGAATCGGATCACAAATTCGGTCTAGGAAACTGCCATACAGTATTTTATGACCCTAAGAAAGAATCGGATCAATTGTTATTCCCTCACGCCACCCCGTGGCCCGTTCAAAATTTTGGTCGTATTGATAAAGGGGGTAGTACACGAGCTGGAATAAAAAAACTAAGGATGGGTCGAACCACTGAATCGGATCATAAATTCGGTCTAGGAGACTGCCATACAATATTTTAAGACCATAAGAAAGAATCGGATCAATAATTATGCCCTCACGCCACCCCGTGGCCCGTTCGAAATTTTGCCAGTACTGCTAAATGGGGTAGTACACGAGCCGGAGGAAAAACTGAGGATGTGTCGAACCACTGAATCGGATCATAAATTCAGTCTAGGAGACTGCCATATAAAATTTTATGACCCTAAGAAAGAATCGGATAAATAATTAAGCCCTCACACCACTCCGTGGCCCGTTCGAAATTTTGGTTGTATAGCCAAAGGGGGTAATACACGAGCAGAAGGAAAAACTGAGGATGGATCGAACAACCGAATCTGATCATAAATTCGGTCTAGGAGACTTCCATTCAATATTTTATGACCCTAAGAAAGAATCGGATCAATAATTATGGCCTCACGCAACCCAGTGGCCGTTCAAAATTTTGATCGTATAGCCAAAGGTAGTAGTACACGAGCCGGAGGAAAAACTGAGGATGGGTCGAACCACTGAATCGGATCATAAATTCGGTATAGGAGACTGCCATACATTATTTTATGACCCTAAGAAAGAATCGGATCAATAATTATGGCCTCACGCCACCCAGTGGCCCGTTCGAAATTTTGGTCGTATAGCCAAAGGGGGTAGTACACGAGCAGAAGGAAAAACTGAGGATGGATCGAACAACTGAATCTGATCATAAATTTGGTCTAGAAGACTGCCATACAATATTTTATGACCCTAAGAAAGAATTGGATCAATAATTATGCCCTCAAGCCACCCCGTGGCCCGTTCAAAATTTTGATCGTATAGCCAAAGGGGGTAGTACACGAGCCGGAGGAAAAACTGAGGATGGGTCGAACCACTGAATCGGATCATAAATTCGGTCTAGGAGAATGCCATACAATAGTTTATGACCCTAATAAAGAATTTGATCAATAATTATACCCTCACGCCACCCCGTGGCTCATTCGAAATTTTGGTCGTATAGCCAAAGGGGGTAGTACACGAGAAGAAGGAAAAACTGTGGATTGGTCAAACAACTGAATTCGATAATAAATTCGGTCTAGGAGACTTCCATACAATATTTAATGACCCTAAGAAAGAATCGGATCAATAATTATCCCCTCACGCCACCCGTGGCCCGTTCGAAAGTTTGCCAGTACTGCTAAATGGGGTAGTACACGAGCCGGAGGAAAAACTGAGGATGTGTCGAACCACTGAATCGGATCATAAATTCGGTCTAGGAGACTGCCATATAAAATTTTATGACCCTAAGAAAGAATCGGATAAATAATTAAGCCCTCACACCACTCCGTGGCTCGTTCGAAATTTTGGTTGTATAGCCAAAGGGGGTAGTACACGAGCAGAAGGAAAAACTGAGGATGAATCGAACAACCGAATCTGATCATAAATTAGGTCTAGGAGACTTCCATTCAATATTTTATGACCCTAAGAAAGAATCGCATCAATAATTATGGCTTCACGCAACCCAGTGGCCCGTTCAAAATTTTGATCGTATAGCCAAAGGGGGTAGTACACGAGCCGGAGGAAAAACTGGGGATGGGTCGAACCACTGAATCGGATCATAAATTCGGTCTAGGAGACTGCCATACATTATTTTATGACCCTAAGAAAGAATCGGATCAATAATTATGGCCTCACGCCACCCAGTGGCCCGTTCGAAATTTTGGTCGTATAGCCAAAGGGGGTAGTACACGAGCAGAAGGAAAAACTGAGGATGGATCGAACAACTGAATCTGATCATAAATTTGGTCTAGAAGACTGCCATACAATATTTTATGACCCTAAGAAAGAATTGGATCAATAATTATGCCCTCAAGCCACCCCGTGGCCCGTTCAAAATTTTGATCGTATAGCCAAAGGGGGTAGTACACGAGCCGGAGGAAAAACTGAGGATGGGTCGAACCACTGAATCGGATCATAAATTCGGTCTAGGAGAATGCCATACAATAGTTTATGACCCTAAGAAAGAATTTGATCAATAATTATACCCTCACGCCACCCCGTGGCTCATTCGAAATTTTGGTCGTATAGCCAAAGGGGGTAGTACACGAGAAGAAGGAAAAACAGTGGATGGGTCAAACAACTGAATCCGATAATAAATTCGGTCTAGAAGACTGCAATACAATATTTTATAAACTTAAGAAAGAATCGGATCAATAAATACGCCCTTACGCCACCCCGTGGCCCGTTCGAAATTTTGGCCGTATAGCCAAAGGGGGTAGTACACGTGCAGAAGGAAAAACTAAGGATGGATCGAACAACTGAATCTGATCATAAATTCGGTCTAGGAGACTGCCATACAATATTTTATGACCCTAAGTAAGAATCGGATCTATAATTATGCCATCATGCCACCCCGGGGCCCGTTCGAAATTTTGATCGTATATCCAAAGGGGGTAGTACACGAGCCAGAGGAAAAACTGAGGATGGGTCAAACCACTGAATCGGATCATAAATTCGGTCTAGGAGACTGCCATATAATATTTTATGACCCTAAGAAAGAATCGGATCAATAATTATGCCCTCACGCCACCCCGTGGCCCGTTCGAAATTTTTCCTGTACTGCCAGAGGGAGGGTAGTACACAAGTCGAAGGAAAAACTGAGGATGGGTCGAACCAATGAATCGGATCACAAATTCGGTCTAGGAGACTGTCATACAGTATTTGATGACCCTAAGAAAGAATCGGATCAATAGTTATGCCCTCACGCCACCCCGTGGCCTGTTCGTAATTTTGGTCGTATTGATAAAAGGGGTAGTACACGAGCTGGAAGAAAAAAACTAAGGATGGGTCGAACCACTGAATCGGATCATAAATTCGGTCTAGGAGACTGCCATACAATATTTTAAGACCGTAAGAAAGAATCGGATCAATAATTATGCCCTCACGCCACCTCGTGGCCCGTTCGAAATTTTGCCAGTACTGCAAAATGGGGTAGTACACGAGCCGGAGGAAAAACTGAGTATGTGTCGAACCACTGAATCGGATCATAAATTCGGTCTAGGAGACTGCCATATAAAATTTTAAGACCCTAAGAAAGAATCGGATAAATAATTATGCCCTCACACCACTCCGTGGCCCGTTCGAAATTTTGGTTGTATAGCCAAAGGGGGTAGTACACGAGCAGAAGGAAAAACTGAGGTTGGATCGAACAACTGAATCTGATCATAAATTAGGTCTAGGAGACTTCCATTCAATATTTTATGACCCTATGAAAGAATCGGATCAATAATTATGGCCTCACGCAACCCAGTGGCCCGTTCAAAATTTTGATCGTATAGCCAAAGGGGGTAGTACACGAGCCGGAGGAAAAACTGAGGATGGGTCGAACCACTGAATCGGATCATAAATTCGGTCTACAAGACTGCCATACAATATTTTATAACCCTAAGAAAGAATCGGATAAATAATTATACCCTCACGCCACCCCGTGGCTCATTCGAAATTTTGGTCGTATAGCCAAAGGGGGTAGTACACGAGCAGAAGGAAAATCTGTGGTTGGGTCAAATAACTGAATCCGATCATAAATTCGGTCTAGGAGACTGAAATACAATATTTTACAACCCTAAGAAAGAATCGGATAAATAAATAAGCCCTCACGCCACCCCGTGCCCGTTCGAAATTTTGGTCGTTTTGCCAAAGGGGGTAGTACACGTGCAGAAGGAAAACTGAGGATGGATCGAACAACTGAATCTGATCATAAATTCGGTCTAGGAGACTGCTATACAATATTTTATGACCTTATGAAAGAATCGGATCAATAATTATGCCCTCACGCCACCCCGTGGCCCGTTCGAAATTTTGATCGTATAGCCAAAGGGGGTAGTACACGAGCCAGATGAAAAACAGAGGATGGGTCAAACCACTGAATCGGATCATAAATTCGGTCTAGGAAACTGCCATATAATATTTTATGACCCTAAGAAAGAATCGGATCAATAATTATGCCTCACGCCACCCCGTGGCCCGTTCAAAATTTTTCCAGTACTGCCAAAGGGGGTAGTACACGAGAAGAAGGAAAAACTGTGGATGGGTCAAAAAACTGAATCCGATCATAAATTCGGTTTGGGAGACTGCAATACAATATTTTATAAACCTAAGAAAGAATCGGATAAGTAAATACGCCCTCACGCCACCCCGTGGCCCGTTCGAAATTTTGGCCGTATAGCCAAAGGCGGTAGTACACGTGCAAAAGGAAAAACTGAGGATGGATCGAACAACTGAATCTGATCATAAATTCGGTCTAGGAGACTGCCATACAATATTTTATTACCCTAAGAAAGAATCGGATCAATAATTATGCCCTCATGCCACCCACGTGGTCCATTCGAAATTTTGATCGTATAGCCAAAGGGGGTAGTACACGAGCAGAAGGAAAAACTGAGGATGGATCGAACAACTGAATCTGATCATAATTTTGGGCTAGAAGACTGCCATACAATATTTTATGACCCTAAGATAGAATTGGATCAATAATTATGCCCTCAAGCCACCCCGTGGCCCGTTCAAAATTTTGATCGTATAGACATAGGGGGTAGTACACGAGCAGGAGGAAAAACTGAGGATGGGTCGAACCACTGAATCGGATCATAAATTCGGTCTAGGAGAATGCCATACAATAGTTTATGACCCTAAGAAAGAATTTGATCAATAATTATACCCTCACGCCACCCCGTGGCTCATTCGAAATTTTGGTCGTATAGCCAAAGGGGGTAGTGCACGAGAAGAAGAAAAAACTGTGGAAGGGTCAAACAACTGAATCCGATAATAAATTCGGTCTAGGAGACTGCAATTCAATATTTTATAAACCTAAGAAAGAATCGGATCAATAAATACGCCCTTACGCCACCCCGTGGCCCGTTCGAAATTTTGGCCGTATAGCCAAAGGGGGTAGTACACGTGCAGAAGGAAAAACTAAGGATGGATCGAACAACTGAATCTGATCATAAATTCGGTCTAGGAGACTGCCATACAATATTTTATGACCCTAAGAAAGAATCGGATCTATAAATATGCCCTCATGCCACCCCGGGCCCGTTCGAAATTTTGATCGTATAGCCAAAGGGGGTAGTACACGAGCCAGAGGAAAAACTGAGGATGGGTCAAACCACTGAATCGGATCATAAATTCGGTCTAGGAGACTGCCATATAATATTTTATGACCCTAAGAAAGAATCGGATCAATAATTATGCCCTCACGCCACCCCGTGGCCCGTTCGAAATTTTTCCAGTACTGCCAAAGGGAGGGTAGTACACAAGTCGAAGGAAAAACTGAGGATGGGTCGAACCAATGAATCGGATCACAAATTCGGTCTAGGAGACTGTCATACATTATTTGATGACCCTAAGAAAGAATCGGATCAATAGTTATGCCCTCACGCCACCCCGTGGCCTGTTCGTAATTTTGGTCGTATTGATAAAGGGGGTAGTACACGAGCTGGAAGAAAAAAACTAAGGATGGGTCGAACCACTGAATCGGATCATAAATTCGGTCTAGGAGACTGCCATACAATATTTTAAGACCGTAAGGAAGAATCGGATCAATAATTATGCCCTCACGCCACCCCGTGGCCCGTTCGAAATTTTGCCAGTACTGCTAAATGGGGTAGTACACGAGCCGGAGGAAAAACTGAGGATGTGTCGAACCACTGAATCGGATCATAAATTCGGTCTAGGAGACTGCCATATAAAATTTTATGACCCTAAGAAAGAATCGGATAAATAATTAAGCCCTCACACCACTCCGTGGCCCGTTCGAAATTTTGGTTGTATAGCCAAAGGTGGTAGTACACGAGCAGAAGGAAAAACTGAGGTTGGATCGAACAACTGAATCTGATCATAAATTAGGTCTAGGAGACTTCCATTCAATATTTTATGACCCTAAGAAAGAATCGGATCAATAAATATGGCCTCACGCAACCCAGTGGCCCGTTCAAAATTTTGATCGTATAGCCAAAGGGGGTAGTACACGAGCCGGAGGAAAAACTGAGGATGGGTCGAACCACTGAATCGGATCATAAATTCGGTCTAAAAGACTGCCATACAATATTTTATAACCCTAAGAAAGAATCGGATCAATAATTATACCCTCACGCCACCCCGTGGCTCATTCGAAATTTTGGTCGTATAGCCAAAGGGGGTAGTACACGAGCAGAAGGAAAAACTGTGGTTGGGTCAAACAACTGAATCCGATCATAAATTCGGTCTAGGAGACTGAAATACAATATTTTATAACCCTAAGAAAGAATCGGATAAATAAATAAGCCCTCACGCCACCCCGTGCCCGTTCGAAATTTTGGTCGTTTTGCCAAAGGGGGTAGTACACGTGCAGAAGGAAAACTGAGGATGGATCGAACAACTGAATCTGATCATAAATTCAGTCTAGGAGACTGCTATACAATATTTTATGACCTTATGAAAGAATCGGATCAATAATTATGCCCTCACGCCACCCCGTGGCCCGTTCGAAATTTTGATCGTATAGCCAAAGGGGGTAGTACACGAGCCAGATGAAAAACAGAGGATGGGTCAAAAAACTGAATCGGATCATAAATTCGGTCTAGGAAACTGCCATATAATATTTTATGACCCTAAGAAAGAATCGGATCAATAATTATGCCTCACGCCACCCCGTGGCCCGTTCTAAATTTTTCCAGTACTGCCAAAGGGGGTAGTACACGAGAAGAAGGAAAAACTGTGGATGGGTCAAAAAACTGAATCCGATCATAAATTCGGTTTAGGAGACTGCAATACAATATTTTATAAACCTAAGAAAGAATCGGATCAGTAAATACGCCCTCACGCCACCCCGTGGCCCGTTCGAAATTTTGGCCGTATAGCCAAAGGCGGTAGTACACGTGCAGAAGGAAAAACTGAGGATGGATCGAACAACTGAATCTGATCATAAATTCGGTCTAGGAGACTGCCATACAATATTTTATTACCCTAAGAAAGAATCGGATCAATAATTATGCCCTCATGCCACCCCCGTGGCCCGTTCGAAATTTTGATCGTATAGCCAAAGGGGGTAGTACACGAGCTAGAGGAAAAACTCAGGATGGGTCAAACCACTGAATCGGATCATAAATTCGGTCTTGGAGACTGCCATATAATATTTTATGACCCTAAGAAAGAATCGGATCAATAATTATGCCCTCACGTCACCCCGTGGCCCGTTCGAAATTTTGCTTGTACTGCCAAAGGGAGGGTAGTACACAAGCCGGAGGAAAAACTGAGGATGGGTCGAACCAATGAATCGGATCACAAATTCGGTCTAGGAGACTGCCATACAGTATTTGATGACCCTAAGAAAGAATCGGATCAATAGTTATGCCCTCACGCCACCCCGTGGCCCGTTCGTAATTTTGGTCGTGTTGATAAAGGGGGTAGTACACGAGCTGGAGGAAAAAAACTAAGGATGGGTCGAACCACTGAATCGGATCGTAAATTCGGTCTAAGAGACTGCCATACAATATTTTAATACCATAAGAAAGAATCGGATCAATAATTATGCCCTCACGCCACCCCGGGGCCCGTTCGAAATTTTGCCAGTACTGCTAAGGGGGGTAGTACACGAGCCGGAGGAAAAACTGAGGATGTATCGAACCACTGAATCGGATCATAAATTCGGTCTAGGAGACTGCCATATAAAATTTAATGACCCTAAGAAAGAATCGGATCAATAATTATGCCCTCACGCCACCCCGTGGCCCATTCGAAATTTTGGTCGTATAGCCAAAGGGGGTAGTACACGAGAAGAAGGAAAAACTGTGGATTGGTCAAACAACTGAATCCGATAATAAATTCGGTCTAGGAGACTTCCATACAATATTTTATGACCCTAAGAAAGAATCGGATCAATAATTATGGCCTCATGCCACCCACTGGCCCGTTCAAAATTTTGGTCGTATAGCCAAAGGGGGTAGTACAAGAGTCGGAGGAAAAACTGAGGATGGGTCGAACTACTGAATCGGATCAAAAATTCGATCTAGGAGACTGCCGTACAATATTTTATGACCCTAAGAAAGAATCGTATCAATAATTATGGACTCACGTCACCCAGTGGCCCGTTCGAAATTTTGGTCGTATAGCCAAAGGGGGTAGTACACGAGCAGAAGGAAAAACTGAGGATGGATCGAACAACCGAATCTGATCATAAATTTGGTCTAGGAGACTGCCATACAATATTTTATGACCTTAAGAAAGAATTGGATCAATAATTATGCCCTCATGCCACCCCGTGGCCCGTTCAAAATTTTTCCAGTACTGCCAAAGGGGGTAGTACACGAGCCGGAGGAAAAACTGAAGATGGGTCGAACCACTGAATCATATCATAAATTCGGTCTAGGAGAATGCCATACGATATTTTATGACCCTAAGAAAGAATTTGATCAATAATTATACCCTCACGCCACCCCGTGGCTCATTCGAAATTTTGGTCGTATAGCCAAAGGGGGTAGTACACGAGAAGAAGGAAAAACTGTGGATGGGTCAAACAACTGAATCCGATAATAAATTCGGTCTAGGAGACTGCAATACAATATTTTATAAACCTAAGAAAGAATCGGATCAATAAATACGCCCTCACGCCACCCCGTGGCCCGTTCGAAATTTTGGCCGTATAGCCTAAGGGGGGTATTACACGTGGAGAAGGAAAAACTGAGGATGGATCGAACATCCGAATCTGATCATAAATTCGGTCTAGGAGACTGCCATACAATATTTTATGACCCTAAGAAAGAATCGGATCAATAATTATGTCCTCATGCCACCCCCGTGGCACGTTCGAAATTTTGATCGTATAGCCAACGGGGGTTGTACACGAGCCAGAGGAAAAACTGAGGATGGGTCAAACCACTGAATCAGATCATAAATTCGGTCTAGGAGACTGCCATATAATATTTTATGACCCTAAGAAAGAATCGGATCAATAATTATGCCCTCACGCCACCCCGTGGCCTGTTAGAAATTTTTCCAGTACTGCCAAAGGGAGGGTAGTACACAAGCCGGAGGAAAAACTGAGGATGGATCGAACCAATGAATCGGATCACAAATTCGGTCTAGGAGACTGCCATACAGTATTTGATGACCCTAAGAAAGAATCGGATCAATAGTTATGCCCTCACGCCACCCCGTGGCCCGTTCGTAATTTTGGTCGTATTGATAAAGGGGATAGTACACGAGCTGGAGGAAAAAAACTAAGGATGGGTCGAACCGCTGAATCGGATCATAAATTCGGTCTAGGAGACTGCCATTCAATATTTTAAGACCATAAGAAAGAATCGGATCAATAATTATGCCCTCACGCCACCCCGTGGCCCGTTCGAAATTTTGCCAGTACTGCTAAATGGGGTAGTACACGAGCCGGAGGAAAACCTGAGGATGTATCGAACCACTGAATCGGATCATAAATTCGGTCTAGGAGACTGCCATATAAAATTTTATGACCCTAAGAAAGAATCGGATCAATAATTATGCCCTCACACCACTTCGTGGCCCGTTCGAAATTTTGGTTGTATAGCCAAAGGGGGTAGTACACGAGCAGAAGGAAAAACTGAGTATGGATAGAACAACTGAATCTGATCATAAATTCGGTCTAGGAGACTTCCATACAATATTTTATGACCCTAAGAAAGAATTGGATCAATAATTATGGCCGCACGCCACCCAGTGGCCCGTTCAAAATTTTGATCGTATAGCCAAAGGGGGTAGTACACGAGCCGGAGGAAAAACTGAGGATGGGTCGAACCACTGAATCGGATCATAAATTCGGTCTATGAGACTGCCATACAATATATTATGACCCTAAGAAAGAATCGTATCAATAATTATACCCTCACGCCACCCCGTGACTCATTCGAAATTTTGGTCGTATAGCCAAAGGGGGTAGTACACGTGCAGAAGGAAAAACTGTGGATGGATCAAACAACTGAATCTGATCATAAATTCGGTCTAGGAGACTGCCATACAATATTTTATGACCCTAAGAAAGAATCTGATCAATAATTATGCCCTCATGCCACCCCCGTGGCCCGTTCGAAATTTTGATCGTATAGCCAAAGGGGGTAGTACACGAGCTAGAGGAAAAACTGAGAATGGGTCAAACCACTGAATCGGATCATAAATTCGGTCTAGGAGACTGCCATATAATATTTTATGACCTTAAGAATGAATCGGATTAATAATTATGCCCTCACGCCACCTCGTGGCCCGTTCAAAATTTTGCCTGTACTGCAAAAGGGAGGGTAGTACACAAGCCGGAGGAAAAATTGAGGATGGGTCGAACCAATGAATCGGATCACAAATTCGGTCTAAGAGACTGCCATTCAGTATTTGATGACCCTAAGAAAGAATCGGATCAATAGTTATGCCCTCACGCCACCCCGTGGCCCGTTCGTAATTTTGGTCGTATTGATAAAGGGAGTAGTACACGAGCTGGAGGAAAAAAACTAAGGATGGGTCGAACCACTGAATCGGATCATAAATTCGGTCTAGGAGACTGCCATACAATATTTTAAGACCATAAGAAAGAATCGGATCAATAATTATGCCATCACGCCTCCCCGTGGCCCGTTTGAAATTTTGCTAGTACTGCTAAAGTGGGTAGTACACGAGCCGGAGGAAAAACTGAGGATGTGTCGAACCACTGAATCGGATCATAAATTCGGTCTAGGAGACTGCCATATAAAATTTTATGACCCTAAGAAAGAATCGGATCAATAATTATGGCCCCACGCCACCCTGTGGCCCGATCAAAATTTTGATCGTATAGCCAAAGGGGGTAGTACACGAGCCGGAGGAAAAACTGAGGATGGGTCGAACCACTGAATCGGATCATAAATTCGGTCTAGGAGACTGCCATACAATATTTTATGACACTAAGAAAGAATCGGATCAATAATTATACCCTCACGCCACCTCGTGGCTCATTCGAAATTTTGGACGTATAGCCAAAGGGGGTAGTACACGAGCAGGAGGAAAAACTGTGGTTGGGTCAAACAACTGAATCCGATTATAAATTCGGTCTAGGAGACTGAAATACAATATTTTTTAACCCTAAGAAAGAATCGGATCAATAAATATGCCCTCACGCCACCCTGTGCCCGTTCGAAATTTTGGTCGTATAGCCAAAGGGGGTAGTACACGTGCAGAAGGAAAACTGAGGATGGATCGAACAACTGAATATGATCATAAATTCGGTCTAGGATACTGCCATACAATATTTTATGACCCTAAGAAAGAATCGGATCAATAATTATGCCCTCATGCCACCCCGTGGCCCGTTCGAAATTTTGATCGTATTGATAAAGGGGGTAGTACACGAGCTGGAGGAAAAAACTAAGGATGGGTCGAACCACTGAATCGAATCATAAATTCGGTCTAGGAGACTGCCATACAATATTTTAAGACCATAAGAAAGAATCAGATCAATAACTATGCCATCACGCCCGTTGGAAATTTTGCCAGTACTGCTAAAGGGGGTAGTACACGAGCCGGAGGAAAAACTGAGGATGTGTCGAACCATTGAATCGGATCATAAATTCGGTCTAGGAGACTGCCACATAAAATTTTGTGACCCTAAGAAAGAATCGGATCAATAAGTATGCCCTCACACCACTTCGTGGCCCGTTCGAAAATTTGGTTGTAAAGCCAAAGGGGGTAGTACACGAGCAGAAGGAAAAACTGAGGATGGATCGAACAACTGAATCAGATCATAAATTCGGTTTAGGAGACTTCCATATAATATTTTATGACCCTAAGAAAGAATCGGATCAATAATTATGGCCACACGCCACCCACTGGCCCGTTCAAAATTTTGGTCGTATAGTCAAAGGGGGTAGTACAAGAGCCGGAGGAAAAATGAGGATGGGTCGAACAACTGAATCGGATCAAAAATTTGGTCTAGGAGACTGCCATACAATATTTTATGACCCTAAGAAAGAATCGGATAAATAATTGTGGTCTCACGCCACCCAGTTGCCCGTTCGAAATTTTGGTCGTATAGCCAAATGGGGTAGTACACGAGCAGAAGGAAAAACTGAGGATGGATCGAACAATTGAATCTGAATATAAATTTGGTCTAGGAGACTGCCATACAATATTTTATGACCATAAGAAAGAATCGGATCAATAATTATACCCTCACGCCACCCCGTGGCTCATTCGAAATTTTGGTCGTATAGCCAAAGGGGGTAGTACACGAGCAGGAGGAAAAACTGTGGTTGGGTCAAATAACTGAATCCGATCATAAATTCGGTCTAGGAGACTGAAATACAATATTTTATAACCCTAAGAAAGAATCGGATCAATAAATATGCCCTCACGCCACCCCGTGCCCGTTCGAAGTTTTGGTTGTTTAGCCAAAGGGGGTAGTACACGTGCAGAAGGAAAACTGAGGACTGATCGAACAACTGAATCTGATCATAAATTCGGTCTAGGAGACTGCCATACAATATTTTATAACCCTAAGAAAGAATCGGATCAATAATTATGCCCTCATGCCACCCCGTGGCCCGTTCGAAATTTTGATCGTATAGCCAAAGGGGGTAGTACACGAGCCAGAGGAAAAACTGAGGATGGGTCAAACCACTGAATCGGATCATAAATTCGGTCTAGGAGACTGCCATATAATATTTTATGACCCTAAGAAAGAATCGGATCAATAATTATGCCCTCACGCCACCCCGTGGCCCGTTCGAAATTTTTCCTGTACTGCCAAAGGGGGTAGTACACAAGAAGAAGGAAAAACTATGGATGGGTCAAACAACAGAATCCGATCATAAATTCGGTCTAGGACACTGTAATACAATATTTTATAAACTTAAGAAAGAATCGGATCAATAAATACGCCCTCACGCCACCCCGTGGCCCGTTCGAAATTTTGGCCGTATAGCCAAAGGGGGTAGTACACGTGCAGAAGGAAAAACTGAGGATGGATCGAACAACTGAATCTGATCATAAATTCTGTCTAGGAGACTGCCATACAATATTTTATGACCTTAAGAAAGAATCGGATCAATAATTATGCCCTCATGCCACCCCCGTGGCCCGTTCGAAATTTTGATCGTATAGCCAAAGGGGGTAGTACACGAGCTAGAGGAAAAACTGAGGATGGGTCAAACCACTGAATCGGATCATAAATTCGGTCTAGGAGACTGCCATATAATATTTTATGACCCTAAGAAAGAATCGGATCAATAATTATGCCCTCACACCACCCCGTGGCCCGTTAGAAATTTTGCCTGTACTGCCAAAGGGAGGGTAGTACACAAGCCGGAGGAAAAACTGAGGATGGGTCGAACCAATTAATCGGATCACAAATTCGGTATAGGAGACTGCCATACAGTATTTGATGACCCTAAGAAAGAATCGGATCAATAGTTATGCCCTCACGCCACCCCGTGGCCCGTTCGTAATTTTGGTCGTATTGATAAAGGGGGTAGTACACGAGCTGGAGGAAAAACTGTGGTTGGGTCAAACAACTGAATCCGATCATAAATTCGGTCTAGGAGACTGAAATACAATATTTTATAACTCTAAGAAAGAATCGGATCAACAAATATGCCCTCACGCCACCCCGTGCCTGTTCGAAATTTTGGTCGTATAGTCAAATAGGGTAGTACACGTGCAGAAGGAAAACTGAGGATGGATCGAACAACTGAATCTGATCATAAATTCGGTCTAGGAGACTGCCATACAATATTTTATGACCCTAAGAAAGAATCGGATCAATAATTATGCCCTCATGCCACCCCGTGGCCCGTTCGAAATTTTGATCGAATAGCCAAAGGGGGTAGTACACGAGCCAGAGGAAAAACTGAGGATGGGTCAAACCACTGAATCGGATCATAAATTCGGTCTAGGAGACTGCCATATAATATTTTATGACCCTAAGAAAGAATCGGATCAATAATTATGCCCTCACGCCACCCCGTGGCCCGTTCGAAATTTTTCCAGTACTGCCAAAGGGGGTAGTACACGAGAAGAAGGAAAAACTGTGGATGGGTCAAACAACTGAATACGATCATAAATTCGGTCTAGGAGACTGCAATACAATATTTTATAAACCTAAAAAGGAATCGGATCAATAAATACGCCCTCACGCCACCCCGTGGCCCGTTCGAAATTTTGGCCGTATAGCCAAAGGGGTAGTACACGTGTAGAAGGAAAAACTGAGGATGGATCGAACAACTGAATCTGATCATAAATACGGCCTTGGAGACTGCCATACAATATTTTATGACCCTATGAAAGAATCGGATTAATAATTATGCCCTCATGCCACCCCGTGGCCCGTTCGAAAATTTGATCGTATAGCCAAAGGGTCAAACCAGAGGAAACCACTGAAAATTTGATCGTATAGCCAAAATTTGATCGTACACGAGCCAGAGGAAAAACTGAGGATGGGTCAAACCACTGAATCGGATCATAAATTCGGTCTAGGAGACTGCCATATAATATTTTATGACCCTAAGAAAGAATCGGATCAATTGTTATTCCCTCACGCCACCCCGTGGCCCGTTCAAAATTTTGATCGTATTGATAAAGGGGGTAGTACACGAGCTGGAGGAAAAAAACTAAGGATGGGTCGAACCACTGAATCGGATCATAAATTCGGTCTAGGAGATTGCCATACAATATTTTAAGACCATAAGAAAGAATCAGATCAATAACTATGCCATCACGCCACCCCGTGGCCCGTTTGAAATTTTGCCAGTACTGCTAAAGGGGGTAGTACACGAGCCGGAGGAAAAACTGAGGATGTGTCGAACCATTGAATCGGATCATAAATTCGGTCTAGAAGACTGCCATATAAAATTTTGTGAGCCTAAGAAAGAATCGGATCAATAAGTATGCCCTCACACCACTTCGTGGCCCGTTCTAAAATTTGGTTGTAAAGCCAAAGGGGGTAGTACACGAGCAGAAGGAAAAACTGAGGATGGATCAAACAACTGAATCAGATAATAAATTCGGTCTAGGAGACTTCCATACAATATTTTATGACCCTAAGAAAGAATCAGATCAATAATTATGGCCTCACGCCACCCACTGGCCCGTTCAAAATTTTGGTCGTATAGCCAAAGGTGGTAGTACAAGAGCCGGAGGAAAAATGAGGATGGGTCGAACAACTGAATCGGATCAAAAATTCGGTCTAGGAGACTGCCATACAATATTTTATGACCTAAGAAAGAATCGGATAAATAATTATGGCCTCACGCCACCCAGTTGCCCGTTCGAAATTTTGGTCGTATAGCCAAAGGGGGTAGTACAAGAGCAGAAGGAAAAACTGAGGATGGATCGAACAATTGAATCTGATCATAAATTTGGTCTAGGAGACTGCCATACAATATTTTATGACCCTAAGAAAGAATCGGATCAATAAATATACCCTCACGCCACCCCGTGGCTCATTCGAAATTTTGGTCGTATAGCCAAAGGGGGTAGTACACGAGCAGGAGGAAAAACTGTGGTTGGGTCAAATAACTGAATCCGATCATAAATTCGGTCTAGGAGACTGAAATACAATATTTTATAACCCTAAGTGTAAGGCCCCGTTACCGGTAACCCTACTTTCGTGTTGGATTTACTCATAAACACAGTTCTAAATATCAGAGTTAATTAAAAACTTTACGCGGAATATAAAACTTTCATAAAACATTACATATCAATTCATAATCATGTCTTAAAACATTCCTCTTGTCTTTCAAAATCAAAACATAACTTATAAAACATATCAGCTCTTCAGATGCCAGGCTTTAGTCTTCTGCCATGTGTCCTCCACTCAAGCCAGCCGTCTCATCCTACTCACCTGCGTGCATACTAAAAGTCAGCTACGCTGAGTGAGTTCTAGTTAATCATACAATACCATACGATACCTTATTACATACATACGTACTTAACCTCATAACTTTCTTTCATACACACATAAGTACTCATACCTTCACTCTTACTTATATACTTTCTTTCTTACTTACATACTTTCTTTACATTCATAATCATACGTTTTAAAGAGCCTTTCACCCTATAACCTCACAGATATTATAAGGGTCTGGTCCCTATCCTCACAGATATTGTAAGGGTCTGGTCCCTAACATCACAGATATTATAAGGGTCTGGTCCCTAACATCACAGATATTATAAGGGTCTGGTCCCTAACATCACAGATATTATAAGGGTCTGGTCCCTAACATCACAGATATTATAAGGGTCTGGTCCCTTGCTTTCGAATATTAGTAGGGTTCAGTTCCCTCTTCGTTGCCATACAACCATGCATTATACCTCGAGTATTATTAGGGCTCGGTACCCTTTTCGTAACCATACAACCATACAACCGTCATTTCCTTCTTTTATTAACTTTGTTACGTTCATACACATAAACATTCATATCATACTTGCCATATTTATAACGTTACAGCCTGACAGTACGTGCAATATCCGAAGATCGTTCACGAACCATCAAGCAATCATTCATACATATCACATATATCACATATGGCTTTATAACGTTACAACCTGACAGTACGTGCAATATCCGAAGATCGTTCACGAACCATCAAGCAATCATTCATACATATCACATATATCACATATGGCATACACTTATCACTTAGGATAAATGTATTAACAACACATCAAGTATGCACACAGCCCCGAAAACATAACAAGGAATGGGGCTAGAAACTCACCTGGATCCTGTTACGCTCGCCGTTGATCGTAATTCCTTTCTTTAACTGGGCCCGGCTAACTGTATAATATTTACACATATCAATTAACTACTACTACTCGTTTTGTATTTCTATCTATATATGACCCACAACGAACGGGGGTCCGGGGGCAGCGCCCCTGGCAGCGGGGTTCTAGGGGCGGCAGCCCCTAGCGGGGTCCAAGGGACAGAGCCCCTGGCTGGGGTTAAGCTGCCAGGTCAGCTTGGAAAAAATTTATTTTCGATAACTGCCTTAACACATTTTCCATTAGGTTTTTAATTTATTTTATAATCGAACTTCACTTCAGGCGAAGTTAAACCTTAGGCGAACTTGGCTTCAGGCGAAGTTAAACCTTAGGTGAACTTGGCTTCAGGCGAAGTTATACCTTAGGCGAACTTGGCTTCAGGCGAAGTTATACCTTAGGCGAACTTGGCTTCAGGCGAAGTTATACCTTAGGCGAACTTGGCTTCAGGCGAAGTTAAACCTTAGGCGAACTTGGCTTCAGGCGAAGTTATACCTTAGGCGAACTTGGTCGTAGGCGAAGTTATCCTTAGGCGAAGTTACGCTTGAAGGCGAAGTTACGCTTGAAGGCGAAGTTCATCAGGCGAACTTAATCTTGCAGGCGAAGTTATCGCGCTGCAGATCTGTTTGCCCATAACTCCTTCGTTTCTTAGCCAAATAACTCGATTTTGGTACCCACGGAATCGTATGATCGGCGCCTACAAATCCCAACCATCAAATCGGCCTAAAATCGACGTTTTAGGGGTCCGATTTGGGCAGTTTGGGTTTCGGGTCCGGTTAACCCATCCAATCCTAACCATTTACAGTAATAATAGATTTGTTGGATTGTTCTTACCTTACCAACTCAGATCTATCAACAAAATCTCGGGTTTCGGCTTCGAATCTTGATCGGTTAGTATGTGTGTGTTTTGAGGAGTGTGTGGAGTGTGTGTGGAGTTTGGTGAGAAATGAGATATTTTGGGATTTTGGGGGTATTTATATCCCTGAAATCCCATTCTCATTTATCCTATCTCAATTAATCCAAGTCCATGACCCGCTCCTACCCGATATTAATAATTAAAAACGCGAAATCACTAACATAACTTTCTTTATTCAACATTATAAATTTTAGGATGTTACAAGTCTTCCCCCCTTAAGGAGGTTTCGTCCCCGAAACCTAACTATTACATAAACAAACTAGGGTAAAACTTGCGCATCTCATCCTCGGCTTCCCAAGTAGCATCTGATCCCTTGCGGTGTTTCCATATTACTTTTACCAAAGGTATAGTTTTGTGACGTAGCTGCTTCTCCTTGCGATCAACGATCTTTATCGGTTGCTCGATGTAGTTCAATTGTTCATCAACCTCAATGTCCATTAATGGCACGTGAGACGTGTCATCAGCTAGACACTTCCTCAGATGAGAAACATGGAAGGTTGAATGAATTCCTTCTAACTCATCGGGTAAATCCAGCTTATAAGCTACTTCCCCCACACGATACAAAATTTTAAATGGTCCAATGTACCTCGGACTTAGCTTCCCTCTCTTTCTAAAACGGATAATTCCTTTCCAAGGCGAGACCTTAAGCATCACATAGTCGCCAACGTTAAACTCAATTGGTCGTCGCCGCTTATCTGCATAAGACTTTTGTCTGTCTTGAGCGGCTTTCATTCTTGCTTTGATCTGATCGAACTTTGAAGACGTTTCTTGAACCACTTCTAGGCTTCCCATTTCTTTCTGACCAATCTCACCCCAACACACCGGGGTTCTACATCGTCTACCGTAAAGCATCTCAAACGGTGGCATACCAATACTCGAATGGTAACTGTTGTTATAGGAGAACTCTGCCAGATGCAGATGATCATCCCAACTTCCACCAAAATCTAAAACGCAAGCACGTAGCATATCCTCAAGGGTTTGGATCGTCCTTTCAGACTGTCCATCGGTTTGAGGATGATACGCCGTACTGATGTTCAACCTCGTCCCCATAGCTTCATGAAATTTCTTCCAGAACCTCGAAGTAAACCGTGTGTCCCTATCAGACATGATCGATAACGGTACTCCATGCTTGGTTACCACTTCCTTGATGAACAAGCTTGCTAACATTTCTGACGAGATGGCCTCTCGTATGGGCAGAAAGTGAGCACTCTTGGTCAAACGGTCCACAATCACCCATATGGTATCATGTTGCTTAGCTGTACGAGGTTGCTTAGTTATGAAATCCATGGTGATGTGTTCCCATTTCCACTCAGGTATCTCTAGCGGTTGCATCTTCCCATAAGGCTTTTGGTGCTCGGCTTTGACTTGTAAGCAAGTTAAGCACTTACTAACATAATCCACTACATCGTTCTTCATTCCTGGCCACCAGTAATCTCTTCTCAAGTCTTGGTACATCTTTGTAGCTCCTGGATAGATTGAGTACCTTGACTTATGAGCTTCATCTAAGATTCGACTTCTAAGATTACCATGGCGTGGGATCCACATACGGTCGAACCTAGTCTTAACTCCATGAGTGTTTTCCATCAACTCATCTTGCTGGCCATAAATCCTTTCTTTCTTTACTAACCCTTCGTCTACTAACACTTCTGACTGCACTTTGATGATTTCTTCAAAAAGACTTGAGTTCATGATCAACTTGTATGACTTCACGGTTGCAAGGACTTCCTCATTCTTACGACTTAGCGCATCAGCGACCACGTTAGCTTTACCGGGGTAATACTTAATCTCACAGTCGTAATCCTTTATCAATTCTAACCATCTTCTCTGCCTCATGTTCAATTCTTTCTGCTCGAAGAAGTACTTTAAACTCTTATGATCTGTATAGATAGTGCACTTAGTACCGTACAGGTAATGCCTCCATATCTTAAGAGCATGCACTACAGCTGCTAACTCCAAATCATGCGTCGGATAAGTACTCTCATGGACTTTCAACTGTCTAGACGCGTAAGCTATCACCTTCCCTCGTTGCATCAACACGCAACCTAACCCTTGATGCGAGGCATCAGCACAAACAACGAAATCCTCATCACCATCGGGTAGAGCAAGGATTGGAGCTTGCGTGAGTCTTCTCTTTAATTCTTCAAAGGCTTCTTCTTGAAATTTTCCCCAACTGAATACTATTGACTTTCGGGTCATACCGGTCAGCGGTGCGGCTATCTTGGAGAAACCTTCGATGAATCTCCTATAGTAGCCAGCTAACCCTAGGAAGCTTCGTATATCAGTCGGATTCTGCGGAGTCTTCCAATTCGTTATCGCTTCAATCTTAGCTGGGTCCACGGTAATCCCCTCCGGATTAACCACATGACCTAAAAATTGCACTTCTCTTAACCAGAACGCGCACTTCGAAAACTTGGCGTACAACTTCTCTTTCTTCAGAACTTCCAATACCTCTCTCAGATGCTCGGTATGGTCAGACTCACTCTTTGAATAAATCAATATATCGTCAATGAAGACGATAACCGACTTATCCAACATTGGCCGACACACCCTATTCATCATGTCCATAAATGCTGCAGGAGCATTTGTTAGACCGAATGACATAACGAGGAACTCGTAGTGTCCATACCGCGTTCGGAACGCTGTCTTAGGGATGTCTGCCTCTTTCACCTTCAGCTGATGGTATCCTGATCTGAGATCTATTCGTGAGAACCAACTCGAACCTTGCAGTTGGTCAAACAGATCGTCAATCCTAGGCAAGGGGTATCTATTCTTTACCGTAAGCTTATTCAACTCACGATAGTCTATGCACATTCTCATACTTCCATCCTTTTTCTTCACAAACAAAACCGGTGCGCCCCACGGAGAAACACTCGGTCTGATAAAACCCTTGTCGAGGAGTTCTTGCAGTTGGGACATCAATTCCTTCATCTCGGACGGTGCTAGACGGTAAGGCGCCTTCGCGACGGGCTGGGCTCCTGGTACTAGATCTATCTGAAATTCTATCTCTCGCTCAGGTGGCAACCCCGGAAGATCCTCAGGGAATACTTCTGGGTAGTTGCGCACAATAGGAACATTCTTCATTTCTTTCGTCTCGGCCGTAGCGTTGACAACATACGCCAGGTAGGCACCGCACCCTCGCCTTAACAAACCCTCGGCTTTTATCATCAAAATGACATTAAGCCCATAACTCTCCTTATCACCATAAACCGTCACCGCACTACCATCCGATGACTTTAACCTTATCATCTTACTTTTACATACTATCTGAGCCTCGAACTCAGACAACCAATCCATACCCAAGACTACATCGAACCCTCCTAAGGCCATAACATACAAAGTAACAGGGAACTCATGTCCCTCTAACTCTATCTTACAATTCTTAACCATTTTTGTTATTTTCACTGAAGTGTCACTTGCGGTTTCTACTACAAAAGTTTCAGACACTCGGCAGCCTTTCATTTTAGCTAGTTTACTAAACGTCGTAGCTACAAAACTTCTATTCGCACCAGAATCAAATAATACAGAAGCGGAAACATCGTTCCCTAGAAACGTACCTGTGACGACATCCGGAATCTGCCTGGCTTGTTCCTGGGTCAGCATGTAGGCTCTAGTTCTGGGCCTAGCTTGATCGGCATCCTTCTTTCCACTACCTCCAGCTACATCTTCAGTGCACTCCCTTGACATATGGCCTGTCTTGCCACATTTGTAACATGCTGGCTTCGCACTGCACTCATTGGCATAATGCCCTACCTTCCCGCACTTATAACAGGCATTCGACCCCATTCTGCATTCTCCACCATGGGCCTTTCCACATTTGAGACAAACATTAGAACTTTTACCCCACTTGCACTCACCACCATGCCTCTTTCCGCAGGTTTTACACGATCTCTTCTCCCACACTTTCTGTTTCTTATCCTTGGAGTTCCATAACTGAGTACCGGGTCGTTTAGCAGGAGTGACCCCTTTCTTCTCTTTCTCTTCGTCCCTTTCCACCCTATCATCCGCGGCCACGTCAGCATAGACCATTTCCGCGAATCCAACAGCCGAATCAAAAGTAGCAGGTTGAATCGCCCTGACTAACATGCGGACCTTTTATGGCAACCCCCTCACATAACATTTGATTCTCTTGACCTCAGTGTCAACCATGTCAGGCACCAACCTAGATAGTCGGTTGAACTCCGTGGTATACTCACGATGCGTCATCATACCGGCTTTCAAATTCTGGAACTTCATCTCCGTTCTTTCAACCTCGGCGTCTGCACAGAACTTCTTCATTACCAACTCTTTCAAATCTTCCCACCTCATCTCTTTGATCTCTTCACGGGTCTTCCTCTGCTCCACACTCTCCCACCAATACATAGCCTCATCTACGAATGACTGAGTAGCATAACCCACAGCTTGGTCGGGACGGCATTCGCTAATGCGGATAACCTTGTCCATAGCGGTTATCCACTGGAGAGTAGCGATTGCGTCTCCTAAACCAGTCAGCTTAGGCGGGTCACAACCTTTGAAGGACTTATAGCTGCACCCACCTTGTCCTCCTCTCCTATCATCGACTTTCACAGACTTATCCCCACTCGAGGCCCCTCTTTCACCTTCCCTATCCTTTCTACCATCACCACACGCCCCTTCAGCAGTTCGCTCACGGCTTCCAGCAGATCCTTCGGGATTCAGGTTCTTCACAGCAGCAACTACAGCCTGAACGATGGCTGCTTGAACTGCGGGGCTAAGTTGAACTTCTTTGTTGTTGTTCTGGTCTCCTCCAGCTGCGCTTCCTTCATCTTCGGTGTGGGAAGCTTCTTCTACCGAAGGTTGCCGGACAAGACGAGGCCTGCCACGACGTCCAGTGCGACCCCCAGTTTCAACAAATTCTCCAGCTCCAGCCATTAGTATTCTAAAGGGGAAAACACAAACATCATCATTCAAGGAACTATTTAGTACAAGGATAGCAAGGCTAACAGGTAATAACAGTGGCCAGCTGTGACTAGCTGATCACGTTGCTTTCCGTGTCCTATACACTTCCCTTTATGAGTCTATTTGTGCTGGTTCTACTTAAGCAGTTAGTCAAATCAAACAATCAATTATTCCTATCCCTGTCTTTCACATATCTTTTCTTTCTCATTAACATATATCATTTAATCATACAATTTACCTTTACTGATCTTGCTTGAGCGACACATGGCATTCTTGGACTGGCATCTTCTTTCCTTTCTTACTTAAATCCCATTCTCTGTTCGAGTCTAAGCATGTAGGATGCTTAAATCTCTCAAACTTTGCTCTGATACCAACTTGTAAGGCCCCGTTACCGGTAACCCTACTTTCGTGTTGGATTTACTCATAAACACAGTTCTAAATATCAGAGTTAATTAAAAACTTTACGCGGAATATAAAACTTTCATAAAACATTACATATCAATTCATAATCATGTCTTAAAACATTCCTCTTGTCTTTCAAAATCAAAACATAACTTATAAAACATATCAGCTCTTCAGATGCCAGGCTTTAGTCTTCTGCCATGTGTCCTCCACTCAAGCCAGCCGTCTCATCCTACTCACCTGCGTGCATACTAAAAGTCAGCTACGCTGAGTGAGTTCTAGTTAATCATACAATACCATACGATACCTTATTACATACATACGTACTTAACCTCATAACTTTCTTTCATACACACATAAGTACTCATACCTTCACTCTTACTTATATACTTTCTTTCTTACTTATATACTTTCTTTACATTCATAATCATACGTTTTAAAGAGCCTTTCGCCCTATAACCTCACAGATATTATAAGGGTCTGGTCCCTAACATCACAGATATTATAAGGGTCTGGTCCCTATCCTCACAGATATTGTAAGGGTCTGGTCCCTAACATCACAGATATTATAAGGGTCTGGTCCCTAACATCACAGATATTATAAGGGTCTGGTCCCTAACATCACAGATATTATAAGGGTCTGGTCCCTAACATCACAGATATTATAAGGGTCTGGTCCCTTGCTTTCGAATATTAGTAGGGTTCAGTTCCCTCTTTGTTGCCATACAACCATGCATTATACCTCGAGTATTATTAGGGCTCGGTACCCTTTTCGTAACCATACAACCATACAACCGTCATTTCCTTCTTTTATTAACTTTGTTACGTTCATACACATAAACATTCATATCATACTTGCCATATTTATAACGTTACAGCCTGACAGTACGTGCAATATCCGAAGATCGTTCCCGAACCATCAAGCAATCATTCATACATATCACATATATCACATATGGCTTTATAATGTTACAACCTGACAGTACGTGCAATATCCGAAGATCGTTCACGAACCATCAAGCAATCATTCATACATATCACATATATCACATATGGCATACACTTATCACTTAGGATAAATGTATTAACAACACATCAAGTATGCACACAGCCCCGAAAACATAACAAGGAATGGGGCTAGAAACTCACCTGGATCCTGTTACGCTCGCCGTTGATCGTAATTCCTTTCTTTAACTGGGCCCGGCTAACTGTATAATATTTACACATATCAATTAACTACTACTACTCGTTTTGTATTTCTATCTATATATGACCCACAACGAACGGGGGTCCGGGGGCAGCGCCCCTGGCAGCGGGGTTCTAGGGGCGGCAGCCCCTAGCGGGGTCCAAGGGGCAGAGCCCCTGGCTGGGGTTAAGCTGCCAGGTCAGCTTGGAAAAAATTTATTTTCGATAACTGCCTTAACACATTTTCCATTAGGTTTTTAATTTATTTTTTAATCGAACTTCACTTCAGGCGAAGTTAAACCTTAGGCGAACTTGGCTTCAGGCGAAGTTAAACCTTAGGCGAACTTGGCTTCAGGCGAAGTTATACCTTAGGAGAACTTGGCTTCAGGCGAAGTTATACCTTAGGCGAACTTGGCTTCAGGCGAAGTTATACCTTAGGCGAACTTGGCTTCAGGCGAAGTTATACCTTAGGCGAACTTGGCTTCAGGCGAAGTTATACCTTAGGCGAACTTGGCTTCAGGCGAAGTTAAACCTTAGGTGAACTTGGCTTCAGGCGAAGTTATACCTTAGGCGAACTTGGTCGTAGGCGAAGTTATCCTTAGGCGAAGTTACGCTTGAAGGCGAAGTTACGCTTGAAGGCGAAGTTCATCAGGCGAACTTAATCTTGCAGGCGAAGTTATCGCGCTGCAGATCTGTTTGCCCATAACTCCTTCGTTTCTTAGCCAAATAACTCGATTTTGGTACCCACGGAATCGTATGATCGGCGCCTACAAATCCCAACCATCAAATCGGCCTAAAATCGACGTTTTAGGGGTCCGATTTGGGCAGTTTGGGTTTCGGGTCCGGTTAACCCATCCAATCCTAACCATTTACAGTAATAATAGATTTGTTGGATTGTTCTTACCTTACCAACTCAGATCTATCAACAAAATCTCGGGTTTCGGCTTCGATTCTTGATCGGTTAGTATGTGTGTGTTTTGAGGAGTGTGTGGAGTGTGTGTGGAGTTTGGTGAGAAATGAGATATTTTGGGATTTTGGGGGTATTTATATCCCGGAAATCCCATTCTCATTTATCCTATCTCAATTAATCCAAGTCCATGACCCGCTCCTACCCGATATTAATAATTAAAAACGCGAAATCACTAACATAACTTTCTTTATTCAACATTATAAATTTTAGGATGTTACACTAAGAAAGAATCGGATCAATAAATATGCCCTCACGCCACCCCATGCCCGTTCGAAGTTTTGGTTGTTTAGCCAAAGGGGGTAGTACACGTGCAGAAGGAAAACTGAGGATTGATCGAACAACTGAATCTGATCATAAATTTGGTCTAGGAGACTGCCATACAATATTTTATAACCCTAAGAAAGAATCGGATCAATAATTAAGCCCTCACGCCACCCCGTGGCCCGTTCGAAATTTTTCCGGTACTGCCAAAGGGGGTAGTACACAAGAAGAAGGAAAAACTTTGGATGGGTCAAACAACTGAATCCGATCATAAATTCGGTCTAGGAGACGGCAATACAATATTTTATAAACTTAAGAAAGAATCGGATCAATAAATACGCCCTCACGCCACCCCGTGGCCCGTTCGAAATTTTGGCCGTATAGCCAAAGGGGGTAGTACACGTGCAGAAGGAAAAACTGAGGATGGATCGAACAACTGAATCTGATCATAAATTCGGTCTAGGAGACTGCCATACAATATTTTATGACCCTAAGAAAGAATCGGATCAATAATTATGCCCTCATGCCACCCCCGTGGCCCGTTCGAAATTTTGATCGTATTGCCAAAGGGGGTAGTACACGAGCTAGAGGAAAAACTGAGGATGGGTCAAACCACTGAATCGGATCATAAATTCGGTCTAGGAGACTGCCATATAATATTTTATGACCCTAAGAAAGAATCGGATCAATAATTATGCCCTCACGCCACCCCGTGGCCCGTTCGAAATTTTGCCTGTACTGCCAAATGGAGGGTAGTACACAAGCCGGAGGAAAAACTGAGGATGGGTCGAACCAATTTATCGGATCACAAATTCGGTATAGGAGACTGCAATACAGTATTTGATGACCCTAAGAAAGAATCGGATCAATAGTTATGCCCTCACGCCACCCCGTGGCCGGTTCGTAATTTTAGTCGTATTGATAAAGGGGGTAGTACACGAGCTAGAGGAAAAACTGTGGTTGGGTCAAACAACTGAATCCGATCATAAATTCGGTCTAGGAGACTGAAATACAATATTTTATAACCCTAAGAAAGAATCGGATCAATAAATATGCCCTCACGCCACCCCGTGCCCGTTCGAAATTTTGGTCGTATAGCCAAATGGGGTAGTACACGTGCAGAAGGAAAACTGAGGATGGATCGAACAATTGAATCTGATCATAAATTCGGTCTAGGAGACTGCCATACAATATTTTATGACCCGAAGAAAGAATCGGATCAATAATTATGCCCTCATGCCACCCCGTGGCCCGTTCGAAATTTTGATCGAATAGCCAAAGGGGGTAGTACACGAGCCAGAGGAAAAACTGAGGATGGGTCATACCACTGAATCGGATCATAAATTCGGTCTAGGAGACTGCCATATAATATTTTATGACCCTAAGAAAGAATCGGATCAATAATTATGCCCTCACCCCACCCCGTGGCCCGTTCGAAATTTTTCCAGTACTGCCAAAGGGGGTAGTACACGAGAAGAAGGAAAAACTGTGGATGGGTCAAACAACTGAATCCGATCATAAATTCAGTCTAGGAGACTGCAATACAATATTTTATAAACCTAAAAAAGAATCGGATCAATAAATACGCCCTCACGCCACCCCGTTGCCCGTTCGAAATTTTGGCCGTATAGCCAAAGGGGTAGTACACGTGTAGAAGGAAAAACTGAGGATGGATCGAACAACTGAATCTGATCATAAATACGGTCTTGGAGACTGCCATACAATATTTTATGACCCTATGAAAGAATCGGATTAATAATTATGCCCTCATGCCACCCCGTGGCCCGTTCGAAATTTTGATCGTATATCCAAAGGGGGTAGTACACGAGCCAGAGGAAAAACTGAGGATGGGTCAAACCACTGAATCGGATCATAAATTCGGTCTAGGAGACTGCCATATAATATTTTATGACCCTAAGAAAGAATCGGATCAATTGTTATGCCCTCACGCCACCCCGTGGCCCGTTCGAAATTTTGCCAGTACTGATAAAGGGAGGGTAGTACACAAGCCGGAGGAAAAACTGAGGATGGGTCGAACCAATGAATCGGATCACAAATTCGGTCTAGGGGACTGCCATACAGTATTTTATGACCCTAAGAAAGATACGGATCAATTGTTATTCCCTCACGCCACCCCGTGGCCCGTTCAAAATTTTGATCGTATTGATAAAGGGGGTAGTACACGAGCTGGAGCAAAAAAACTAAGGATGGGTCGAACCACTGAATCGGATCATAAATTCGGTCTAGGAGACTGCCATACAATATTTTAAGACCATAAGAAAGAATCAGATCAATAACTATGCCGTCACGCCACCCCGTGGCCCGTTTGAAATTTTGCCAGGACTGCTAAAGGGGGTAGTACACGAGCCGGAGGAAAAACTGAGGATGTGTCGAACCATTGAATCGGATCATAAATTCGGTCTAGGAGACTGCCATATAAAATTTTGTGACCCTAAGAAAGAATCGGATCAATAAGTATGCCCTCACACCACTTCGTGGCCCGTTCGAAAATTTAGTTGTAAAGCCAAAAGGGGTAGTACACGAGCGGAAGGAAAAACTGAGGATGGATCGAACAACTGAATCAGATAATAAATTCGGTCTAGGAGACTTCCATACAATATTTTATGACCCTAAGAAAGAATCGGATCAATAATTATGGCCTCACGCCACCCACTGGCCCGTTCAAAATTTTGGTCGTATAGCCAAAGGTGGTAGTACAAGAGCCGGAGGAAAAATGAGGATGGGTCGAACAACTGAATCGGATCAAAAATTCGGTCTAGGAGACTGCCATACAATATTTTATGACCCTAAGAAAGAATCGGATAAATAATTATGGCCTCACGCCACCCAGTTGCCCGTTCGAAATTTTGGTCGTATAGCCAAAGGGGGTAGTACACGAGCAGAAGGAAAAACTGAGGATGGCTCGAACAATTGAATCTGATCATAAATTTGGTTTAGGAGACTGCCATACAATATTTTATAACCCTAAGAAAGAATCGGATCAATAATTATACCCTCACGCCACCCCGTGGCTCATTCGAAATTTTGTTCGTATAGCCAAAGGGGGTAGTACACGAGCAGGAGGAAAAACTGTGGTTGGGTCAAATAACTGAATCCGATCATAAATTCGGTCTAGGAGACTGCAATACAATATTTTATAACCCTAAGAAAGAATCGGAAAAATAAATATGCCCTCACGCCACCCCGTGCCCGTTCGAAGTTTTGGTTGTTTAGCCAAAGGGGGTAGTACACGTGCAGAAGGAAAACTGAGGATTGATCGAACAACTGAATCTGATCATAAATTCGGTCTAGGAGACTGCAATACAATATTTTACAAACTTAAGAAAGAATCGGATCAATAAATACGCCCTCACGCCACCCCGTGGCCCGTTCGAAATTTTGGCCGTATAGCCAAAGGGGGTAGTACACGTGCAGAAGGAAAAACTGAGGATGGATCGAACAACTGAATCTGATCATAAATTCGGTCAAGGAGACCGCCATACAATATTTTATGACCCTAAGAAAGAATCGGATCAATAATTATGCCCTCATGCCACCCCCGTGGCCCGTTCGAAATTTTGATCGTATAGCCAAAGGGGGTAGTACACGAGCTAGAGGAAAAACTGAGGATGGGTCAAACCACTGAATCGGATCATAAATTAGGTCTAGGAGACTGCCATATAATATTTTATGACCCTAAGAAAGAATCGGATCAATAATTATGCCCTCACGCCACCCCGTGGCCCGTTCGAAATTTTGCCTGTACTGCCAAAGGGAGGGTAGTACACAAGCCGGAGGAAAAACTGAGGATGGGTCCAACCAATTAATCGGATCACAAATTCGGTATAGGAGACTGCCATACAGTATTTGATGACCCTAAGAAAGAATCGGATCAATAGTTATGCCCTCACGCCACCCCGTGCCCCGTTCGTAATTTTGGTCGTATTGATAAAGAGGGTAGTACACGAGCTGGAGGAAAAACTGTGGTTGGGTCAAACAACTGAATCCGATCATAAATTCGGTCTAGGAGACTGAAATACAATATTTTATAACCCTAAGAAAGAATCGGATCAATAAATATGCCCTCACGCCACCCCGTGCCCGTTCGAAATTTTGGTCGTATAGCCAAATGGGGTAGTACACGTGCAGAAGGAAAACTGAGGATGGATCGAACAACTGAATCTGATCATAAATTCGGTCTAGGAGACTGCCATACAATATTTTATGACCCTAAGAAAGAATCGGATCAATAATTATGCCCTCATGCCACCCCCTGGCCCGTTCGAAATTTTGATCGAATTGCCAAAGGGGGTAGTACACGAGTCAGAGGAAAAACTGAGGATGGGTCAAACCACTGAATCGGATCACAAATTCGGTCTAGGAGACTGCCATATAATATTTTATGACCCTAAGAAAGAATCGGATCAATAATTATGCCCTCACGCCACCCCGTGGCCCGTTCGAAATTTTTCCAGTACTGCCAAGGGGGTAGTACAAGAGCCGGAGGAAAAATGAGGATGGATCGAACAACTGAATCGGATCAAAAATTCGGTCTAGGAGACTGCCATACAATATTTTATGACCCTAAGAAAGAATCGGATCAATAATTATACCCTCACGCCACCCCATGGCTCATTCGAAATTTTGGTCGTATAGCCAAAGGGGTAGTACACGAGCAGGAGGAAAAACTGTGGTTGGGTCAAATAACTGAATCCGATCATAAATTCGGTCTAGGAGACTGAAATACAATATTTTATAACCCTAAGAAAGAATCGGATAAATAAATATGCCCTCACGCCACCCCGTGCCCGTTCGAAGTTTTGGTTGTTTAGCCAAAGGGGGTAGTACACGTGCAGAAGGAAAACTGAGGATTGATCGAACAACTGAATCTGATCATAAATTCGGTCTAGGAGACTGCCATACAATATTTTATGACCCTAAGAAAGAATCGGATCAATAATTATGCCCTCACGCCACCCCGTGGCCCGTTCGAAATTTTTCCACTACTGTCAAAGGGGGTAGTACACGAGAAGAAGGAAAAACTGTGGATGGGTCAAACAACTGAATCCGATCATAAATTCGGTCTAGGAGACTGCAATACAATATTTTACAAACTTAAGAAAGAATCGGATCAATAAATACGCCCTCACGCCACCCCGTGGCCCGTTCGAAATTTTGGCCGTATAGCCAAAGGGGGTAGTACACGTGCAGAAGGAAAAACTGAGGATGGATCGAACAACTGAATCTGATCGTTAATTCGGTCAAGGAGACCGCCATACAATATTTTATGACCCTAAGAAAGAATCGGATCAATAATTATGCCCTCATGCCACCCCCGTGGCCCGTTCGAAATTTTGATCGTATAGCCAAAGGGGGTAGTACACGAGCTAGAGGAAAAACTGAGGATGGGTCAAAACACTAAATCGGATCATAAATTCGGTCTAGGAGACTGCCATATAATATTTTATGACCCTAAGAAAGAATCGGATCAATAATTATGCCCTCACGCCACCCCGTGGCCCGTTCGAAATTTTGCCTGTACTGCCAAAGGGAGGGTAGTACACAAGCCGGAGGAAAAACTGAGGATGGGTCGAACCAATTAATCGGATCATAAATTCGGTATAGGAGACTGCCATACCGTATTTGATGACCCTAAGAAAGAATCGGATCAATAGTTATGCCCTCACGCCACCCCGTGGCCCGTTCGTAATTTTGGTCGTATTGATAAAGGGGGTAGTACACGAGCTGGAGGAAAAACTGTGGTTGGGTCAAACAACTGAATCCGATCATAAATTCGGTCTAGGAGACTGAAATACAATATTTTATAACCCTAAGAAAGAATCGGATCAATAAATATGCCCTCACGCCACCCCGTGCCCGTTCGAAATTTTGGTCGTATAGCCAAATGGGGTAGTACACGTGCAGAAGGAAAACTGAGGATGGATCGAACAACTGAATCTGATCATAAATTCGGTCTAGGAGACTGCCATACAATATTTTATGACCCTAAGAAAGAATCGGATCAATAATTATGCCCTCATGCCACCCCGTGGCCCGTTCGAAATTTTGATCGAATAGCCAAAGGGGGTAGTACACGAGCCAGAGGAAAAACTGAGGATGGGTCAAACCACTGAATCGGATCATAAATTCGGTCTAAGAGACTGCCATATAATATTTTATGACCCTAAGAAAGAATCGGATCAATAATTATGCCCTCACGCCACCCCGTGGCCCGTTCGAAATTTTTCTAGTACTGCCATGGGGGTAGTACACGAGAAGAAGCAAAAACTGTGGATGGGTCAAACAACTGAATCCGATCATAAATTCGGTCTAGGAGACTGCATTACAATATTTTATAAACCTAAAAAAGAATCGGATCAATAAATACGCCCTCCCGCCACCCCGTGGCCCGTTCGAAATTTTGGCCGTATAGCCAAAGGGGTAGTACACGTGTTGAAGGAAAAACTGAGGATGGATCGAACAACTGAATCTGATCATAAATACGGTCTTGGAGACTGCCATACAATATTTTATGACCCTATGAAAGAATCGGATTAATAATTATGCCCTCATCCCACCCCGTGGCCCGTTCGAAATTTTGATCGTATAGCCAAAGGGGGTAGTACACGAGCCAGAGGAAAAACTGAGGATGTGTCAAACCATTGAATCGGATCATAAATTCGGTCTAGGAGACTGCCATATAATATTTTATGACCCTAAGAAAGAATCGGATCAATAATTATGCCCTCACGCCACCCCGTGGCCCGTTCGAAATTTTGCCAGTACTGACAAAGGGAGGGTAGTACACGAGCCGGAGGAAAAACTGAGAATGGGTCGAACCAATGAATCGGATCACAAATTCGGTCTAGAGGACTGCCATACAGTATTTTATGACCCTAAGAAAGAATCGGATCAATTGTTATTCCCTCACGCCACCCCGTTGCCCGTTCGAAATTTTGATCGTATTGATAAAGGGTGTAGTACACGAGCTGGAGGAAAAAAACTAAGGATGGGTCGAACCACTGAATCGGATCATAAATTCGGTCTAGGAGACTGCCATACAATATTTTAAGACCATAAGAAAGAATCAGATCAATAATTATGCCATCACGCCACCCCGTGGCCCGTTTGAAATTTTGCCAGTACTGCTAAAGGGGGTAGTACACGAGCCGGAGGAAAAACTGAGGATGTGTCGAACCACTGAATCGGATCATAAATTTGGTCTAGGAGACTGCCATATAAAATTTTGTGACCCTAAGAAAGAATCGGATCAATAATTATGCCCTCACACCACTTCGTGGCCCGTTCGAAAATTTGGTCGTATAGCCAAAGGGGGTAGTACACGAGCAGGAGGAAAAACTGTGGTTGGGTCAAACAACTGAATCTGATCATAAATTCGGTCTAGGAGACTTAAATACAATATTTTATAACCCTAAAAAGAATCGGATCAATAAATATGCCCTCACGCCACCCCGTGCCCGTTCGAAATTTTGGTCCTATAGCCAAATGGGGTAGTACACGTGCAGAAGGAAAACTGAGGATGGATCGAACAACTGAATCTGATCATAAATTCGGTCTAAGAGACTGCCATACAATATTTAATGACCCTAAGAAAGAATCGGATCAATAATTATGCCCTCATGCCACCCCGTGGCCCGTTCGAAATTTTGATTGTATAGCCAAAGGGGGTAGTACACGAGCCAGAGGAAAAACTGAGGATGGGTCAAACCATTGAATCGGATCATAAATTCGGTCTAGGATACTGCCATATAATATTTTATGACCCTAAGAAAGAATCGGATCAATAAATATGCCCTCGCGCCACCCCGTGGCCCGTTCGAAATTTTTCCAGTACTGCCAAAGGGGTGGTACACGAGAAGAAGGAAAAACTGTGGATGGGTCAAACAACTGAATCCGATCATAAATTCGGTCTAGGAGACTGCAATACAATATTTTATAAACCTAAAAAAGAATCGGATCAATAAAGACGCCCTCACGCCACCCCGTGGCCCGTTCGAAATTTTGGCCGTATAGCCAAAGGGGTAGTACACGTGCAGAAGGAAAAACTGAGGATGGATCGAACAACTGAATCTGATCATAAATACGGTCTAGGAGAATGCCATACAATATTTTATCACCCTATGAAAGAATCGGATTAATAATTATGCCCTCATGCCACCCCATGGCCAGTTCGAAATTTTGATCGTATAGCCAAAGGGGGTAGTACACGAGCCAGAGGAAAAACTGAGGATGGGTCAAACCACTGAATCGGATCATAAATTCGGTCTAGGAGACTGCCATATAATATTTTATGACCCTAAGAAAGAATCGGATCAATAATTATGCCCTCACGCCACCCCGTGGCCCGTTCGAAATTTTGCCAGTACTGACAAAGGGAGGGTAGTACACAAGCCGGAGGAAAAACTGAGGATGGGTCGAACCAATGAATCGGATCACAAATTCGGTCTAGGGGACTGCCATACAGTATTTTATGACCCTAAGAAAGAATCGGATCAATTGTTATTCCCTCACGCCACCCCGTGGCCCGTTCGAAATTTTGATCGTATTGATAAAGGGTGTAGTACACGAGCTGGAGGAAAAAAACTAAGGATGGGTCGAACCACTGAATCAGATCATAAATTCGGTCTAGGAGACTGCCATACAATATTTTAAGACCATAAGAAAGAATCAGATCAATAATTATGCCATCACGCCACCCCGTGGCCCGTTTGAAATTTTGCCAATACTGCTAAAGGGGGTAGTACACGAGCCGGAGGAAAAACTGAGGATGTGTCGAACCATTGACTCGGATCATAAATTCTGTCTAGGAGACTGCCATATAAAATTTTGTGACCCTAAGAAAGAATCGGATCAATAAGTATGCCCTCACACCACTTCGTGGCCCGTTCTAAAATTTGGTTGTAAAGCCAAAGGGGGTAGTACACGAGCAGAAGGAAAAACTGAGGATGGATCGAACAACTGAATCAGATCATAAATTCGGTCTAGGGGTCTTCCATACAATATTTTATGACCCTAAGAAAGAATCGGATCAATAATTATGGCCTCACGCCACCCACTGGCCCGTTCAAAATTTTGGTCGTATAGCCAAATGGGGTAGTACAAGAGCCGGAGGAAAAATGAGGATGGGTCGAACAACTGAATCGGATCAAAAATTCGGTTTAGGAGACTGCCATACAATATTTTATGACCCTAAGAAAGAATCGGATAAATAATTATGGCCACACGCCACCCAGTTGCCCGTTCGAAATTTTGGTCGTATAGCCAAAGGGGTAGTACACGAGCAGAAGGAAAAACTGAGGATGGATCGAACAATTGAATCTGATCATAAATTTGGTTTAAGAGACTGCCATACAATATTTTATGACCCTAAGAAAGAATCGGATCAATAATTATACCCTCACGCCACCCCGTGGCTCATTCGAAATTTTGGTCGTATAGCCAAAGGGGGTAGTACACGAGCAGGAGGAAAAACTTTGGTTGGGTCAAATAACTGAATCCGATCATAAATTCGGTCTAGGAGACTGAAATACAATATTTTATAACCCTAAGAAAGAATCGGATCAATAAATATGCCCTCACGCCACCCCGTGCCCGTTCGAAGTTTTGGTTGTTTAGCAAAAGGGGGTAGTACACGTGCAGAAGGAAAACTGAGGATTGATCGAACAATAGAATCTGATCATAAATTCGGTCTAGGAGACTGCCATACAATATTTTATAACCCTAAGAAAGAATCGGATCAATAATTATGCCCTCACGCCACCCCGTGGCCCGTTCGAAATTTTTCCAGTACTGCCAAAGGGGGTAGTACACGAGAAGAAGGAAAAACTGTGGATGGGTCAAACAACTGAATCCGATCATAAATTCGGTCTAGGAGACTGCAATACAATATTTTATAAACCTAAGAAAGAATCGGATCAATAAATACGCCCTCACGCCACCCCGTGGCCCGTTCAAAATTTTGGCCGTGTAGCCAAAGGGGGTAGTACACGTGCAGAAGGAAAAACTGAGGATGGATCGAACAACTGAATCTGATCATAAATTCGGTCTAGGAGACTGCCATACAATATTTTATGACCATAAGAAAGAATCGGATCAATAATTATGCCCTCATGCCACCCCGTGGCCCGTTCGAAATTTTGATCGTATAGCCAAAGGGGGTAGTACACGAGCCAGAGGAAAAACTGAGGATGGGTCAAACCACTGAATCGGATGATAAATTCGGTCTAGTAGACTGCCATATAATATTTTATGACCCTAAGAAAGAATCGGATCAATAATTATGCCCTCACGCCACCCCGTGGCCCGTTCGAAATTTTTCCAGTACTGCCAAAGGGGGTAGTACACGAGAAAAATGAAAAACTGTGGATGGGTCAAACAACTGAATCCGATCATAAATTCGGTCTAGGAGAATGCAATACAATATTTTATAAACCTAAAAAAGAATCGGATCAGTAAATACGCCCTCACGCCACCCCGTGGCCCGTTCGAAATTTTGGCCGTATAGCCAAAGGGGTAGTACACGTGCAGAAGGAAAAACTGAGGATGGATCGAACAACTGAATCTGATTATAAATACGGTCTAGGAGACTGCCATACAATATTTTATGATCCTATGAAAGAATCGGATCAATAATTATGCCCTCATGCCACCCCGTGGCCCGTTCGAAATTTTGATCGTATAGCCAAAGGGGGTAGTACACGAGCCAGAGAAAAAACTGAGGACGGGTCAAACCACTGAATCGGATCATAAATTCGGTCTAGGAGACTGCCATATAATATTTTATGACCCTAAGTAGGAATCAGATCAATAATTATGCCCACACGCCACCCCGTGGCCCGTTCAAAATTTTGCCTGTACTGCCAAAGGGAGGGTAGTACACAAGCCGGAGGAACAACTGAGGATGGGTCGAACCAATGAATCGGATCACAAATTCGGTCTAGGAGACTGCCATACAGTATTTTATGACCCTAAGAAAGAATCGGATCAATTGTTATTCCCTCACGCCACCCCGTGGCCCGTTCGAAATTTTGGCCGTATTGATAAAGGGGGTAGTACACGAGCTGGAGGAAAAAAACTAAGGATGGGTCGAACCACTGAATCGGATCATAAATTCGGTCTAGGAGACTGCCATACAATATTTTAAGACCATAAGAAAGAATCAGATCAATAATTATGCCATCACGCCACCCCGTGGCCCGTTTGAAATTTTGCCACTACTGCTAAAGGGGGTAGTACATGAGCAGAAGGAAAAACTGAGGATGGATCGAACAATTGAATCTGATCATAAATTTGGTCTAGGAGACTGCCATACAATATTTTATGACCCTAAGAAAGAATTGGATCAATAATTATACCCTCATGCCACCCCGTGGCCCGTTCAAAATTTTGATCACGAGCCGGAGTAAAAACTGAGGACGGGTTGAACCACTGAATCGGATCATAAATTTGGTCTAGGAGAATGCCATACAATATTTTATGACCCTATGAAAGAATTTGATCAATAATTATACCCTCACCCAACCCGTGGCTCATTCGAAATTTTGGTCGTATAGCCAAAGGGGGTAGTAGACGAGAAGAAGGAAAAACTGTGGATGGGTCAAACAACTGAATCCGATAATAAATTCGGTCTAGGAGACTGCAATACAATATTTTATAAACCTAAGAAAGAATCGGATCAATAAATACGCCCTTACGCCACCCCGTGGCCCGTTCGAAATTTTGGCCGTATAGCCAATGGGGTAGTACACGTGCAGAAGGAAAAACTGAGGATGGATCGAACAACTGAATCTGATAATAAATTCGGTCTAGGAGACTGCCATAAAATATTTTATGACCCTAAGAAAGAATCGGATCAATAATTATGCCCTCATGCCACCCCGAGGCCCATTCGAAATTTTGATCGTATAGCCAAAGGGGGTAGTACACGAGCCAGAAGAAAAACTGAGGATGGGTCAAACCACTGAATCGGATCATAAATTCGGTCTAGGAGACTGCCTATAATATTTTATGACCCTATGAAAGAATCGGATCAATAAATATGCCCTCACGCCACCCCGTGGCCCGTTCGAAATTTTGCCAGTACTGCCCAAGGGAGGGAGTACACAAGCCGGAGGAAAAACTGAGGATGGGTTGAACCAATGAATGGGATCACAAATTCGGTCTAGGAGACTGCCATACAGTATTTGATGACCCTAAGAAAGAATCGGATCAATAGTTATGCCCTCACGCCACCTCGTGGCCCGTTCGTAATTTTGGTCGTATTGATAAAGGGGGTAATACACGAGCTGGAGGAAAAAAACTAACGATGGGTCGAACCACTGAATTGGATCATAACTTCGGTCTAGGAGACTGCCATACAATATTTTAAGACCATAAGAAAGAATCGGATCAATAATTATGCCCTCACGCCACCCCGTGGCCCGTTCGAAATATTGCCAGTACAGCTAAAGGGGGTAGTACACGAGCCGGAGGAAAAACTGAGGATGTGTCGAACCACTGAATCGGATCATAAATTCGGTCTAGGAGAATGCCATACAATATTTTATGACCCTAAGAAAGAATTTGATCAATAATTATACCCTCACGCCACCCCGTGGCTCATTCGAAATTTTGGTCGTATAGCCAAAGGGGGTAGTACACGAGAAGAAGGAAAAACTGTGGATGGGTCAAACAACTGAATCGAATAATAAATTCGGTCTAGGAGACTGCAATATAATATTTTATAAACCTAAGAAAGAATCGGATCAATAAATACGCCCTTACGCCACCCCGTGGCCCGTACGAAATTTTGGCCGTATAGCCAAAGGGGTAGTACACGTGCAGAAGGAGAAACTGAGGATGGATCGAACAACTGAATCTGATCATAAATTCGGTCTAGGAGACTGCCATACAATATTTTATGACCCTAAGAAATAATCGGATCAATAATTATGCCCTCATGCCACCCCGAGGCCCGTTCAAAATTTTGATCGTATAGCCAAAGAGGGGTAGTACACGAGCCAGAGGAAAAACTGAGGATGGGTTAAACCACTGAATCAGATCATAAATTCTGTCTAGGAGACTGCCATATAATATTTTATGACCCTAAGAAAGAATCGGATCAATAATTGTGCCCTCATGCCACCCCGTGCCCCGTTCGAAATTTTGCCTGTACTGCCAAAGGGAGGGTAGTACACAAGCCGGAGGAAAAACTGAGGATGGGTCGAACCAATGAACCGGATCACAAATTCGGTCTTGGAGACTGCCATACAGTATTTGATGACCCTAAGAAAGAATCGGATCAATAGTTATGTCCTCACGCCACCTCGTGGCCCGTTCGTAATTTTGGTCGTATTGATAAAGGGGGTAGTACACGAGCTGGAGGAAAAAACTAAGGATGGGTCGAACCACTAAATCGGATCATAACTTCGGTCTAGGAGACTGCCATACAATATTTTAAGACCATATGAAAGAATCGGATCAATAATTATGCCCTCACGCCACCCCGTGGCCCGTTCAAAATTTTGGTCGTATAGCCAAAGGGGGTAGTACACGAGCCGGAGGAAAAACTGAGGATGTGTCGAACCACTGAATCGGATCATAAATTCGGTCTAAGAGACTGCCATATAAAATTTTATGACCCTAAGAAAGAATCGGATCAATAATTATGCCCTCACACCACTCCGTGGCCCGTTCGAAATTTTGGTTGTATATCCAAGGGGGTAGTACACTAGCAGAAGGAAAAACTGAGGATGGATCGAACAACTGACTCTGATCATAAATTCGGTCTAGAAGACTTTCATAAAATATTTTATGACCCTAAGAAAGAATCGGATCAATAATTATGGCCTCACGCCACCCAGTGGCCCGTTCAAAATTTTAATCGTATAGCCAAAGGGGGTAGTACACGAGCCGGAGGAAAAACTGAGGATGGGTCGAACCACTGAATCGGATCATAAATTCGGTCTAAGAGACTGCCAAACAATATTTTATGACCCTAAGAAAGAATCGGATCAATAAATATACTCTCACGCCACCCCGTGGCTCATTCGAAATTTTGGTCGTATAGCCAAAGGGGGTAGTACACGAGAAGGAGGAAAAACTATGGTTGGGTCAAACAACTGAATCCGATCATAAATTCGGTCTAGGAGACTGAAATACAATATTTTATAACCCTAAGAAAGAATCGGATCAATAAATATGCCCTCACGCCACCCCGTGCCCGTTCGAAATTTTGGTCGTATAGCCAAAGGGGGTAGTACACGTGCAGAAGGAAAACTGAGGATGGATCGAACAACTGAATCTGATCATGAATTCGGTCTAGGAGACTGCCATACAATATTTTATGACCCTAAGAAAGAATCGGATCAATAATTATACCCTCACGCCACCCCGTGGCTCATTCGAAATTTTGGTCGTATAGCCAAAGGGGGTAGTACACGAGCAGGAGGAAAAACTGTGGTTGGGTCACATAACTGAATCCGATCATAAATTCGGTCTAGGAGACTGAAATACAATATTTTATAACCCTAAGAAAGAATCGGATCAATAAATATGCCCTCACGCCACCCCGTGCCCGTTCGAAGTTTTGGTTGTTTAGCCAAAGGGGGTAGTACACGTGCAGAAGGAAAACTGAGGATTGATCGAACAATAGAATCTGATCATAAATTCGGTCTAGGAGACTGCCATACAATATTTTATAACCCTAAGAAAGAATCGGATCAATAATTATGCCCTCACGCCACCCCGTGGCCCGTTCGAAATTTTTCCAGTACTGCCAAAGGGGGTAGTACACGAGAAGAAGGAAAAACTGTGGATGGGTCAAACAACTGAATCCGATCATAAATTCGGTCTAGGAGACTGCAATACAATATTTTATAAACCTAAAAAAGAATCGGATCAATAAATACGCCCTCACGCCACCCCGTGGCCCGTTCAAAATTTTGGCCGTGTAGCCAAAGGGGGTAGTACACGTGCAGAAGGAAAAACTGAGGATGGATCGAACAACTGAATCTGATCATAAATTCGGTCTAGGAGACTGCCATACAATATTTTATGACCATAAGAAAGAATCGGATCAATAATTATGCCCTCATGCCACCCCGTGGCCCGTTCGAAATTTTGATCGTATAGCCAAAGGGGGTAGTACACGAGCCAGAGGAAAAACTGAGGATGGGTCAAACCACTGAATCGGATGATAAATTCAGTCTAGGAGACTGCCATATAATATTTTATGACCCGAAGAAAGAATCGGATCAATAATTATGCCCTCACGCCACCCCGTGGCCCGTTCGAAATTTTTCCAGTACTGCCAAAGGGGGTAGTACATAAGAAAAAGGAAAAACTGTGGATGGGTCAAACAACTGAATCCGATCATAAATTCGGTCTAGGAGAATGCAATACAATATTTTATAAACCTAAAAAAGAATCGGATCAGTAAATACGCCCTCACGCCACCCCGTGGCCCGTTCGAAATTTTGGCCGTATAGCCAAAGGGGTAGTACACGTGCAGAAGGAAAAACTGAGGATGGATCGAACAACTGAATCTGATTATAAATACGGTCTAGGAGACTGCCATACAATATTTTATGATCCTATGAAAGAATCGGATCAATAATTATGCCCTCATGCCACCTCGTGGCCCGTTCGAAATTTTGATCGTATAGCCAAAGGGGGTAGTAAACGAGCCAGAGAAAAAACTGAGGACGAGTCAAACCACTGAATCGGATCATAAATTCGGTCTAGGAGACTGCCATATAATATTTTATGACCCTAAGAAGGAATCAGATCAATAATTATGCCCACACGCCACCCCGTGGCCCGTTCAAAATTTTGCCTGTACTGCCAAAGGGAGGGTAGTACACAAGCCGGAGGAACAACTGAGGATGGGTCGAACCAATGAATCGGATCACAAATTCGGTCTAGGAGACTGCCATACAGTATTTTATGACCCTAAGAAAGAATCGGATCAATTGTTATTCCCTCACGCCACCCCGTGGCCCGTTCAAAATTTTGGCCGTTTTGATAAAGGGGGTAGTACACGAGCTGGAGGAAAAAAACTAAGGATGGGTCGAACCACTGAATCGGATCATAAATTCGGTCTAGGAGACTGCCATACAATATTTTAAGACCATAAGAAAGAATCAGATCAATAATTATGCCATCACGCCACCCCGTGGCCCGTTTGAAATTTTGCCACTGCTGCTAAAGGGGGTAGTACATGAGCAGAAGGAAAAACTGAGGATGGATCGAACAATTGAATCTGATCATAAATTTGGTCTAGGAGACTGCCATACAATATTTTATGACCCTAAGAAAGAATTGGATCAATAATTCTACCCTCATGCCACCCCGTGGCCCGTTCAAAATTTTGATCGTATAGCCAAATGGGGTAGTACACGAGCCGGAGGAAAAACTGAGGATGGGTTGAACCACTGAATCGGATCATAAATTTGGTCTAGGAGAATGCCATACAATATTTTATGACCCTATGAAAGAATTTGATCAATAATTATACCCTCACCCAACCCGTGGCTCATTCGAAATTTTGGACGTATAGCCAAAGGGGGTAGTACACGAGAAGAAGGAAAAACTGTGGATGGGTCAAACAACTGAATCCGATAATAAATTCGGTCTAGGAGACTGCAATACAATATTTTATAAACCTAAGAAAGAATCGGACCAATAAATACGCCCTTACGCCACCCCGTGGCCCGTTCGAAATTTTGGCCGTATAGCCAATGGGGTAGTACACGTGCAGAAGGAAAAACTGAGGATGGATCGAACAACTGAATCTGATAATAAATTCGGTCTAGGAGACTGCCATAAAATATTTTATGACCCTAAGAAAGAATCGGATCAATAATTATGCCCTCATGCCACCCCGAGGCCCATTCGAAATTTTGATCGTATAGCCAAAGGGGGTAGTACACGAGCCAGAGGAAAAACTGAGGATGGGTCAAACCACTGAATCGGATCATAAATTCGGTCTAGGAGACTGCCTATAATATTTTATGACCCTAAGAAAGAATCGGATCAATAGTTATGCCCTCACGCCACCTCGTGGCCCGTTCGTAATTTTGGTCGAATTGATAAAGGGGGTAATACACGAGCTGGAGGAAAAAAACTAACGATGGGTCGAACCACTGAATTGGATCATAACTTCGGTCTAGGAGACTGCCATACAATATTTTAAGACCATAAGAAAGAATCGGATCAATAATTATGCCCTCACGCCACCCCGTGGCCCGTTCGAAATTTTGCCAGTACAGCTAAAGGGGGTAGTACACGAGCCGAAGGAAAAACTGAGGATGTGTCGAACCACTGAATCGGATCATAAATTCGGTCTAGGAGAATGCCATACAATATTTTATGACCCTAAGAAAGAATTTGATCAATAATTATACCCTCACGCCACCCCGTGGCTCATTCGAAATTTTGGTCGTATAGCCAAAGGGGGTAGTACACGAGAAGAAGGAAAAACTGTGGATGGGTCAAACAACTGAATCGAATAATAAATTCGGTCTAGGAGACTGCAATACAATATTTTATAAACCTAAGAAAGAATCGGATCAATAAATACGCCCTTACGCCACCCCGTGGCCCGTTCGAAATTTTGGCCGTATAGCCAAAGGGGTAGTACACGTGCAGAAGGAGAAACTGAGGATGGATCGAACAACTGAATCTGATCATAAATTCGGTCTAGGAGACTGCCATACAATATTTTATGACCCTAAGAAATAATCGGATCAATAATTATGCCCTCATGCCACCCCGAGGCCCGTTCAAAATTTTGATCGTATAGCCAAAGGGGGGTAGTACACGAGCCAGAGGAAAAACTGAGGATGGGTTAAACCACTGAATCGGATCATAAATTCTGTCTAGGAGACTGCCATATAATATTTTATGACCCTAAGAAAGAATCGGATCAATAATTGTGCCCTCATGCCACCCCGTGTCCCGTTCGAAATTTTGCCTGTACTGCCAAAGGGAGGGTAGTACACAAGCCGGAGGAAAAACTGAGGATGGGTCGAACCAATGAACCGGATCACAAATTCGGTCTTGGAGACTGCCATACAGTATTTGATGACCCTAAGAAAGAATCGGATCAATAGTTATGTCCTCACGCCACCTCATGGCCCGTTCGTAATTTTGGTCGTATTGATAAAGGGGGTAGTACACGAGCTGGAGGAAAAAACTAAGGATGGGTCGAACCACTAAATCGGATCATAACTTCGGTCTAGGAGACTGCCATACAATATTTTAAGACCATATGAAAGAATCGGATCAATAATTATGCCCTCACGCCACCCCGTGGCCCGTTCGAAATTTTGGTCGTATAGCCAAATGGGGTAGTACACGAGCCGGAGGAAAAACTGAGGATGTGACAAACCACTGAATCGGATCATAAATTCGGTCTAAGAGACTGCCATATAAAATTTTATGACCCTAAGAAAGAATCGGATCAATAATTATGCCCTCACACCACTCCGTGGCCCGTTCGAAATTTTGGTTGTATAGCCAAGGGGGTAATACACTAGCAGAAGGAAAAACTGAGGATGGATCGAACAACTGACTCTGATCATAAATTCGGTCTAGAAGACTTCCATAAAATATTTTATGACCCTAAGAAAGAATCGGATCAATAATTATGGCCTCACGCCACCCAGTGGCCCGTTCAAAATTTTGATCGTATAGCCAAAGGGGGTAGTACACGAGCCGGAGGAAAAACTGAGGATGGGTCGAACCACTGAATCGGATCATAAATTCGGTCTAGGAGACTGCCAAACAATATTTTATGACCCTAAGAAAGAATCGGATCAATAAATATACTCTCACGCCTCCCCGTGGCTCATTCGAAATTTTGGTCGTATAGCCAAAGGGGGTAGTACACGAGAAGGAGGAAAAACTATGGTTGGGTCAAACAACTGAATCCGATCATAAATTCGGTCTAGGAGACTGAAATACAATATTTTATAACCCTAAGAAAGAATCGGATCAATAAATATGCCCTCACGCCACCCCGTGCCCGTTCGAAATTTTGGTCGTATAGCCAAAGGGGTAGTACACGTGCAGAAGGAAAACTGAGGATGGATCGAACAACTGAATCTGATCATGAATTCGGTCTAGGAGACTGCCGTACAATATTTTATGACCCTAAGAAAGAATCGGATAAATAATTATGCCCTCATGCCACCCCGTGGCCAGTTCGAAATTTTGCTCGTATAGCCAAAGGGGGTAGTACACGAGCTAGAGGAAAAATTGAGGATGGGTCAAACAACTGAATCGGATCATAAATTCGGTCTAGGAGACTGCCATATAATAGTTTATGACCCTAAGAAATAATCGGATCAATAATTATGCCCTCACGCCACCCCTTGGCCCGTTCGAATTTTTTCCAGTACTGCCAAGGGGAGGTTAGTACACAAGCCGGTGGAAAAACTGAGGATGGGTCGAACCACTGAATCGGATTACAAATTCGGTCTAGGAGACTGCCATACATTATTTTATGACCCTAAGAAAGAATCGGATCAATAGTTATGCCCTCACGCCACCCCGTGGCCCGTTCGAAATTTTGGTCGTATTGATAAAGGGGGTATACACGAGTTGGAGGAAAAAAACTAAGGATGGGTCGAACCACAGAATCGGATAATAAATTCGGTCTAGGATACTGCAAGACAATATTTTAAGACCATAAGAAAGAATCGGATCAATAATTATGCCCTCACGCCACCCCGTGGCCTGTTCAAAATTTTGCCAGTACTGATAAAGGGAGTAGTACACGAGCCGGAGGCAAAACTGAGGATGTGTCGAACCACTGAATCGGATCATAAATTCGGTCTAGGAGACTTCCATACAATATTTTATGACCCTAAGAAAGAATCGGATTAATATTTTTGGCCTCACGCCACCCAGTGGCCCGTTCGAAATTTTGGTCGTATAGCCAAAAGGGGTAGTAAAAGAGTCGGAGGAAAAACTAAGGATGGGTCGAACAACAGAATCGGATCAAAAAATCGGTCTAGGAGACTGCCATACAATATTTTATGACCCTAAGAATTAATCGGATCAATAATTATGGCCTCACTCCACCCAGTGGCCCGTTCGAAATTTTGGTCGTATAGCCAAAGGGGGTAGTACAAGAGCCGGAGGAAAAACTGAGGATGGGTCGACCCGCTGAATAAGATCATAAATTCGGTCTAGGAGACTTCCATATAAAAGTTTATGACCCTAAGAAAGAATCGTATCATTAATTATGCCCTCACGCCACCCCGTAGCCCGTTCGAAATTTTGTTCGTATAGCTAAAGGGGGTAGTACACGAGCAGAAGGAAAAACTGAGGATGGATCGAACCACTGAATCTGATCATATATTTGGTCTAAGAGACTGCCATACAATATTTTATGACCCTAAGAAAGAATCGGATCAATAATTATGCCCTCATGCCACCCCGTGGCCCGTTCAAAATTTTGATCGTATAGCCAAATGGGGTAGTACACGAGAAGAAGGAAAAACAGTGGATGGGTCAAACAACTGAATCCGATCATAAATTAGGTCTAGGAGACTGCAATACAATATTTTATAAACCTAAGAAAGAATCGGATCAATAAATACGCCCTCACGCCACCCCGTGGCCCGTTCGAAATTTTGGCCGTATAGCCAAAGGGGGTAGTACACGTGCAGAAGGAAAAATTGAGGATGGATCGAACAACTGAATCTGATCATAAATTCGGTCTAGGAGACTGTCATTCAATATTTTATGACCCTAAGAAAGAATCGGATCAATAATTATGCCCTCACGCCACCCCATGGCCCGTTCGAAATTTTGCCAGTACTGCCAAAGGGAGGGTAGTACACAAGCCAGAGGAAAAACTGAGGATGGGTCGAACCAATGAATCGGATCACAAATTCGGTCTAGGAGACTGCCATACAGTATTTTATGACCCAAAGAAAGAATCGGATCAATTGTTATGCCCTCACGCCACCCAGTGGCCCGTACGAAATTTTGGTCGTATTGATAAAGGGGGTAGTACACGAGCTGGAGGAAAAAAACTGAGAATGGGTCGAACCACTGAATCGGATCATAAATTCGGTCTAGGAGACTTCCATATAAAATTTGATGACCCTAAGAAAGAATCAGATCAATAATTATGCCCTCACGCCACCCTGTGGCCCGTTCGAAATTTTGTTCGTATAGCCAAAGAGGGTAGTACACGAGCAGAAGGAAAAACTGAGGATGGATCGAACAACTGAATCGGATCATAAATTCAGATTAGGAGACTTCCATACAATATTTTATGACCATAAGAAAGAATCGGATCAATAATTATGGCCTCACGCCCCCAGTGGCCCGTTCGAAATTTCGGTCGTATAGCCAAAGGGGGTAGTACAAGAGCCGGAGGAAAAACTGAGGATGGGTCGAACAACTGAATCGGATCAAAAATTCGGTCTAGGAGACTGCCATACAATATTTTATGACCCTAAGAAAGAATCGGATCAATAATTATGGTCTCACGCCACCCAGTGGCCCGTTTGAAATTTTGGTCGTATAGCCAAAGGGGGTAGTACACGAGGCGGAGGAAAAACTGAGGATGGTTGAACCACTGAATCGGATCATAAATTCGGTCTAGGAGATTGCAATACAATATTTTATAAACCTAAGAAAGAATCGGAACAATAAATATGCCCTCACGCTACCCCGTGGCCCGTTCGAAATTTTGGTCGTATAGCCAAAGGGGGTAGTACACGAGCATAAGGAAAAACTGAGGATGAATCGAACAACTGAATCTGATCATAAATTCGGTCTAGGAGACTTCCATTCAAAATTTTATGACCCTAAGAAATAATCGGTTCAATAATTATGCCCTCATTCCACCCCATGGCCCGTTTGAAATTTTGATCGTATAGCCAAAAGGGGTAGTACACGAGCCAATGGAAAAACTGAGATTGGGCCAAACCACTGAATTGGATCATAAATTCGGTCTATGAGAATGCCATATAATATTTTATGACCCTAAGAAAGAATCGGATCAGTAATTATGCACTCACGCCACCCCGTGGCCCGTTCGAAATTTTGCCAGTACTGCCAAAGGAAGGGTAGTACACAAGCCGGAGGAAAAACTGAGGATGGGTCGAACCAATGAATCGGATCACAAATTCGGTCTAGGAGACTGCCATACAGTATTTTATGACCCTAAGAAAGAATCGGATCAATAGTTATGCCCTCAAGCCACCCCGTGGCCCGTTCGAAATGTTGGTCGTATTGATAAAGGGGGTAGTACACGAGCTGGAGGAAAAAACTAAGGATGGGTCGAACCAATGAATCGGATCATAAATTCGGTCTAGGAGACTGCCATACAATATTTTAAGACCATAAGAAAGAATCAGATCAATAATTATGCTCTCACGCCACCCCGTGGCCCGTTCGAAATTTTGCCAGTACTACTAAAGGGGATAGTACACGAGCCGGAGGAAAAATTGAATATGTGTCGAACCACTGAATCGGATCATAAATTCGGTCTAGGAGACTTCCATATAAAAGTTTTTGAACCTAAGAAAGAATCGGGTCAATAATTATGTCTCACGCCACCCCGTGGATCGTTCGAAATTTTGGTCGTATAGCCAAAGGGGGTAGTACACGAGCTAGAGGAAAAACTGAGGATGAATCGAACAACTGAATCTGATCATAAATTCGGTCTAGGAGACTTCCATACAAAATTTTATGACCCTAAGAAAGAATCGGTTCAATAATTATGCCCTCATTCCACCCCGTGGCCCGTTCGAAATTTTGATCGTATAGCCAAAGGGGGTAGTACACGAGCTAGAGGAAAAACTGAGGATGGGTCAAACCACTAAATCGGATCATAAATTCGGTCTATGAGACTACCATATAATATTTTATGACCCTAAGAAAGAATCGGATCAATAATTATGCCCTCACGCCACCCCGTGGCCCGTTCGAAATTTTTCCAGTACTGCCAAAGGGGGTAGTACACAAGAAGAAGGAAAAACTGAGGACGGGTCAAACCAATGAATCGGATCATAAATTCGGTCTAGGAGACTTCCATATAAAAGTTTATGACCATAAGAAAAATCGGATCAATAATTATGCCCTCACGCCACCCCGTGGCCCGTTCGAAATTTTGCCAGTACTGCTAAAGGGGGTAATACACGAGCTTGAGGAAAAACTAAGGATGTGTCGAACCACAGAATCGGATAAAAAATTCGGTCTAGGAGACTTCCATATAAAAGTTTATGACCCAAAGAAAGAATTGGATCAATAATTATGCCCTCACGCCACCCCGTGGTCCATTCGAATTTTTGGTCGTATAGCCAAAGGGGTGGTACACGAGCAGAAGGAAAAACTGAGGATGGATCGAACAACTTAATCTGATCATAAATTCGGTCTAGGAGACTTTCATACAAAATTTTATGACCCTAAGAAAGAATCGGATCAATAATTATGCCCTCACACCTCCCCGTGGCCCGTTCGAAATTTTGGTTGTATAGCCAAAGGGGGTAGTACAAGAGCCGGAGGAAAAACTGAGGATGGGTCGAACCACTGAATCGGATCATAAATTCGGTTTAGGAGACTTCCATATAAAAGTTTATTACCCTAAGAAAGAATCGTATAAATAATTATGCCCTCACGCCACCCCTTGGCCCGTTCGAAATTTTGGTCGTATAGCCAAAGGGGGTCGTACACGAGCAGAAGGAAAAACTGAGGACGGATCGAACAACTGAATCTGATCATTAATTCGGTTTAGGAGACTACCAATCAATATTTTATGACCCAAAGAAATAATCGGTTCAATAATTATGCCCTCATTCCACCCCGAGGCCCGTTCGAAATTTTGATCGTATAGCCAAAGGGGGTAGTACACTAGCCAGAGGAAAAACTGAGGATGGGTCAAACCACTAAATCGGATCATAAATTTTGTTTAGAAGACTACCATATAATATTTTATGAACCTAAGAAAGAATCGGATCAATAATTATGCCCTCACGCCACCTCGTGGCCCGTTCGAAATTTTAGTCGTATTGATAAAGGGGGTAGTACACGAGCTGGAGGAAAAAAACTAAAGATGGGTCGAACACTGAATCGGATCATAAATTCGGTCTAGGAGACTGCCAAGCAATATTTTAAGACCATACGAAAGAATCGGATCAATAATTATGCCCTCACGCCACCCCGTGGCCTATTCGAAATTTTGCAAGTACTGCTAAAGGGGGTAGTACACGAGCCGGAGGAAAAACTGAAGATGTGTCGAACCGCTGAATCGGATGATAAATTCGGTCTATGAGACTGCCATACAGTATTTTATGACCCTACGAAAGAATCGGATCAATTGTTATGCCCTCATACCACCCCGTGGCCAGTTCGAAATTTTGATCGTATAACCAAAGGGGGTAGTACACGAGCCGGAGGAAAAACTGAGGATGGGTCACACCAATGAATCGGATCATAAATTCGGTCTAGGAGACTTCCATATAAAAGTTTATGACCATAAGAAAGAATCGGAACAATAATTATGCCCTCACGACACCCCGTGGCCCGTTCGAAATTTTGCCAGTACTGCTAAAGGGGGTAGTACACGAGCCGGAGGAATAACTGAGGATGTGTCGAAACACTTAATAGGATCATAAATTCGGTCTAGGAGACTGCCATATTAAATTTTATGACCCTAAGATAGAATCGGATCAATAATTATACCCTAACGCCACCCTGTGGCGCATTCCACCCCGTGGCCCGTTCGAAATTTTGATCGTATAGCCAAAGGGGGTAGTACACGAGCCTGAGGAAAAACTGAGGATGGGTCAAACCACTAAATCGGATCATAAATTCGGTCTAAGAGACTACCATATAATATTTTATGACCCTATGAAAGAATCGGATCAATAATTATGCCCTCACGCCACCCCGTGGCCCGTTCGAAATTTTGCCAGTACTGCCAAAAGGAGGGTAGTACACAAGCCGGAGAAAAAACTGAGGATGGGTCGAACCACTGAATCGGATCACAAATTCGGTCAAGGAGACTGCCATACAGTATTTTATGACCCTAAGAAAGAATCGGATCATTAATTGTGCCCTCACGCCACCCCGTGGCCCGTTCGAAATTTTGGTCGTATTGACAAGGGGGTAGTACATGAGCTGGAGGAAAAAACTAAAGATGGGTCGAACCACTGAATCGGATCATAAATCCGGTCTAGAAGACTACCATACAATATTTTAAGACCATAAGAAATAATCGGATCAATAATTATGCCCTCACGCCACCCCGTGGCCCGTTCGAAATTTTGCCAGTGCTGCTAAAGGGGGTAGTACACGAGCCGGAGGAAAAACTGAGGATGTGTCGAACCACTGAATCGGATCATAAATTCGGTCTAGGAGACTGCCATATAAAATTTTATGACGCTAAGAAAGAATCGGATCAATAATTATGCCCTCACACCACTCCGTGGCCCGTTAGAAATTTTGGTTGTATAGCCAAAGGGGGTAGTACACGAGCAGAAGGAAAAACTTAGGATGGATCGAACAACTGAATCTGATCATAAATTTGGTCTAGGAGACTTCCATACAATATTTTATGACCCTAAGAAAGATTTGGATCAATAATTATGGCCTCACGCCACCCAGTGGCCCGTTCAAAATTTTGATCGTATAGCCAAAAAGGGTTGCACACGAGCCGGAGGAAAAACTGAGGATGGGTCGAACCACTGAATCGGATCATAAATTCGGTATAGGAGACTGCCATACAATATTTTATGACCCTAAGAAAGAATCGGATCAATAATTATACCCTCACGCCACCCCGTGGCTCATTCGAAATTTTGGTCGTATAGCCAAAGGGGGTAGTACACGAGCTGGAGGAAAAACTGAGGACGGGTCAAACCAATGAATCGGATCATAAATTCGGTCTAGGAGACTTCCATATAAAAGTTTATGACCATAAGAAAAATCTGATCAATAATTATGCCCTCACGCCACCCCGTGGCCCGTTCGAAATTTTGCCAGTACTGCTAAAAGGGGTAGTACACGAGCTGGAGGAAAAACTATGGATGTGTCGAACCACAGAATCGGATCATAAATTCGGTCTAGGAGACTTCCAAGTTTATGACCCAAAGAAAGAATTCGATCAATAATTATGCCCTCACGCCACCCCGTGGACCGTTCTAATTTTTGGTCATATAGCCAAAGGGGTAGTACACGAGCAGAAGGAAAAACTGAGGATGGATCGAACAACTTAATCTGATCATAAATTCGGTCTAGGAGACTTCCATACAAAATTTTATGACCCTAAGAAAGAATCGGATCAATAATTATGCCCTCACGCCACCCCATGGCCCGTTCGAAATTTGGGTTGTGTAGCCAAAGGGGGTAGTACAAGAGCCGGAGGAAAAACTGAGGATGGGTCGAACCACTGAATCGGATCATAAATTCGGTTTAGGAAACTTCCATATAAAAGTTTATTACCCTAAAAAAGAATCGTATAAATAATTATGCCCTCACGCCACCCCGTGGCCCGTTCGAAATTTTGGTCGTATAGCCAAAGGGGGTAGTACACGAGCAGAAGGAAAAACTGAGGATGGATCGAACAACTGAATCTGATCATTAATTCGGTTTAGGAGACTACCAAACAATATTTTATGACCCTAAGAAAGAATCGGTTCAATAATTATGCCCTCATTCCACCCCGTGGCCCGTTCGAAATTTTGATCGTATAGCCAAAGGGGGTAGTACACGAGCCAGAGGAAAAACTGAGGATGGGTCAAGCCACTAAATCGGATCATAAATTCGGTTTAGAAGACTACCATATAATATTTTATGACCCTAAGAAAGAATCGGATCAATAATTAAGCCCTCACGCCACCCCGTGGCCCGTTCGAAATTTTGGTCGTATTGATAAAGGGGGTAGTACACGAGCTGGAGGAAAAAAACTAAAGATGGGTCGAACACTGAATCGGATCATAAATTCGGTCTAGGAGACTGCCAAGCAATATTTTAAGACCATAAGAAAGAATCGGATCAATAATTATGCCCTCACGCCACCCCGTGGCCCGTTCGAAATTTTGCCAGTACTGCTAAAGGGGGTAGTACACGAGCCGGAGGAAAAACTGAAGATGTGTCGAACCGCTGAATCGGATGATAAATTCGGTCTAGGAGACTGCCATACAGTATTTTATGACCCTAAGAAAGAATCAGATCAATTGTTATGCCCTCATACCACCCCGTGGCCCGTTCGAAATTCTGATCGTATAAACAAAGGGGGTAGTACACGAGCCGGAGGAAAAACTGAGGATGGGTCACACCAATGAATCGGATCATAAATTCGGTCTAGGAGACTTCCATATAAAAGTTAATGACCATAAGAAAGAATCGGAACAATAATTATGCCCTCACGCCACCCCGTGGTCCGTTCCAAATTTTGCCAGTACTGCTAAAGGGGGGAGTACACGTGCCGGAGGAAAAACTAAGGATGTGTCGAAACACTGAATAGGATCATAAATTCGGTCTAGGAGACTGCCATATTAAATTTTATGACCCTAAGAAAGAATCGGATCAATAATTATACCCTCACGCCACCTTGTGGCTCATTCCACCCCGTGGCCCGTTCGAAATTTTGATCGTATAGCCAAAGGGGGTAGTACACGAGCAAGAGGAAAAACTGAGGATGGGTCAAACCACTAAATCGGATCATAAATTAGGTCTAGGAGACTACCATATAATATTTTATGACCCTAAGAAAGAATCGGATCAATAATTATGCCCTCACGCCACCCCGTGGCCCGTTCGAAATTTTGCCAGTACTGCCAAATGGAGGGTAGTACACAAGCCGGAGAAAAAATTGAGGATGGGTCGAACCACTGAATCGGATCACAAATTCGGTCAAGGAGACTGCCATACAGTATTTTATGACCCTAAGAAAGAATCGGATCAATAATTGTGCCCTCACACCACCCCGTGGCCCGTTCGAAATTTTGGTCGTATTGATAAGGGGGTAGTACATGAGCTGGAGGAAAAAACTAAAGATGGATCGAACCACTGAATCGGATCATAAATTCGGTCTAGAAGACTGCCATACAATATTTTAAGACCATAAGAAAGAATCGGATCAATAATTATGCCCTCACGCCACCCCGTGGCCCGTTCGAAATTTTGCCAGTATTGCTAAAGGGGGTAGTACACGAGCCGGAGGAAAAACTGAGGATGTGTCGAACCACTGAATCGGATCATAAATTCGGTCTAGGAGACTGCCATATAAAATTTTATGACGCTAAGAAAGAATCGGATCAATAATTATGCCCTCACACCACTCCGTGGCCCGTTAGAAATTTTGGTTGTATAGCCAAAGAGGGTAGGTAGTACACGAGCAGAAGGAAAAACATAGGATGGATCGAACAACTGAATCTGATCATAAATTTAGTCTAGGAGACTTCCATACAATATTTTATGACCCTAAGAAAGATTCGGATCAATAATTATGGCCTCACGCCACCCAGTGGCCCGTTCAAAATTTTGATCGTATAGCCAAAGGGGGTAGTACACGAGCCGGAGGAAAAATAGAGGATGGGTCGAACCACTGAATCGGATCATAAATTCGGTATAGGAGACTGCCATACAATATTTTATGACCCTAAGAAAGAATCGGATCAATAATTATACCCTCACGCCACCCCGTGGCTCATTCGAAATTTTGGTCGTATAGCCAAAGGGGGTAGTACACGAGCAGGAGGAAAAACTATGGTTGGGTCAAACAACTGAATCCGATCATAAATTCGGTCTAGGAGACTGAAATACAATATTTTATAACCCTAAGAAAGAATCGGATCAATAAATATGCCCTCACGCCACCCCGTGCCAGTTCAAAATTTTGGTCGGATAGCCAAAGGGGGTAGTACACGTGCAGAAGGAAAACTGAGGATGGATCGAACAACTGAATCTAATCATAAATTCGGTCTAGGAGACTGCCATACAATATTTTATGACCCTAAGAAAGAATTGTATCAATAATTATGCCCTCATGCCATCCCGTGGCCCGTTCGAAATTTTGATCGTATAGCCAAAGGGGGTAGTACACGACCCAGAGGAAAATTGAGGATGGTTCAAACCACTGAATCGGATCTTAAATTCGGTCTAGGAGACTGCCATATAATATTTTATGACCCTAAGAAAGAATCGGATCAATAATTATGCCCTCACGCCACCCCGTGGCCCGTTCGAAATTTTTCCAGTATTGCCAAAGGGAGGGTAGTACACAAGCTGGAGGAAAAACTGAGGACGGGTCGAACCACTGAATCGGATCACAAATTCGGTCTAGGAAACTGCCATACATTATTTTATGACCCTAAGAAAGAATTGGATCAATAGTTATGCCCTCACGCCACCCTGTGGCTCGTGCGAAATTTTGGTCGTATTGATAAAGGGGGTATACACGAGCTGGAGGAAAAAAACTAAGGATGGGTCGAACCGGATCAACAATATTTTAAAACCATAAGAAAGAATCGGATCAACAATTTTGACCTCACGCCACCCCGTGGCCCGTTTGAAATTTTGCCAGTACTGATAAAGGGGGTAGTACACGAGCCGGAGGAAAAACTGAGGATGTGTCGAACCACTGAATCGGATCATAAATTCGGTCTAGGAGACTTCCATATAAAATTTTATGACCCTAAGAAAGAATCGGATCAATAATTATGCCCTCACGCCACCCCGTTGACCGTTCGAAACTTTGGTCATATAGCTAAAGGGGTACACTAGCAGAAGGAAAAACTGAGGATGGATCGAACAACTTAATCTGATCATAAATTCGGTTTAGGAGACTTCCATACAATATTTTATGACTCTAAGAAAGAATCGGATCAATAATTATGGCCTCACGCCACCCAGTGGCCCGTTCGAAATTTTGGTCGTATAGCCAAAGGGGGTAGTACAAGACCCGGAGGAAAAACTGAGGATGGGTCGAACAACTGAATCGGATCAAAAATTCGTTATAGGAGACTGCCATACAATATTTTATGACCCTAAGAATTAATCGGATCAGTAATTATGGCCTCACTCCACCCAGTGGCCCTTCGAAATTTTGGTCGTATAGCCAAAGGGGGTAGTACAAGAGCCGGAGGAAAAACTGAGGATGAGTCGAACCACTGAATAGGATCGTAAATTCTGGCTAGGAGACTTCCATATAAAAGTTTATGACACTAAGAAAGAATCGTATCAATAATTATGCCCTCACGCCACCCCTTGGTCCGTTCGAAATTTTGGTCGTATAGCCACAGGGGGTAGTACAAGAGCCGGAGGAAAAACTGAGGATGTGTCGAACCACTGAATCAGATCATAAATTCAGTATAGGAGACTGCCATATAATATTTTATGACCCTAAGAAAGAATCGGATCAATAATACTGCTCTCACGCCACACCGTGGCCCGTTCGAAATTATGGTCGTATAGCCAAAGGGGGTAGTACACGCGCCGTAGGAAGAACTGAGGATGGGTTGAACAACTGAATCGGATCGTAAATTCGGTCTAGGAGACTGCCATACAATATTTTATGACCCTATGAAAGAATCAGATCAATAATTATGCCCTCACTCCACCCCGTGGCCCGTTCGAAATTTTGGTCGTATAGCCAAGGGGCGTAAACGAGTTGGAGGAAAAACTGAGGATGGGTCGAACCACTGAATCGGATCATAAATTCGGTCTAGGATACTGCCATACATTATTTTATGACCCTAAGAAAGAATCGGATCAATAATTATGCTCTCATGCCACCCCGTGTCCCGTTCGAAATTTTGGTCGTATACCCAAAGGGGGTATTACACGAGCCGGAGGAAAAACTGAGGATGGGTTGAACAACTGAATCGGATCATAAATTCGGTCTAGGAGAGTGCCATATAATTTTTATGACCCTAAGTAAGAATTGGATCAATAATTATGCCCTCATGCCACCCCATGGCCAGTTCGAAATTTTGCCAGTACTGCCAAAGGGAGGGTAGTACAGAAGCCGGAGGAAAAACTTAGGATGGGTCGAACCACTGAATCGGATCACAAATTCGGTCTAGGGGACTGCCATACAATATTTTATGACCCTAAGAAATAATCGGATCAATAGTTATGCCCTCACGCCACCCCGTGGCCCGTTCAAAATTTTGGTCGTATTGCTAAAGGGGGTAGTACACGAGCCGGAGGAAAAAAACTGAGGATGGGTCGAACCACTGAATCGTATCATAAATTCAGTCTAGGAGACAGCCATACAATATTTTATGACCATAAGAAAGAATCGGATCAATAATTATGCCCTCACGCCACCCCTTGGCCCGTTCGAAATTTTGCCAGTACTGCGAAAGGGGGTAGTACACGAACTGGAGGAAAAACTGAGGATGTGTCGAACCACTGAGTCGGATCATAAATTCGGTCAAGGAGACTACCCTACTATATTTTATGACCATAAGAAAGAATCGGATCAATAATTATGCCCTCACGCCACCCCGTGGCCCGTTCGAAATTTTGGTAGTATAGCCAAAGGGGGTAGTACACGAGTAGAAGGAAAAACTGAGGATGGATCGAACAACTGAATCTGATCATAAATTCGGTCTAGGAGACTGCCATACAATATTTTATGACCCTAAGAAAGAATCGGATCAATAATTATGCCCTCATGCCACCCCGTGGCCCGTTCAAAATTTTAATAGTATAGCCAAATGGGGTAGTACACGAGTAGGAGGAAAACCTGAGGATGGGTCGAACAACTGAATCGGATCATAAATTCGGTCTAGGAGACTGCCATACAATATTTTATGACCCTAAGAAAGAATCAGATCAATAATTATGCCCTCACTCCACCCCGTGGCCCGTTCATAATTTTGCCAGTACTGCCAAAGGGGGTAGTACACGAGTAGGAGGAAAAACTGTGGATGGGTCAAACAACTGAATCACATCATAAATTCGGTCTAGGAGACTGCAATACAATATTTTATAACCCTAAAAAAGAATCGGATCAATAATTATGCCCTCACGCCACCCCGTGGCCCGTTAGAAATTTTGGTCGTATAGCCAAAGGGGGTAGTACACGAGCAGAAGGAAAAACTGAGGATGGATCGAACAATTGAATCTGATCATAAATTTGGTCTAGGAGACTGCCATACAATATTTTATATCCCTTAGAAAGAATCGGATCAATAATTATGCCTTCACGCCACCCCGTGAACCGTTCAAAATTTTGGTCGTATAGCCAAATGGGGTAGTACACGTGCAGAGGGAAAAACTGTGGATGGGTCAAACAACAGAATCAGATCATAAATTAGGTCTAGGAGACTGCAATACAATATTTTATAACCCTAAGAAAGAATCGGATCAATAATTATGCTAGTTTGCTAAATGGGGTAGTACACGAGCCGGAGGAAAAACTGTGGATGTGTCGAACCACTGAATGGGATCATAAATTCGGTCTAGGAGACTGCCATACAATATTTTATGACCCTAAGAAAGAATCGGATCAATAATTATTCCCTCACGCCACCCCGTGGCCCGTTGGAAATTTTGGTCGTATAGCCAAAGGCGGTAGTACACGTGTAGAAGGAAAAACTGAGGATGGATCGAACAACTGAATCTGATCATAAATTAGGTCTAGGAGACAGCCATACAATATTTTAGGACCCTAAGAAAGAATCGGATCAATAATTAAGCCTTCATGCCACCCCGTGGCCTGTTCGAAATTTTGATCGTATAACCACAGGGGGTAGTACACGAGCCGGACAAAAAACTGAGGATGGGTCTAACCACTGAATCGGATCATAAATTCGGTCTAGGAGACTGCCAGATAATATTTTATGACCCTAAGAAAGAATAGGATCAATAATTATGCCCTCACGCCACCCCGTGGCCCGTTTGAAATTTTGTCAGTACTACCAAAGGGAGGGTATTACACAAGCCGGAGGAAAAACTAAGGATGGGTCGACCCACTGAATCGGATCACAAATTCGGTCTAGGAGACTGCCATACAATATTTTATGACCCTCAGAAAGAATCGGATCAATAGTTATGCCCTCACGCCACCCCGTGGCCCGTTCGAAATTTTGGTCGTATTGCTAAAGGGGTAGTACACGAGCCGGAGGAAAAAACTGAGGATGGGTCGAACCACTGAATCGGATCATAAATTCGGTCTAGGAGACTGCCATACAATATTTTATGACCATAAGAAAGAATCGGATCAATAATTATGCCCTCACGCCACCCCTTGGTCCGTTCGAAATTTTGCCAGTACTGCTAAATGGGGTAGTACACGTGCCGGAGGAAAAACTGAGGATGTGTCGAACCACTGAATCGGATCATAAATTCGGTCTAGGAGACTGCCATACAATATTTTATGACCCTAAGAAAGAATCGGATCAAGAATTATGCCCTCATGCCACCCCGTGGCCCGTTCGAAATTTTGGTCGTATAGCAAAAGGGGGTAGTACACGAGCAGAAGGAAAAACTGAGGATGGATTTAACAAGTGAATCTGATCATAAATTCGGTCTAGGAGACTGCAATACAATATTTTATAACCCTAAGAATGAATCGGGTCAATAATTAAGCCTCACGCCACCCCGTGGCCCGTTCGAAATTTTGGTCGTATAGCCAAAGGGGGTAGTACAAGAGCCGGAGGAAAAAATTGAGGATGGGTCGAACCACAGAATCGGATCATAAATTCGGTCTAGGAGACTGCCATACAATATTTTATGACCCTAAGAAAGAATCCGATCAATAATTATGCCCTCACGCCACCACATGGCCAGTTCGAAATTTTGCCTGTACTACCAAAGGGAGGGTAGTACATAAGCAGGAGGAAAAACTTAGGATGGGTCGAACCCCTGAACCGGATCACAAATTTCGTCTAGGAGACTGCCATACAATATTTTATGACCCTAAGAAAGAATCAGATCAATAGTTATGCCCTCACGCCACCCAGTGGCCCGTTCGAAATTTTGGTCGTATTGCTAAAAGGGATAGTACACGAGCCGGAGGAAAAAAGTTGAGGATGGGTCGAACCACTGGATCGGATCATAAATTCAATCTAGGAGACCGCCTTACAATATTTTATGACCATAAGAAAGAATCGGAACAATAATTTTGCCCTCACGCCACACATTGGCCCGTTCGAAATTTTGCCCGTACTACGAAAGGGGGTAGTACACGAACCGGAGGAAAAACTGAGGATGTGTCGAACCACTGAATCGGATCAAAAATTCGGTCTAGGAGACTACCATACTATATTTTATGACCCTAAGAAAGATTCGGATCAATAATTATCCCCTCACGCCACCCCGTGGCCCATTCGAAATTTTGGTCGTATAGCCAAAGGGGGTAGTACACGAGTAGAAGGAAAAACTGAGGATGAATCGAACAACTAAATCTGATCATAAATTCGGTCTAGGAGACTGCCATACAATATTTTATGACCCTAAGAAAGAATCGGATCAATAGTTATGCACTCATGCCACCCCGTGGCCTGTTCAAAATTTTGATCGTATATCCAAATGGGGTAGTACACGAGCAGGAGGAAAACCCGAGGATGGGTCGAACAACTGAATCAGATCATAAATTCGGTCTAGGAGACTGCCATACAATATTTTATGACCCTAAGAAAGAATCAGATCAATAATTATGCCCTCACTCCACCCCGTGGCCCGTTCATAATTTTGCCAGTACTGCCAAAGGGGGTAGTACACGAGTAGGAGGAAAAACTGTGGATGGGTCAAACAACTGAATCACATCATAAATTCGGTCTAGGAGACTGCAATACAATATTTTATAACCCTAAGAAAGAATCGGATCAATAATTATGCCCTCACGCCACCCCGTGGCCCGTTAGAAATTTTGGTCGTATAGCCAAAGGGGGTAGTACACGAGCAGAAGGAAAACTGAGGATGGATCGAACAACTGAATCTGATCATAATTTTGGTCTAGGAGACTGCCATACAATATTTTATATCCCTTAGAAAGAATCGGATCAATAATTATGCCTTCACGCCACCCCGTGAACCGTTCAAAATTTTGGTCGTATAGCCAAATGGGGTAGTACACGTGCAGCGGGGAAAACTGTGGATGGGTCAAACAACTGAATCAGATCATAAATTCGGTCTAGGAGACTGCAATACAATATTTTATAATCCTAAGAAAGAATCGGATCAATAATTATGCCAGTTTGCTAAATGGGGTAGTACGCGAGCAGGAGGAAAAACTATGGATGTGTCGAACCACTGAATGGGATCATAAATTCGGTCTAAGAGACTGCTATACAATATTTTATGACCCTAAGAAAGAATCGGATCAAGAATTATTCCCTCACGCCACCCCGTGGCCCGTTCGAAATTTTGGTCGTATAGCCAAAGGCGGTAGTACACGTGTAGAAGGAAAAACTGAGGATGGATCGAACAACTGAATCTGATCATAAATTAGGTCTAGGAGACAGCCATACAATATTTTATGACCCTAAGAAAGAATCGGATCAATAATTAAGCCTTCATGCCACCCCGTGGCCTGTTCGAAATTTTGATCGTATAACCAAAGGGGGTAGTACACGAGCCGGACAAAAAACTGAGGATGGGTCAAACCACCGAATCGGATCATAAAATCGGTCTAAGAGACTGCCAGATAATATTTTACGACCCTAAGAAAGAATAGGATCAATAATTATGCCCTCACGCCACCTCGTGGCCCGTTCGAAATTTTTTTCATTACTACCAAAGGGAGGGTATTACACAAGCCGGAGGAAAAACTAAGGATGGGTCGAACCGCTGAATCGGATCACAAATTCGGTCTAGGAGACTGCCATACAATATTTTATGACCCTCAGAAAGAATCGGATCAATAGTTATGCCCTCACGCCACCCCGTGGCCCGTTCGAAATTTTGGTCGTATTGCTAAAGGGGTAGTACACGAGCCGGAGGAAAAAACTGAGGATGTGTCGAACCACTGAATCGGATCATAAATTCGGTCTAGGAGACTGCCATACAATATTTTATGACCATAAGAAAGAATCGGATCAATAATTATGCCCTCACGCCACCCCTTGGTCCGTTCGAAATTTTGCCAGTACTGCTAAATGGGGTAGTACACGTGCCGGAGGAAAAACTGAGGATGTGTCGAACCACTGAATCGGATCATAAATTCGGTCTAGGAGACTGCCATACAATATTTTATGACCCTAAGAAAGAATCGGATCAAGAATTATGCCCTCACGCCACCCCGTGGCCCGTTCGAAATTTTGGTCGTATAGCAAAAGGGGGTAGTACACGAGCAGAAGGAAAAACTGAGGATGGATTGAACAAGTGAATCTGATCATAAATTCGGTCTAGGAGACTGCAATACAATATTTTATAACCCTAAGAAGGAATCGGGTCAATAATTAAGCCTCACGCCACCCCGTGGCCCGTTCGAAATTTTGGTCGTATAGCCAAAGGGGGTAGTACAAGAGCCGGAGGAAAAAATTGAGGATGGGTCGAACCACAGAATCGGATCATAAATTCGGTCTAGGAGACTGCCATACAATATTTTATGACCCTAAGAAAGAATCCGATCAATAATTATGCCCTCACGCCACCACATGGCCAGTTCGAAATTTTGCCAGTACTACCAAAGGGAGGGTAGTACATAAGCCGGAGGAAAAACTTAGGATGGGTCGAACCACTGAACCGGATCACAAATTTCGTCTAGGAGACTGCCATACAATATTTTATGACCCTAAGAAAGAATCAGATCAATAGTTATGCCCTCACGCCACCCAGTGGCCCGTTCGAAATTTTGGTCGTATTGCTAAAAGGGATAGTACACGAGCCGGAGGAAAAAAGTTGAGGATGGGTCGAACCACTGGATCGGATCATAAATTCAATCTAGGAGACTGCCATACAATATTTTATGACCATAAAAAAGAATCGGAACAATAATTTTGCCTTCACGCCACCCCTTGACCCGTTCGAAATTTTGCCAGTACTACGAAAGGGGGTAGTACACGAACCGGAGGAAAAACTGAGGATGTGTCGAACCACTGAATCGGATCAAAAATTCGGTCTAGGAGACTACCATACTATATTTTATGACCCTAAGAAAGATTCGGATCAATAATTATCCCCTCACGCCACCCCGTGGCCCTTTCGAAATTTGGGTCGTATAGCCAAAGGGGGTAGTACACGAGTAGAAGGAAAAACTGAGGATGAATCGAACAACTAAATCTGATCATAAATTCGGTCTAAGAGACTGCCATACAATATTTTATGACCGTAAGAAAGAATCGGATCAATAGTTATGCACTCATGCCACCCCGTGGCCAGTTCAAAATTTTGATCGTATATCCAAATGGGGTAGTACACGAGCAGGAGGAAAACCCGAGGATGGGTCGAACAACTGAATCGGATCATAAATTCGGTCTAGGAGACTGCCATACAATATTTTATGACCCTAAGAAAGAATCAGATCAATAATTATGCCCTCACGCCACCCCGTGGCCCGTTCGTAATTTTGCCTGTACTGCCAAAGGGGGTAGTACACGAGCCGGAGGAAAAACTGAGGATGGGTCGAACAACTGAATCGGATCATAAATTCGATCTAGGAGACTACCATACAATATTTTATAACCCTAAGAAATAATCGGATCAATAATCATACCCTCACGCCACCCCGTGGCTCATTCGAAATTTTTGTCGTATAGCCAAATGGGGTAGTACACGAGCAGGAGGAAAAATTGTGGATGGGTCAAACAACTGAATCGGATCATAAATTCGGTCTAGGATACTGCAATACAATATTTTATAACCCTAAGAAAGAATCGGATCAATAATTATGCCTTCACGCCACCCCGTGGCCCGTTAGAAATTTTGGTCGTATAGCCAAAGGGGGTTGTACACGTGTAGAAGGAAAAACTGAGGATGGATCGAACAACTGAATCTGATCATAAATTCGGTCTAGGAGACTGCCATACAATATTTTATGACCCTAAGAAAGAATCGGATCAATAGTTATGCCCTCACGCCACCCCGAGGCCCGTTCGAAATTTTGGTCGTATAGCCAAAGGGGGTAGTACACGAGCAGAAGAAAAAACTGAGGATGGATCGAATAACTGAATCTGATCATAAATTCGGTCTAGGACACAGCCATACAAAATTTTATGACCATAATAAAGAATCGGATCAATAATTATGACCTCACGCCACCCATTGGTCCGTTCGAAATTTTGCCAGTACTGCTAAATGGGGTAGTACACGAGCCGGAGGAAAAACTGTGGATGGGTCAAACAACTGAATCAGATCATAAATTCGGTCTAGGAGACTGCCATACAATATTTTATAACCCTAAGAAAGAATTCGATCAATAATTATGCCCTCACGCCACCCCGTGGCCCGTTAGAAATTTTGGTCGTATAGCCAAAAGGGGTAATACACGAGCAGAAGGAAAAACTGAGGATGGATCGAACAACTGAATCTGATCATAAATTTGGTCTAGGAGACTGCCATACAATTTTTTATAACCCTAAGAAAGATCGGATCAATAATTATGCCTTCACGCCACCCCGTGGCCCGTTCGAAATTTTGGTCGTATAGCCAAAGAGGGTAGTATAGGTGTAGAAGGAAAAACTGAGGATGGATCGAACAACTGAATCTAATCATAAATTCGGTTTAGGAGACTGCCATGCAATATTTAATGACCCTAAGAAAGAATCGGATCAATAATTATGCCCTCATGCCACCCCGTGGCCCGTTCGAAATTTTGATCGTATGACCAAAGGGGGTAATACACGAGCCGGAGGAAAAACTGAGGATGGGTCAAACCACTGAATCGGATCATAAATTCGGTTTAGGAGACTGCCATATAATATTTTTTGACCCTAAGAAAGAATATGATCAATAATTATGCCATCACGCCACCCCGTGGCTCATTCGAAATTTTGGTCGTATAGCCAAAGGGGGTAGTACACGAGCAGGAGGAAAAACTGTGGATGGGTTAAACAACTTAATCAGATCATAGATTCGGTCTAGGAGCTGCAATACAATATTTTATAACCCTAAGAAGGAATCGGATCAATAATTTAGGCCTCACGCCTCCCCGTGGCCCATTCGAAATTTTGGTCTTATAGCCAAAGGGGGTAGTACAAGAGCCGGAGGAAAAACTGAGGATGGTCGAACCACTGAATCGGATCACAAATTCGGTATAGGAGACTGTCATATAATATTTTATGACCCTAAGAAATAATCGGATCAATAATTATACCCTCACGCCACCCCGTGGCTCATTCGAAATTTTTGTCGTATAGCCAAATGGGGTAGTACACGAGCAGGAGGAAAAACTGTGGATGGGTCAAACAACTGAATCAGATCATAAATTCGGTCTAGGAGACTGCAATACAATATTTTATAACCCTAAGAAAGAATCGGATCAATAATTATGCCTTCACGCCACCCCGTGGCCCGTTCGAAATTTTGGTCGTATAGCCAAAGGGGGTTGTACACGTGTAGAAGGAAAAACTGAGGATGGATCGAACAACTGAATCTGATCATAAATTCGGTCTAGGAGACTGCCATACAATAATTTTTGACCCTAAGAAAGAATCGGATCAATAGTTATGCCCTCACGCCACCCCGAGGCCCGTTCGAAATTTTGGTCGTATTGTTAAAGGGGGTAGTACACGAGCCGGAGGAAAAAAACTGAGGATGGGTCGAACCACTGAATCGGATCATAAATTCGGTCTAGGATACTGCCATACAAAATTTTATGACCATAAGAAAGAATCGGATCAATAATTATGCCCTCACGCCACCCCTTGGTCCGTTCGAAATTTTGCCAGTACTGCTAAATGGGGTAGTACACGAGCCGGAGGAAAAACTATGGATGGGTCAAACAACTGAATCAGATCATAAATTCGGTCTTGGAGACTGCCATACAATAATTTATAACCCTAAGAAAGGATCCGATCAATAATTATGCCCTCACGCCACCCCGTGGCCCGTTAGAAATTTTGGTCGTATAGCCAAAGGGGGTAGTACACGAGCAGAAGGAAAAACTGAGGATGGATCGAACAACTGAATCTGATCATAAATTTGGTCTAGGAGACTGCCATACAATATTTTATAACCCTAAGAAAGAATCGAATCAATAATTATGCCTTCATGCCACCCCGTGACCCGTTCGAAATTTTGGTCGTATAGCCAAAGGGGGTAGTACACGAGCAGAAGGAAAAACTGTGGATGGGTTAAACAACTGAATCAGATCATAAATTCGGTCTAGGAGACTGCAATATAATATTTTATAACCCTAAGAAGGAATCAGATCAATAATTATGCCTTCACGCCACCCCGTGGCCCGTTCGAAATTTTGGTCGTATAGCCAAAGGGGGTAGTACATGTGTAGAAGGAAAAACTGAGGACGGATCGAACAACTGAATCTGAACAAAAATTCGGTCTATGAGACTGCCATACAATATTTTATGACCCTAAGAAAGAATCGGATCAATAATTATGCCCTCATGCCACCCAGTGGCCCGTTCGAAATTTTGATCGTATAACCACAGGGAGTAGTACACGAGCCGGAGGAAAAACTGAGGATGGGTCAAACCACTTAATCGGATTATAAATTCGGTGTAGGAGACTGCCATATAATATTTTATGACCCTAAGAAAGAATAGGATCAATAATTATGCCCTCACGCCACCCCGTAGCCCGTTCGAAATTTTGTCATTACTGCCAAAGGGAGGGTATTACACAAGCCGGAGGAAAAACTAAGGATGGGTAGAACCACTGAATCGGATCACAAATTCGGTCTAGGAGACTGCCATGCAATATTTTATGACCATAAGAAAGAATCGGATCAATAGTTATGCCCTCACGCCACCCCGAGGCCCGTTCGAAATTTTGGTCGTATTGCTAAAGGGAGTAGTACACGAGCCGGATGAAAAAAACTGAGGATGGGTCGAACCACTGAATCTGATCATAAATTCGGTCTAGGAGACAGCCATACAAAATTTTATGACCATAAAAAAGAATTTGATCAATAATTATACCCTCACGCCACCTCTTAGTCCGTTCGAAATTTTGCCAGTACAGCTAAATGGTGTAGTACACGAGCCGGAGGAAAAACTGTGGATGGGTCAAACAACTGAATTAGATCATAAATTCGGTCTAGGAGACTGCCATACAATATTTTATAACCCTAAGAAAGAATCCGATCAATAATTATGCCCTCACGCCACCCCGTGGCCCGTTAGAAATTTTGGTCGTATAGCCAAAGGGGGTAGTACACGAGCAGAAGGAAAAACTGAGGATGGATCGAACAACTGAATCTGATCATAAATTTGGTCTAGGAGACTGCCATACAGTATTTTAAAACCCTAAGAAAGAATCGGATCAATAATTATGCCTTCAAGCCACCCCGTGGCCCGTTCGAAATTTTGGTCGTATAGCCAAATGGGGTAGTACACGTGTAGAAGGAAAAACTGAGGATGGATCGAACAACTGAATCTGATCATAAATTCGGTCTAGGAGACTGCCATACAATATTTAATGACCCTAAGAAAGAATCGGATCAATAATTATGCCCTCATGCCACCCCGTGGCCTGTTCGAAATTTTGATCGTATAACCAAAGGGGGTAGTACACGAGCAGGAGGAAAAACTGATGATGGGTCAAACCACTGAATCGGATCATAAATTCGGTCTAGGAGACTGCCATATAATATTTTATGACCCTAAGAAAGAAAATGATCAATAATTATGCCCTCACGCCACCCCGTGGCTCATTCGAAATTTTGGTCGTATAGCCAAAGGGGGTAGTACACGAGCAGGAGGAAAAACTGTGGATGGGTTAAACAACTTAATCAGATCATAAATTAGGTCTAGGAGCTTCAATACAGTATTTTATAACCCTAAGAAGGAATCGGATCAATAATTAAGGCCTCACGCCTCCCAGTGGCCCATTCGAAATTTTGGTCGTGTAGCCAAAGGGGGTAGTACAAGAGCCGGAGGAAAAACTGAGGATGGTCGAACCACTGAATCGGATCACAAATTCGGTATAAGAGACTGTCATATAATATTTTATGACCCTAAGAAAGAATCGGATCAATAATTATGCTCTCACGCCACCCCCGTGGCCCGTACGAAATTTTGGTCGTATAGCCAAAGGGGGGTAGTACACGAGCCGGTGGAAGAACTGAGGATGGGTTGAACAACTGAATCGGATCATAAATTTGGTCTAGGAGACTGCCATACAATATTTTATGACCCTAAGAAAGAATCGGATCAATAATTATACCCTCACGCCACCCTGTGGCTCATTCGAAATTTTGGTCGTATAGCCAAAGGGGGTAGTAAAGAGCCGGAGGAAAAACTGAGGATGGGTCGAACCACTGAATCGGATCACAAATTCGGTATAGGAGACTGTCATATAATATTTTATGACCCTAAGAAAGAATCGGATCAATAATTATGCTCTCACGCCACCTTGTGGCCCGTTCGAAATTTTGGTCGTATAGCCAGAGGGGGGTAGTACACGAGCCGGTGGAAGAACTGAGGATGGGTTGAACAACTGAATCGGATCATAAATTCGGTCTAGGAGACTGCCATACAATATTTTATGACCCTAAGAAAAGAATCGGATAAATAATTATAACCTCACGCCACCCTGTGGCTAATTCGAAATTTTGGTCGTATAGCCAAAGGGGTAGTAAAGAGCCGGAGGAAAAACTGAGGATGGGTCGAACCACTGAATCGGATCACAAATTCGGTATTGGAGACTGTCATATAATATTTTATGACCCTAAGAAAGAATCGGATCAATAATTATGCTCTCACGCCACCTTGTGGCCCGTTCGAAATTTTGGTCGTATAGCCAGAGGGGGGTAGTACACGAGCCGGTGGAAGAACTGAGGATGGGTTGAACTACTGAATCGGAACATAAATTCGGTCTAGGAGATTGCCATACAATATTTTATGACCCTAAGAAAGAATCGGATCAATAATTATACCCTCACGCCACCCCGTGGCTCATTCGAAATTTTGGTCGTATAGCCAAAGGGGGTAGTACACGAGCCGGAGGAAAATCTGAGGATGGGTCAAACCACTGAATCGGATCATAAATTCGGTGTAGGAGACTGCCATATAATATTTTATGACCCTAAGAAAGAATAGGATCAATAATTATGCCCTCACGCCTCCTCGTGGCCCGTTCGAAATTTTGTCATTACTGCCAAAGGGAGGGTATTACACAAGCCGGAGGAAAAACAAAGGATGGGTCGAACCACTGAATCGGATCACAAATTCGGTCTATGAGACTGCCATATAATATTGTATGACCCTAATAAAGAATCGGATCAATAGTTATGCCCTCACGCCACCACGAGGCCCGTTCGAAATTTTGGTCGTATTGCTAAAGGGGGTAGTACACGAGACGGAGGAAAAAAACTGAGGATGGGTCGAACCACTGAATCGGATCATAAATTCGGTCTAGGAGACTACCATACAAAATTTTATGACCATAAGAAAGAATCGGATCAATAATTATGCCCTCACGCCACCTCTTGGTCCGTTCGACATTTTGCCAGTACAGCTAAATGGTGTAGTACACGAGCCGGAGGAAAAACTGTGGATGGGTCAAACAACTGAATTAGATCATAAATTCGGTCTAGGAGACTGCCATACAATATTTTATAACCCTAAGAAAGAATCCGATCAATAATTATGCCCTCACGCCACCCCGTGGCTCGTTAGAAATTTTGGTCGTATAGCCAATGGGGGTAGTACACGAGCAGAAGGAAAAACTGAGGATGGATCGAACAACTGAATCTGATCATAAATTTGGTCTAGGAGACTGCCATACAATATTTTATAGCCCTAAGAAAGAATCGGATCAATAATTATGCCTTCACGCCATCCCGTGGCCCGTTCGAAATTTTGGTCATATAGCCAAAGGGGGTAGTACACGTGTAGAAGGAAAAACTGAGGATGGATCGAACAACTGAATCTGATCATAAATTCGGTCTAGGAGACTGCCATACAATATTTAATGACCCTAAGAAAGAATCGGATCAATAATTATGCCCTCATGCCACCCCGTGGCCTGTTCGAAATTTTGATCGTATAACCAAAGGGGGTAGTACACGAGCAGGAGGAAAAACTGAGGATGGGTCAAACCACTGAATCGGATCATAAATTCGGTCTAGGAGACTGCCATATAATATTTTATGACCCTAAGAAAGAATATGATCAATAATTATGCCCTCACGCCACCCCGTGGCTCATTCGAAATTTTGGTCGTATAGCCAAAGGGGGTAGTACACGAGCAGGAGGAAAAACTGTGGATGGGTTAAACAACTTAATCAGATCATAAATTCGGTCTAGGAGCTTCAATACAATATTTTATAACCCTAAGAAGGAATCGGAACAATAATTAAGGCCTCACGCCTCCCAGTGGCCCATTCGAAATTTTGGTCGTATAGCCAAAGGGGGTAGTACAAGAGCCGGAGGAAAAACTGAGGATGGTCGAATCACTGAATCGGATCACAAATTCGGTATAAGAGACTGTCATATAATATTTTATGACCCTAAGAAAGAATCGGATCAATAATTATGCTCTCACGCCACCCCGTGGCCCGTTCGAAATTTTGGTCATATAGCCAAAGGGGGGTAGTACACGAGCCGGTGGAAGAACTGAGGATGGGTTGAACAACTGAATCGGATCATAAATTCGGTCTAGGAGACTGCCATACAATATTTTATGACCCTAAGAAAGAATCGGATCAATAATTATACCCTCACGCCACCCTGTGGCTCATTCGAAATTTTGGTCGTATATCCAAAGGGGGTAGTACAAGAGCCGGAGGAAAAACTGAGGATGGGTCGAACCACTGAATCGGATCACAAATTCGGTATAGGAGACTGTCATATAATATTTTATTACCCTAAGAAAGAATCGGATCAATAATTATACTCTCACGCCACCCCGTGGCCCGTTCGAAATTTTGGTCGTATAGCCGAAGGGGGGTAGTACACGAGCCGGTGGAAGAACTGAGGATGGGTTGAACAACTGAATCGGATCATAAATTCGGTCTAGGAGACTGCCATACAATATTTTATGACCATAAGAAAGAATCGGATCAATAATTATACCCTCACGCCACCCCCGTGGCTCATTCAAAATTTTGGTCGTATAGCCAAAGGGGGTAGTACACGAGCAGGAGAAAAAACTGTGGATGGGTCAAACAATTGAATCAGATCATAAATTCGGTCTAGGAGACTGCAATACAATATTTTATAACCCTAAGAAAGAATCGGATCAATAATTATGCCCTCACGCCACCCCGTGGCCCGTTCGAAATTTTGGTCGTATAGCCAAAGGGGGTAGTACACGTGCAAAAGAAAAAACTGAGGATGGATCGAACAACTGAATCTGATAGGGTTTAGGGTTGTCGGCTCGTCGTTTCATGATTATATCTAACGGGTTTTGGTTTATACAATATCATACTATCATTACCTCGGGTCGGAATTGGTTCTTCTTCTATGTTTCGGCAAGAGAGAGACTAGAGAAAGAGCTTAAGTGTGTGTTTTGATGGTGTATGGAATATGTGTGAAATGAAGGATTAATGGGTATTAATGGTTTATATAATTATTGATCATGGGCTTAAGCCCATGGTTTTTCCTTCTTTCTTTCAACCCAAGTCTATAACCCATATCCATTACCCAACGCTAGCCCGACTCCTAATAACTCGCATTTCATTTATTAAGCGGAACCCGAAAAACGGGATGTTACACCCAAAGTGATTTTATATCCACTTTGACAGAATATTGTTTACGAAGATATTTCGATTGTTCATTGATCTTTGATCCATATTCGTTTGTATTTTACGAAGAGAAAATTCGTATATCATCCTTAGTCGCATTTTGTGAATCGGTTTACGTTTCTTACCTCGGGATCTATGACCAATTTCCCATCAATGTAATCGTTAAGTGGAAATTGGGACTATGAACATGTATTTGTACATAGATACCTAATAGAAACCGTATTTTCATTTTTATTTCTACATTTTACTATTGGTAACCGGTTCTCTCCAAACGAATTCGTTTACCTAGAACCGGGACTGTGTCCCATGTACATGCCGAGTTTATGTTACGCTATATTTTTTACACAAATTATTTTGTTTATTCGTGTACTTATCTTTCACTCGATGTTTTATTTAAACCATTTTGTGGTTCTTGATTTCATCAATTTGGAACAGATGCTTTATTCTGATTTCGAAATTTCAATTGTTTACTTTGATAAACTCAAGGTTGCTATTGGAACTTTTCTTTCACAAACTTAATGGATTTCCATATTGTGATAATAGAATATTGTTTATCTATTTTATTTCAATTATTAACTTATATGTTGTAATGTTCACTTTATTTCATCTCAATGTTTTATTTGAACCTATATATTGTTCTTGATTTCATCAATCTAAGACAAATAATTTATTTTAATTTTGAAGTTCTAATTATATACTTGATAAGCACAAAGTTACTATTGGAAAAATTTTCTTTTCACAAACTTAATCGATTTCAATATTTTAATATTAAAATTTCGTTTATCCATTTCATTTAGAGTTAAATATCAATTTACATGTTTATAAGATATAATTGTTTGTTCATCTCGACGTTGCCATTGGTCAAGTCTATGTTTTTATTGGAGATTTTCATTTGTTAAACATCATGATATTTTGATACTAAAAAGTTTTGTTTATTTAAGCTATTCTCGAACCTAATGCGTTATCAAGTTACATATCCATATTTCGTTGGTTAAATGCCACATTTACATACCACATTATTCTAGATCCCACTATTTCAATTACATGTTACGAAGTTCATAATTCTAAATGTTTCATTCTTTAACTTCATTAACTCGTTTATTTCATTAACAACATCGTTTACTTGCTTTAAACACGATGGCTTTATGTTCTTAACTTAGTGTCTTCGCTTTGTCCTTGGCCTGAATGGTCTATCAATGTCTTTTGTAATGTTTTAACCCTTTTTGTTCATTAGTTTTGATTCTCAATGTTCTATATGATAATTTTATTTTATTTTATCAAATGTCTATATCTTAAAACCACACAATAGGGCAAGCTATATAGACCATCCGACGATAGAGGTAATTATGGGTCGACAAGTAATTATCAAAGTCCTCGCATGGAAAATATAATAAGTCCGGTTGTGTGAAATAACTCGGAACTTGGAATGATTTTTGGAGAATGGGACAAATACAATATGATAAGGGCATGGTGGATACGCCGCTGGTACATCCTATATATAAGTGTCATTGTCATATTTCCTATTGGTGGCGTTCTTTCGGGTCATTCAAAGATCTACATTATTTTATTTTAATTGTGAATGTATAAAATTGCTAAAATTTCCAACGACTCCGTTTATTAGTTGTTCTCTTTTAAATTTTTTTTTTATTTTAATTTCGGGACGAAATTTCTAAAAGTTGTAAGTCCTGTAACATTCGTTACTTTTCAAACCCGAAAATCCGACCCGTTTTAAATTTTCGGTTTTATTTATAAATATATGTATAAATATAAGTATATATTTCAAGTTTCGTCATATGTATTTCTATTGTTTTCGTTAATCGACACGTTTCGATGTATTCGTATCTTTCGTTTGTTAGCTATACAATATTCTCGATAATTCAAGTTATAAATCAATTGTTCTTCTATTCGTTTCGTTTAGATTACAAAACTCTGGTATTTTAAGTTTTACTTAAACGAGCTTAAAAACTATACAGGTGTAATATGAAAATAATGCAAAGACATTAAATTTTATCCAAGTATCTAGACATTTATTCCATCTTTTATCACTTTTCAAAGCTCAGGGATTAACTTGTTAATTTGTTTAAATCTGTTTTAATATAATTGAAAAGATAAGGGGCCTTATGTGTAAAATGTAGTTAATATATATTATTATAATTAACCAGCCCGTTCCCTCCCATACCCACGTTTTTCCGGCGACGGCGACAACTCTGGCGACGGAGACAACTCCGGCGACCTTGTAAACATCTCAAAACGCTATTTTTAATCAGTTTTAATTATATAAACTCGTTTCTCCATCATATTAAAGCTTAATCAAGTCTCATTACGTGTATTAACACCTCCAACGTTCAGATTCAAACACTAAACCGTTGGATTATAATTACAATATCAATAACACGAATTAAACACCCAACGGATCGATTGAGACTATAAATAGCATCCTAATCATATCCTAAACGTGCTACAACCATAAAATTACACAAACGAACCACCCATAACCTCAAATCTGTTCTTATTTTTCCGTTTTCTGGCGAGACTCGTTCACCCACATTCCGGCACCGTTTAAGGTATTTATCACATGGTTTTGATTCATTTTAACCCGACAAACGAAACCCCTAACTCTAATTAACAAACATGAAACGATTTTGGAGAATTGATTCTAGGGTTTTTGGGGAAGATGATGAATATGAGTTTTTTGTTTATAGCTAATCGTTTCCATATTTTAACAAAAATGATGGTTTGGTCCAGTGGTTGTGTCTGCTTAGTATGGTTGTGGAGACATGGGTTCGAACCATGGTCACAACAGATCCTTTATATTTCTTTTAAAAACCATTTTTATCAAATTTTAATAAATCAAATATATATTTATAAATCATTCAAAATATATAAAATTAGTTTTATAGTTAAATAAAAGATGTTTTGATTTCCGTAAACAATTTTCGTTTAAGAATCAACTTTTACAAACCAAAAAACGCTCTTTAAAACTCGTAAAATAATTATAATTTATATAAAGGTCGTTGTAACTTTAAAATGAAACATACCGATAACGACAAATTCCATAAATATTATTAATCTTGTAAGTAGTTTTATAATAATAAAATTGATAAAACCCGTCAATTTAATATTTATACACTTAAAAATGTGTAACAAAGTATATATAAATAATAATGCATGAACCTTAAAACAAACACTTTTTCCATAAAAATAAGTTAGTAATTCTTTTGTTAATATTATTTTAGTTCCTGACGTTCAAATGATTCGGTTTCAATTACGCACTTTCGATTAGTTGACTTTATTATATATATATATATATATATATATATATATATATATATATATATATATATATATATATACTACAGGTACATTTATGCGAAGTTGAAACAAGAGGAAGACATTAGAACTTAGGGTATTTCAATAAATGGACAAGTTGTCAAATTGTTCTTATATTTTCCATGTATTTCATGTTACAAACTAGTGTACTTGATGTTTAAATTAATTAATGATAATATTGTCACTTAATAGGGTCACATGTGTTTTGAGCAATCTGTACGTCACACTCAGACGTTTCCGCTTTAGCCGGGGTGTTACATTTTGTCCGTAGAAAATAAGTGATGAAAGGTCAGCTGTACTCAAGCCTCAATTCTTGGTATGAAAAGTGGCAATATTTTAAAAGTTTGAAAAGTTTAAAAAATTTGAATACGTTATCATATGATGCTTGGGTAGGTTTAACGTTAGAGTATGCCGTGTAGCCTGTGATATAAATCTTAAACTGCTTAGTTTTAGTGTTTTATAACCTTACATCTTGTATTGATGGGATGCCCCGGGTCCGGAGACCGTGGGTCTGTATGCCAGCTATTCATCTGGGTATTCACAATTCCAAATGGGGTTGTGAATATTTAAAATAAAGCTAAAAAAGAGCAAACCCGCAGTTTTCTGCCACATAAGTCTTTATACATGATCACAAAAAGTACAAAAGTACAAATGCATTACAGACTTGATCATCAACGCTGTTAGCCATGTGAGGTCCCCTTGCTCGTGTCTCATTACCATTAAGAAATGGACCACAGGGTACACGCCACATGTAATCCCTACAGATGAAATTTTGCATACTCATCTATGGTGATGGTTCGGTGTATTGCTTGATAACGGGGGTATGTCATGTTGTGGGGAACACTAGCTATTAATAATTGAACCTTAATCATATCTAATGGCTGCTTGGTAGACTTTGATGCTTAAGTTTAGGTGGATAAACAATACCCTTGATCGTCTTAACGATTCATGAAAAAATAAATAGAGCAACAAAAAGTTTTGAATCTGCTAATTTTGAGGTTTAAGTCAAGTTGGGATGGTCTGATCCGGTAAAAGCTGAAAATAAGCGGGTCTTAATTGTGTAAACCACTGAGTACTATTATTGTCGGATCATATTTGTTCCGGTAAAGATTAAGGCATGGGTTTAAGTGGACAACAATATCGGTGATCGCAGTTTTTGCGTTTTTCTGAGCTTTAAAATTAACCTATAAGTTTGTTAGACTGTAATTTTCCGATTCTGATCCAACTGCATCAAACTCTTTCAGGGACGAAAAAAGAGTAAGTGTGGGGATATTTGATATGGGCTAAATTATATATAAATATTATAAATATTTCTTGCACTTTTGAGTGGTTTTTGGGTTAGTTATTATTAAATATAACTCCTAGGTGGTTCACATACAATAATAAAGATTTTTAAGAGAAAATGAGCTAAAATGTATAATTAATTTAGAAGAGAAACAGATTAATTTATGATACGGTATTATGGTAAAATGCGTTTATAACTATACTAGTTTAAAATATGTCTTATAATATAGTATTTTGATATTTTTTATTTAATGAAATCATATAAGAAATATAAGATGTGTTTGTTTTGACATATTACCAGTTCAAGTTCTCGATAATTAATGTTTCAATTACATGGTTATTTAGGGGCTTAATTAATATGGTGGAATGTATTTGAGACATGAATGCAGTGAACGAATGAATTAATCAAATCACTCATGTGGGCCTAGCAAAAGAAATAAAGAAGACTTAAATTATGGTGCAACCCACCTAATATGCATTTGGGCCCACAAGCCAAGTCGGTTAGGAAAATAATATAAGAATTGGACAGAAGTCTTGGACGAGAAGGCATGGAGAAGATTTATTGGAGATAATATTCAGCATCAGACAACAGAGGGTCGGCTGATTTGAGGGCTACGAACGAAAGACAGAAAAAGGCAGAAGTCAACACCTACTCAACCAAGCATCACTTTTCGGTTTGAATTTATTATTTTAATTATAAGCTTGGTTGTTGAACTTAGTTATTTTTGTTTCTTTGATTTTAAGATGTTAGGCTAAACTTATTAGACAGTCTAGGCTTGTGATGAACCATTGTTGAAGTTTGATTTTGTTTGGAGTTTGCTTTTCGTTATGGGCTTATGAATTAGTAAAAAGTTTAATATTATTTAATCGATTCATATTGGTGCTTGGTTTTATTTGATGAGTTTTATTGTTTCACAGTTTCCTTGGTGATTGTATGTCATATGATAGGATTCTGTTAGGTTATTTACTGTGTGTTCTTGACTAGTTTGTGATTGATTTATAATAAGATCATAGAAACAATATTATTAATTAATTAAATAAAAGTGCACTGCTAATCTAAAAAGCTGTAAGGTGATAGATTATTTGATAGGTCGTTGTTGATTAAGATTGCTAGACTTAGTTCTTCGTAAGGAGTCCGTCTAGGTTTGATTTTTCAACTTTGTCTATTGAGTCGAATGAATTTATTAAACAACCTTTGATTTTCGCGCTGTAAGGTAGGTTGTCGTTTAAAAGTACTCGTTCATAATTAATTAGATAACTGTAAGGAAGTCTAATATTAAATTGGTGTTTTTAAGAACTTAACAGAAATCCATATGTGTCTTCTTGAAGGTCAGGGGTCTTGTTCGGGTTTTCTTTTTAGTGATTATTTTATGATCCCAATTCCATAACAAGCATTTTCCTAATAATTGCATAACTGAAACTTTGGGGATTCTAGCCTAGGTGGTTTTTCATCATCATCTTATTTTAATCAATTAAAATTGTCTCTTGTTTATTTTACTTATTTTTCTTAATTAGTTTAATCTTAGTTTTTAAGTAAACCCCCTCTTTAATAATAATAATAATAATAATAATAATAATAGTCAATAGTCGTGTCAGTTAGTCGAGTCTAACTAGTTAATTTACGTAATTTAAAGAGTCTCGGGGGTTCGCTATCCAGACTTATTTACCTTTACTAGAGTCGATCGGTTCACTTGCCGGTTAGTAGTTTAGTCAAATTTTAAGAGTATAGAGTATTACTTAGTGTCTAGATTAGCGTAATTTAGTTAATAATTATTAGACTACTTTTAGCACATCAGGTAGCTTGTCCATGAAGCCCTCGATGTACCAAGTCTCGTCTCGCCTTCCCGAGGAACCTTGTTTTATATAATAACACTAACTCCTAAGGCGACGCTTTACCACTACACAACTATTTATCATAACCAACATGCATTCAAGATAATTCATAAGTCATTCATACAAAATCACAAGAAAACACAACTCATTCATAAAATCAAACATAAGAAGGTAATCATCCAAGCTTGTCAGACAAACATAGGTTCATACTGTAACATAAAACAACTGTGACAAGCCACTTATTCTCCCGCAACTTTCTCAGTGACCGATAAATCTTCCTCTCACGTGTCTTCCCTTCTTCCCTCCACCGCCACAGCTTCCTTGCAATCTCTAGCTATGTGACCTGACTAACCACACTTGTAACACTTCTGGTCCTCGGTGCATTCACGAGAGATGTGCCCCTTCCTCCCGCATCGGTAGCACTGATTTGGACCAGCCTTGCATTCCCCCAAGTGCATCTTCCCGCACACCTTACATGCTTCCTTATCTTCCATCTTCTGTGTCTTCTTCCCCGCATACTCCACGACATCTGCAGGCCGTTTGTTTCCTTTCCCTCCTTCCTTATCTTCCACTTCTACATCATCCGCCACCAGATCATCATAAACCATCTCTGCTAACTCAACCGCAGACTCAACGGTAGCAGGTTTGTTGCCCCTGACTAACATGCGGACCTTTTGGGGAAGTCCCCTGACGTAGCACTTGATCCGTTTCACCTTAGTGTTCACCATGTCAGGCACCAGCCTAGACATACGGTTGAATTCAGTGGTATACTCACGGTGTGTCATATTACCCGCCTTCAGATTCAGAAACTTCATCTCGGTTCTCTCCACCTAGGCATCAGCACGGAACCTTCTCATCACTAACTCCTTTAGGTCATTCCACCTCATTGCCCTAATCTCTTCTCGGGTCTTCCTTTGTTCCACAGTTTCCCACCAGTACATAGCCTCATCTTCAAATGACTGAGTGGCGTAACCCACTGCTTGGTCGGGACGGCACACGCTAATTCGGATAATTTTGTCCATTGTGGTTATCCATTGGAGGGTAGCGATTGCGTCTCCTAGACCATTAAGCTTTGGCGGGTCACGTCCTTTGAAGGACTTGTAGTTACACCCACCTCGGCCTATCTTTCCATCATCAACCTTAACAGATCCAGCTTCACCCGAGTCACCCTTCCCTCTCTCACCATCCTTCTTACCATTCTCTCCTGATCCTTCAGCAGTTCTTCCAGCCGATCTTTCGGGATTCCTATTCTTCATGGCAGTTGCCACAGCTTGGGCAATGGCAGCTAGAACAGCAGGGTCGAGTTGATGTCCTTAGTTGTTTCTCGGATTTTTACTCACCAGCACTTTCTTTAGCAGCTGATTCAACAGAGGGTTCTCGGACCGCCCGTGGCCTACCACGACGCCCGGTGCGACCTCTAGTTCCAGCAATTTCTCCAGCTTCAGCCATTCGTATTCTAAAAGGGAAAACACAAACGTCATCTCTCAAGGAATTATTTAGCACGTGATTCGCAAGGTAAGTAGCTAATGACATTGATCAAGTGTAATTAACTATTTTCATTAATCCTCAAGTTCTACATACTTCCCTTCGTGATTTCACTTGTGCTAGTTTCTACTTATAAACAGTTAATCAACCAAACACTCAAGAAATCCTATCCCTAACCTGCATATATCCTTTCTTTAACAATTAAGCGAACATCTTTATACAATATTTAACGTACTTTACCGTTACTGAGCTTGCTTGAGTGACACATGGCAATCATGAACTGGCATCTTCTTTCTTTTCTTACTAAAATCACATTCTCTGTTCGAGTCTAAGCATGTAGGATGCTTAAATCTTTCGAACTTTGCTCTGATACCAACTTGTAAGGCCCCGATCCCGGTAGCCCTACTTTAACGTCGGATTTACTCATAAACACAGTTCTTACAATCACAGTTAATTAAAACTTTCACGGAAACGTTAACTTAAAACATTCGTTACAAAACATTATATCTTTTCTTTGATACCATAACACAAAACATTATATTCAAAACATCATTTCTTCCATCTTCAGATGCCAGTTGTTCAATCCATGCCATGTGCCATCCTCATGCTAACTCTTTAATCTGCTCACATGCGTGTGTACTAAAAGTCAGCTACGCTGAGTGAGTTCTAGTTAATCAAGCAACTTGTCATACAACCACTACATACATCATATACGTATCCGAGGACACATAACCCACTGTCTAACCAGCTACTGCTTAACCACTTAATTACTCCTACAACTTAGCCTCTTAATTACCTGTAACGCCCTGAAATTCGATTGGTAAACTAGGATCGTGAAATCATCGGAAACTATAGACTTTGGGATTCTGGACGATAAGTTCGGAACCCATATCATTGGAAAAATCTGCTTTTATCATTTAAAATGTTTATTTTATAAAACGACATTTACGCCTGAAAAATATTAATTTTTATGCTTTCGAAAAATTAAATGTTCTTATTTAAAAAGATTTCAAATAATTATTCGGAAAATGGTTTTATAAAAGTTTTGCTGAAAAAGTTTTAGTTTGTTTAAAAACTTATGAACTCGACTAGTCTTGACCCGTCGGTAGCCTAAACCCGAACCCGAGTCACCCGAGTATTTAAGCGGAAAATCAAGTATTCTTACACCATCTATTTCATTTCCACCAACACTTCCCACCCAAACACTCTCATTCTAGAGAGAGAAACTAGAGAGAGAAAGTCTTCAAACTTCAAATCCGAGTCCACAAATCTGTTTGTTGTTATTCTTGGTAAGATCTTCTTGAAAATCATCCATTTTCATAACCATTTTCGGCCTCAAATCGAGCAAAAACACCCATTTTCGTTTCTAGAGTTTTCGGGTCAAAAACCGTCTTGTTTTGGTGTCAAAATGCAGGCTTTTGTGTTTAAAATCACTAGGAATCGATAGCCCTTTCAATCCCGAGCATTTCCATGTCAAAAACTTCGATTTTGGGTCAAAAATCTGGAAAATCTGAAAAACCCGTAGGTTTCTCCGTCGCCCAGCTTGAAGGAGTCGAATCAGACTCATTCGATCGAACCAGTCGATCGAATCAGTCCAGTCGATCGAATAGGAAAGCTACCGAATGGTCTCCAACTCATTCAACCGAATGAGTTTCGTATTCGATCGAACGAGTGTCTATTCGATCGAACAAGTTCCATGTTCGACCGAACGAGTTTTTCCAACTGGTTCGACCAAATGTGTTTCTAGTTCGATCGAGTGTGCCACAGATTCGACCGAATGTGTGTCTATTCGATCGAACGTGTTCCTATTCGATCGAATCAAGCCAGAACCAAGCTGTTTTCGTCTTTAAAACCCAGTTTTTGCTCGAGGCCGCGTAAGCTCGTTTTCTTAGACTTATAGCACGTTGTTAACCTTATATATATGTTCAACTCTAGGCTAAGGAGATCTATTGTAGCACCATCCTAACCCGAGATCAAGGTGAGTTCATAGCCCCTATTTAAGCTTTTCAAAACTATGGGGTGGAAACATGGTAACTTTACACGTTTGGATAAAATCGTTTATGCAAACACTCTTTAAACTATAAACTTTTGGATTTCTACACACGTGCGGAAATCCACAAGCTTTTTAAGAATCTATAAACTTTGGAAATCTATGAACATGGGGAAAACCCATCAACTTATGGAGATCTAAGAACATTGGAAATCAATGAGTATGGGAAATTCTATGAACATTGACATCATGGGAATGGGAATCATATTCATATCATCATAGTCATTGTGTCAGCATGGAAATCTAGAGATCAAAGCATCATGAGTTGAATTGGACGCGAGAGTCTATTCTACTCTCGGTAGAACTCGCGACCATGAGTGGCATTCTATTCTCGGTGGCACTCGTAACTCATGGGATTTCATACTAGTCTCGGTGAAATCCATAACTCTTGAGGACCTATACTAGTCTCGGTAGGGACCAAGGGAACCCAGGATTCTTTGGGGAGTCTATCCTACTCTCGGTAGAACCTAGCTGAGTCCTGGATGACAAGAACGAGGTAGTCTTGGTTTAAGTCTTGCGTGGGATCAATCAAGTCTTGTGTGATCATTGAGTTTCATCATCATTCATCATCATCATCATTTATTCACCATCATCTTGGATACTAGTAAACAGTGGGATCTTGGTGTTGGTTTATCTAGTAAACTTAGCATGCTCAAATCTATATGTCCTTATTTATGCTTAACTGCTATGTGCTACATGTACCGTTGGGAGACCACAAATCTTTGAGTAATCTTATCACAAACGACTCTAATGGGAGAATAATAAGCCCGCTGAGAGTCCAGGAGAACATTTCATGTTTTACTTACTACAAAAACCTCTTTGGGAAAACCAAGAGACCTTTTCTTACAAACCATCTTAAAACCGGGTATTATATCCAAACATAGTAGTATAAGTTGTAGGAGTGGTGGGTTAGCCGCAGGTACACCCTATATATAAACCCCTACAACCTATACTAGTATGTTTGTGTATAAACTCTTTTTCTTTAAACCTATGAATTCACTCATCTACTTTATGTAGTTGACAGTTTGTTACATGTTTTCAGGAAATAATGCAGCAAGAAATCCCTAGCAAGTTTAGAGGCCTTAGAGAGATGAAGGCTAGTCTAGGAGTTGTTTGGAAACTTGATATTTTGTATTAAAACAATTTGTTTCATGTTACCTGGATGGTGTAATATTTGACATTTTGGTTATGTTTATGCATTTAGACTTTTATACTATTGTGCTCAACAATCACGACTTAGTCGCCGCGCCTCGATTATTCCGCCATCACGATCGGGGTGTGACAGATTGGTATCAGAGCCAGTGGTTATAGGGAATTAGGAAACCGACCTAGACTATAACCTAGGATCCTTGACTCTAGATAGCTCATGCATCACAATCACATGTCTACACTTATATACGTGCTGCGTGCTTATGTGTTGTATATTAACTGTTAATCTCTTGAGCCATGTCATTCTGTGTTCTTGGTATAATCTATGTCCTCTATTCTTAATCTTTGGCGTGTCATTGATTCTATTTAACGCTCGTTTTTTTTTTTCGTTTTGTCAAGAATGCCTCCCAGACGTGCACCCGCCCCCTTGGACTCCGCTGATCTAGCCAACCTTATAGCCCAGCAGATCGCGGCTGTGTTACCAGGCATGGTAACAGCCATCAGCCAGGGGCTGAGGCAAGAAGGAACCTCTGGGGCCAACCAAATTCCAGCTCAGAACGCAAATGAACCAGCAAATAAGCCATACAAGGACTTCATGGCTACCAAACCCACCAGCTTCAGCGGTTCAGAAGGCGCCGTTGGTCTCCTCCAGTGGATCGAAAAGATGGAGGCTGCCTTTGTTATTAGCTCGTGCCCTGAGACACTGAAAGTCACGCACGCGGCAAGCATGTTGTCTAAACGCGCGCTGACCTGGTGGAACAACGAGATAAGAACCCGCGGGCGTGAGGCTGCCTTGGCCATGACCTGGTCGGAATTTGTAGCTTTGGTTACCCGCGAGTTCGTACCTCGCAGTGAGGTGCAGAAACTTGAAGCTGAGTTTTGGGTGCACAGAATGAAGGGCGCTGATCACCAAGGGTACACGGAGCGTTTTCACGAGCTCTCCCTTCTCGTACCACACTTGGTCACCCCTCCCTCCCGGGCTATTGAGCTTTACATCAATGGCCTACCTGACACTGTCCGTGGAATCGTTATCGGGGCTGACCCATCAACCCTACAAGCGGCCATTGAACTAGCTGCCCGACTGACCCAGGACCAGGTTAAGACTGGGGTCCTAGCCAAAGGTACGGGCAAGGCCGCTGAGGGCTCATCCAAAAAGATCAACCGCATCAAAAAGCGTAAGGCTAGCAGTTAAGCGATGGTTACTCCCGCAACCCCAATCAGCTCTGTCGCTCCTGCTCCCACCCCTTCTGGAAGGCCAAAGAGGGAGTACACTGGGGTTCACCCCAAGTGCGGCACTTGCCAATTTCATCACCCTGCCGGAACCCCGTGCTGGAAATGCACGAACTGTGGACGTTTGGGGCACCTAGCGGAACGCTGCAGATTTCAAGGTAATCAACTGGCAATACAGAGCAGCAGTTCCCAACCCAGCAACACTCGAAGCTGTTTTGAGTGTGGAGCCACGGACCATTTCAGGAGCAGGTGTCCTCGTCTTGCAAATCTTCCTCCGGCCCGAGGCCGAGCCTTTACTATTGGCGCTGCTGAAGCTCGCCAAAATCCTGACGTCATTACTGGTACGTTCATCCTTAACAATCTCTGGGTTTCTATTCTATTTGACACGGGTGCAGATAGGAGTTTTATTTCTAGCGAGTTGGTCCCATTGCTTAATCTAGGAACCTCTGTCTTAGACCCCGCTTTCTCTGTCGAAATGGCAAACGGAGAGTCTACCCAAGTGAACAAAATCGTTCGCAATTGCACGCTTACGTTTGATCAGACGTCTCTTAACATTGACCTCATCCCTATGCAATTAGGAAGTTTTGATGTAATTGTTGGGATGGATTGGTTGTCCATCAACCACGCGGAAGTGGTGTGTGCTGAGAAGCTCATTCGCGTTCCTTGTTCTTCTGGCGAGTCCATAATTATTCAAGGAGAAAGATCAGGTAGATGTCTGAAATTAATCTCCTGCTTTAAAGCTCGGCGATGCCTTCGAAAGAAGTGTCTCGCCTTCCTAGCTCATGTCTCCATCAAGAAATCTTTGGGGAAGAAGCTCTCTGATGTCCCCGTTGTGCGTGAATTCCCAGACGTTTTTCCTAAAGACTTACCCGGACTACCTCCTAGCCGACAAGTCGAATTCCACATCGAATTAGTTCCCGGTGCAACCCCCGTGGCAAAATCTCCGTATCGTTTGGCTCCGTCAGAAATGCAGGAATTATCGAGCCAGCTACAGGAACTACTAGACAAGGGTTTTATTCGCCGTAGTTCATCTCCATGGGGAGCTCCAGTCCTCTTCGTCAAGAAGAAGGACGGATCTTTCCGGATGTGCATAGACTATCGTGAGCTTAACAAACTCACGGTCAAGAATCGGTATCCATTACCAAGGATTGACGATCTTTTCGACCAGCTGCAGGGAGCCACTTACTTTTCCAAGATCGACCTACGCTCAGGTTATCACCAAGTACGCGTCATGGAGGACGACATCGCGAAAACCGCTTTCAGAACTCGTTATGGACACTACGAGTTCCTAGTCATGCCTTTTGGTTTGACGAATGCCCCTGCGGTGTTCATGGATCTCATGAATCGCGTTTGTCGTCCATACCTGGACCAGTTTGTTATCGTCTTCATTGACGATATTCTCGTTTATTCCCGCTCTAAAGCCGACCATGAGCTTCATCTCAGGCTTACCTTGGATCTGCTGAGGAAAGAGCAACTCTACGCCAAATTCTCCAAATGCGAATTCTGGCTAAGGGAAGTTCAATTCTTAGGTCACATCATTAACAAGGAAGGCATTCATGTCGACCCTGCCAAGATTGAAGCCATCAAAAATTGGGGAGCGCCTACAACGCCAACCGAAATTCGTTCATTTCTTGGTTTAGCTGGGTACTACCGTCGATTCATCTCGAACTTTTCAAAGATCGTATTGCCTCTCACAATGTTAACTCAAAAAGGGGAACCATTCATTTGGAACCAAGAGCAAGAAGAGGCTTTCCAAACATTGAAACATAAACTCTGTCATGCACCAATCCTGTCACTTCCTGAGGGTAACGATGATTTTGTTGTTTATTGCGACGCCTCGAGCCAAGGTCTAGGCTGCGTCTTAATGCAACGCGGTAAGGTCATCGCTTATGCCTCGCGCCAACTCAAGAGTCATGAGAGGATTTATGTCACCCACGACTTGGAATTGGGTGCTGTGGTCTTTGCCTTAAAAATATGGAGACACTACCTATACGGTACGAAATGTGTCATCTTCACCGACCACAAGAGCCTACAACACATCCTCAACCAAAGGGAGCTAAACATGCGACAACGTCGATGGGTTGAACTCCTAAGTGACTACGACTGCGAAATCCGCTACCACCCTGGAAAGGCTAACGTAGTGGCTGACGCGTTAAGTCGCAAGGAAAGGACCCAGTTGCATGCGATCCGTATTCAGTCCAATCTTCCCTCCTTGGTTCTTGAAGCTCAAAAGCAAGCGATTGCTGGTGGTGATCTCAAAAATATGCTATCTTGCGGTGCCGAACGGAAGTTTGAAACCAAGTATGATGGTATACTTTACTACTTAAATCGCATGTGGATTCCAAACTCTGAACCACTTCGAGAACTTATCCTGAACGAAGCGCACAAATCCAGATACTCTATTCACCCGGGCAGTGATAAAATGTATCAGAATCTCAAGTCTCACTTCTGGTGGCCGGGTATGAAGAAAGTCATAGCTTTGTACGTCGGTATGTGCCTAACATGCTCGCGGATCAAGACTGAACATCAGAGACCATCTGGCCTGTTACAAAAACCGATCATACCGCAGTGGAAGTGGGACGAAGTCGCTATGGACTTCATTACCAAACTCCCGCGGACACCCAGCGGTTATGACACGATTTGGGTTATCGTGGATTACTTGACCAAGTCTGCCCACTTTCTCCCTGTCCGCGAGGACTACACTACGGAGAAGCTGGCGCGGATTTACATTCGTGAGATCGTAACCCGTCACGGTGTGCCTAAGGGCATCACGTCTGACCGTGACCCCTCTTTTGCGTCTAGGTTCTGGAAGTCATTTCAGAAAGCCTTTGGGACAAGTGTGAAACTTAGCTCTGCCTATCATCCTGAAACGGACGGACAGAGCGAAAGGACCATACAAACCCTGGAGGATATGCTCAGAGCCTGTATCCTTGAATTCGGTAGTAGCTGGGAGACTCACCTTCCTCTTGCAGAGTTCTCATACAATAACAGCTATCATGCTACCATCAAATGCGCACCATTCGAGGCACTCTATGGCAGGAAATGTCGTTCTCCACTGTGTTGGTCCGAGACCGGAGATTCTCAAATCCTCGGCCCGGAACTGATACAGGAAACCACTGACAGTATCGCCATCATCCAGCAAAGACTTAAGGACGCCCGCTGTCGACACAAGTATTACGCTGACAAACGCTGCAAACCTCTGGAGTTCCAAATAGGCGATCGCGTAATGCTCAAAGTTTCCCCCTGGAAGGGCATTGTTCGCTTCGGGAAAAAGGGAAAGTTTGCTCCAAGGTACGTAGGACCTTTCAAGATCATCGAAAAGGTCGGACCCGTAGCCTATCGCTTGGAATTGCCTCCAGAACTCAGCCGTGTTCACAACATTTTTCATGTGTCGCAACTCAAAAAGTGCCTCGTTGACGAGACCGCTCAAATCCCGATCGACACGGTTCGCATCGACGACAAACTACACTTTGTTGAGGAACCTGTCGAGATCCTAGATCGAGAAGTCAAAAGGACTAAGCGAAGCCGGATACCCATAGTCAAGGTACGTTGGAACAACCATCGTGGACCCGAGTTCACATGGGAGCGAGAGGATAAGATGAAGGAGGAATACCCTCATCTGTTCGCATAGTCATCATCTTTGTAATTCTAGAAATCTTGGAGTCTATGTAATCGTAATCATGTAATCAGGGACCAATATCAATCAATGAAGTATCATGTTGTTCCTATTTGCTTATAAATATTCTCTTATTTGCATAACACCAAGTTTGGCTACCCATGACTCGTGCTGGAAAACACAAGTTGTGCATACTTAATCATGTAAACATTGGGGTAAACTATGTATCATTGAGCCAAAATTTGTCATCATTCTAGCATTCATGAAGCATGGTTGTGTGTGTGTGTGTGGTGTCGTGTCGATTTTTTTCTAGCCGCACACAATGGAGTTTATACATTGATACAAGGTGAACTCGTAATTATAGTCCGGAATATAATTACATCAAGTTCACAGGTGTATACGTGTATAAACAATATGCTATTGTGTAACTATGAGTCGTGAACTCAAGCTTCGTGTAGGGAATTAATCAATGAATGTTGAAGGGGTGGTGGGTTAGCCGCTGGTACACCCTATACATAAACCCCTTCGGCACAAGTTGATTATGTCTGAAGCGAGACTTGGAATTAGGGACTCATAGTTAGCGTGGCAGCTGTGAGGCGTTAAATTCAAGAGTTATTGAGGGAATTATTCATTGGAGATTGAAGGAGTGGTGGGTTAGCCGCTGGTACACCCTATATATAAACCCCTTCAATCCGAAATGAATATGTCTGATGTAAAGCTTGAAGGTGATGCCTTGTAGTGGAAAATAGTGTGTCGTCCTGTGTGTCATTGAACTAATAGGAGTCGAAAGAAACACCCAAGTGGAGTTGAGGGAGTGGTGGGTTAGCCGCTGGTACACCCTATATATAAACCCCTTCAACTTGATTTGGGTGGTATCCAAGACGAAAATTAGGGGTAGTGGCGCATAGTGGTCATCATGGGATCATTTGATCTAAAACATCATTGCATCAACTATACTAAGTTCTAAATTTCGGGACGAAATTCCTCTAAATTGGGGAGGATGTAACGCCCTGAAATTCGATTGGTAAACTAGGATCGTGAAATCATCGGAAACTATAGACTTTGGGATTCTGGACGATAAGTTCGGAACCCATATCATTGGAAAAATCTGCTTTTATCATTTAAAATGTTTATTTTATAAAACGACATTTACGCCTGAAAAATATTAATTTTTATGCTTTCGAAAAATTAAATGTTCTTATTTAAAAAGATTTCAAATAATTATTCGGAAAATGGTTTTATAAAAGTTTTGCTGAAAAAGTTTTAGTTTGTTTAAAAACTTATGAACTCGACTAGTCTTGACCCGTCGGTAGCCTAAACCCGAACCCGAGTCACCCGAGTATTTAAGCGGAAAATCAAGTATTCTTACACCATCTCTTTCATTTCCACCAACACTTCCCACCCAAACACTCTCATTCTAGAGAGAGAAACTAGAGAGAGAAAGTCTTCAAACTTCAAATCCGAGTCCACAAATCTGTTTGTTGTTATTCTTGGTAAGATCTTCTTGAAAATCATCCATTTTCATAACCATTTTCGGCCTCAAATCGAGCAAAAACACCCATTTTCGTTTCTAGAGTTTTCGGGTCAAAAACCGTCTTGTTTTGGTGTCAAAATGCAGGCTTTTGTGTTTAAAATCACTAGGAATCGATAGCCCTTTCAATCCCGAGCATTTCCATGTCAAAAACATCGATTTTGGGTCAAAAATCTGGAAAATCTGAAAAACCCGTAGGTTTCTCCGTCGCCCAGCTTGAAGGAGTCGAATCAGACTCATTCGATCGAACCAGTCGATCGAATCAGTCCAGTCGATCGAATAGGAAAGCAACCGAATGGTCTCCAACTCATTCGACCGAATGAGTTTCGTATTCGATCGAACGAGTGTCTATTCGATCGAACAAGTTCCATGTTCGACCGAACGAGTTTTTCCAACTGGTTCGACCAAATGTGTTTCTAGTTCGATCGAGTGTGCCACAGATTCGACCGAATGTGTGTCTATTCGATCGAACGTGTTCCTATTCGATCGAATCAAGCCAGAACCAAGCTGTTTTCGTCTTTAAAACCCAGTTTTTGCTCGAGGCCGCGTAAGCTCGTTTTCTTAGACTTATAGCACGTTGTTAACCTTATATATATGTTCAACTCTAGGCTAAGGAGATCTATTGTAGCACCATCCTAACCCGAGATCAAGGTGAGTTCATAGCCCCTATTTAAGCTTTTCAAAACTATGGGGTGGAAACATGGTAACTTTACACGTTTGGATAAAATCATTTATGCAAACACTCTTTAAACTATAAACTTTTGGATTTCTACACACGTGCGGAAATCCACAAGCTTTTTAAGAATCTATAAACTTTGGAAATCTATGAACATGGGGAAAACCCATCAACTTATGGAGATCTAAGAACATTGGAAATCAATGAGTATGGGAAATTCTATGAACATTGACATCATGGGAATGGGAATCATATTCATATCATCATAGTCATTGTGTCAGCATGGAAATCTAGAGATCAAAGCATCATGAGTTGAATTGGACGCGAGAGTCTATTCTACTCTCGGTAGAACTCGCGACCATGAGTGGCATTCTATTCTCGGTGGCACTCGTAACTCATGGGATTTCATACTAGTCTCGGTGAAATCCATAACTCTTGAGGACCTATACTAGTCTCGGTAGGGACCAAGGGAACCCAGGATTCTTTGGGGAGTCTATCCTACTCTCGGTAGAACCTAGCTGAGTCCTGGATGACAAGAACGAGGTAGTCTTGGTTTAAGTCTTGCGTGGGATCAATCAAGTCTTGTGTGATCATTGAGTTTCATCATCATTCATCATCATCATCATTTATTCACCATCATCTTGGATACTAGTAAACAGTGGGATCTTGGTGTTGGTTTATCTAGTAAACTTAGCATGCTCAAATCTATATGTCCTTATTTATGCTTAACTGCTATGTGCTACATGTACCGTTGGGAGACCACAAATCTTTGAGTAATCTTATCACAAACGACTCTAATGGGAGAATAATAAGCCCGCTGAGAGTCCAGGAGAACATTTCATGTTTTACTTACTACAAAAACCTCTTTGGGAAAACCAAGAGACCTTTTCTTACAAACCATCTTAAAACCGGGTATTATATCCAAACATAGTAGTATAAGTTGTAGGAGTGGTGGGTTAGCCGCAGGTACACCCTATATATAAACCCCTACAACCTATACTAGTATGTTTGTGTATAAACTCTTTTTCTTTAAACCTATGAATTCACTCATCTACTTTATGTAGTTGACAGTTTGTTACATGTTTTCAGGAAATAATGCAGCAAGAAATCCCTAGCAAGTTTAGAGGCCTTAGAGAGATGAAGGCTAGTCTAGGAGTTGTTTGGAAACTTGATATTTTGTATTAAAACAATTTGTTTCATGTTACCTGGATGGTGTAATATTTGACATTTTGGTTATGTTTATGCATTTAGACTTTTATACTATTGTGCTCAACAATCACGACTTAGTCGCCGCGCCTCGATTATTCCGCCATCACGATCGGGGTGTGACATTACCCCTACAGCTTCGCCACTTATGCCACTTTATGCCACTTTAATAATGAATAACGTTATGCCACCTTGCCATCTTTAATAACGAAGTCACGTATAGGCCTACCCTACCACGTACTATCGTCATGCCACTAACACTATTACTAGACCCTTACCACTTCTATCACACCCTACTTCTACTTGTCTACAACACACTTTCTAACATTACGTAATTATTTAATAATCGAGTTACATCACAACATTTATATACACACTAATAACCACTTGGGGATCATTCCCGAATGACGGTACGCGCAATATCCGAAGATCGTTCGCACACCGACTAACCTTCCCTGTCTACGCGTGCAATATCCGAAGATCGTTCGCACACCAACTAACCTTCCCTGTCTACGCGTGCAATATCCGAAGATCGTTCACGCACCCACAGACATCCATTCATAACATACATAAATATATCACATCAAACATTATAACATACACTTACCACTTAAGGTAAGTGTATTCACACTTCACATCGAGTATGCACACAGCCCCGAAACACATAACAAGGAATGGGGCTAGAAACTCACCTGAACTTGGTTACTTCTTCTGCTAATGGTTATTCCCTCTCGAGCTGTGCGCGTCTAACTATTTAATAATTGAATATCAAATACCACTCTAGCCATTCTCTTTGCTACTTAGTCAGTCTTACGCGTCTAAGCCGGTTTTACTCATTGAATCATTACCGGTTAGTTAATCGTTACTCGTTAGCCTTTAAAGGTATCTTTCATAAATTAACAAAGTCCAAGGGCTAATATGTAATTATATCATTCCATCACAAGTCCAGGGACCATTATGTAATTCTGTCAAACCTCTAGTTCGTTATCTAGTCCTTAACGAATTGGGGTTCATTCGTTACTTCAGTCTCACATGACTAGTTCGTTAATTTATAACGAATCTACCTTCATAGCGAACTGAACCCTATAATGAATTGGACTTTCAACGAATCGGTCCCCTACACGAACTGGCCCTTCTGTAGCGAATTGAACCTTAACGAACTACTTAACGAATTAGGTTTAATTCGTTATTAATTCCTTAATGAACCAGGGCTAGTTCGTCATTCCCCCATTAACGAATCAACTTAACGAAATAAGGCTAGTTCGTCAACCCTCCGTTAACGAATTACCTTTGATTCGTTAGTTTCCCATAGTGAATTAGGTTAGGTCAGAATGTCAGAACATTCTCTGACATCCTCGTACCCATGTTCTCCGGCGTCGCCTTTCCGGCGCCGCCGTTGCCGGAATAGCGAGATCTAGATTTGACCACCACTTTCACCGTTTTTCGTCGCGTTCGATCCAGATTTGAGCTAGGGTGACCCCTAAGCTCATCTTAGGTTCGGTTTATACTCGATTCCACCCGGATCTCGTGACTTCAACGGTTTAACGGTGTCGGCTCATCGTTTCGCAACTAGATATAACGGTTTTGGACCTATACAATATCATACTAGCAGTACCTCGGGTCTGAAATCGGTTCTCCTTCTTCTTCTTCTTGGTTTCGGCTTAGAGAGAGAGAGTAGGATGAGAGAGAGCTAAGTGTGTGTTTTGGTGGTGTATGGTATATGAGAAATGAAGGATTGAATGGTGATTTAAGGTTTATATAATTATGGATCACGGGCTTAGGCCCATGGTCCTTCCCTCTTTTCTTCATAACCCTAGTCCATAACCCATATCCATTACCCAATACTAGCCCGACCCATACCAACTCGTATTATATTTAATTATTTCCTGTTAACCCGAGTATACTTTCCCTCCAATATTAAATAATATAATTAATATTATTTTGGAAATTTCGGGATGTTACACTTAAACCATCCACCACCATCAACAAACTTCAACATCGATCTAATGCTTGCGTTTTCGTTAGTTATCCACCAAAACATCGGGGATACTAATGTCTCGATCTCACAACCCATCAAGTAATTACATCCCGTCATGTAATCTTTGAAGAAAATACCTTCCCCTACGCCAAAACCCTGACGCCTACACCCAACCCGTATGAGTTTCTTTTGGATCCACCTTATCCCACACTCTGGATTCACGTCCAACCCACATTCCCCAAGCCCACGTCACAAGTTACTACCAATCCGACCCAGTCCAATAACACAAACCCCACCTCTACAATGTTAACTTCAAACACTCACGGACCACCTAACTCTGATCATATATGACCTATTCTAACCTATTATCGTCGATACAGGACCACACCAGCCCCACCCCAAACCTCCAGCTCCCACACCCATCCATACCGACCCCAATCAACACCCTTAAACCACTACTCCTACCTCTCCCCCGCCCCACCCCCACCCCCTCCAAGCCGCACTATGCGCACACGAGCGATGGATGGAATATCCAAACCAAAAATCACTTCAACCTTGATACCTCCTCCATTGAACCTTTACCTAAGTCGCTCAAAGTCTCCCTGTCCAAAAAAAATGGCAAGATTCCATGACCAACGAGTACGATGCTCTTATTAAAATTACGACGTGGGAGTTAGTCCCACGCCAACCTAATATGAATGTCATCAGATGTATGTGGTTATTCAGGCATAAATTCAAATCAGATGGGTCATTGGAATGCTATAAAGCGTGGTTGGTCTGTGATGGTCGCACTCAGCAGGTTGGTATCGATTGCGGTGAAACTTTTAGTCCGGTTTTCGAACCGGCCACAATCCGCACATTCCTTTCGATTGCTCTATCTCAGTCTTGTCCGGTGCATCAACTTGATGTCACCAATGCATTCCTACACGGGATCCTCAACGAGACAGTATATATGCACCAACCAATGGGGTTTTGGGACAGCATGTTCCCTGATCATGTTTGCTTACTTAAAAAGTTGTTATACGGTCTCAAACAAGCACCTCGGGCCTTGTACCAACGATTCACCGACTTCGTTCTATCCGTTCGATTTAAACAAAGTCGCAGTGACAATTCATTTTTCACCACGGGGCGGACACTGCGTACTTGCTACTTTATGTGGATGACATTATTCTCACGACCTCATCGGAAAAAGTCTGAATTAGCTTGATGGAACGTCTTAGTTCTGAGTTTGCAATGAAATATTTGGGTCCACTAAGCTATTTTTTGGGGATATCGGTCTAAAGAACGGGCAATACTATGTTTCTATCTCAGTAAATTTATGCCCTCGACATCATAAATTGATCCGGAATGACACCAAAGGTAAGCTTCCTGCCTTGGCACCCGAATTTGAAGATCCATCTCTTTACAGAGGCTTAGCTGGGCCCTCCAGTATCTAACATTCACGAGACCAGATATTTCTTACGTGGTGCAGCAGATTTGCATGCACATGCATTCTCCGCGTCTTCCTCAATGGGACAGTTTACGGCGCATCATCCGTTATCTTCGGGGAACATTTCATCTCGGTCTCACCCTCGAACCACTCTCATAGAGTTCCTTACGAGCCTACATTGATGTTGAATGGGCAGGCTGTCCCGACACTCGTCACTCAACGTCGGGATCATGTGTGTATTTAGGCAACAACTTACTTGCATGGTCCTCAAAACGTCAATCCACGATCTCCCGCTCAAGTTCTGAAGCAGGATACCGGGGTATTGCCAATGTGGTTGCTGGAATTTGCTGGATTCGTAACCTCCTTTTGGAGTTACATCGTCCCCTTGTGATGGCCTCTCTAGTTTAGTGTGACAATTTGAGCTCTATTTATCTTTTGGGTAATCCAGTCCAGCATCAAAGAACGAAACACATAGAGCTCAACATTCACTTCGTTCGTGAATAGGTTCACCGAGGTCTGGTCCGCGTACTTCATGTGAAAGCCTTATTTTAAGATTTTCGTGCCAGTCTCAGCCTTCGAGAACATCCAGCTTCGACTGCGGGGGTCTATTAGCATTATGTATTTTTGTAAACTATTTTTTGTATTTATGGATAATATTAGTTTGTTATGAGAAATCCCGAATGGAATGGGATTCCCTTTTGTATTTAAGTGATTGATTATCAAAAGTGATTGACTACCACGTGGTCGTGGATCCGACCCGAATCCATTCCATGTTACTTCATTGGCGCCATCCGTGAGACCCGGCAACGAGTCACGCTTCGGTCTTCTCTGAGTTCTAGATCTGTTTTGGGGGGACTTTTACATGATTCCAAATCAAGAGTTATAGATCAGGATTACAGATCCGGATTTTAAACTGAAGGTTACAAATCCGAACTTCATATGAGTTTCTAAATTTTAGATCTGAGTTATAGATCTCGATTTTTCAACAGCCTGTTTCAGATCTAAGGTTTCTTACCTACGACCTATGATCTAAGATGAACATATGGTTTCTAGATCTAGATATGATTCCAATAGCAAGATCTACACCAATCTATAAATTTAACACAAAATAAGTACACATACAATGTCATCTTAGATGTGAGATCTAGGTCTCCTCTCTTGAGATCTAGACTAATTTCAATCATTTACCAACGTGCATTGTTTACGAAATAATTCAGGGAGTTGGGAGTTTCCAAATACAAATGAAAGAAATGATTGTTGTTTGTCCTTAGTAGAAAGGAAAAAATGTTTATCTACTTTTCATAAAAATAATAATAAAAAGTAATGGGGGCAGAAATGGTGTCAGGAGGTAAATTAGAAAAGTATGATACCACCTAGACCGCACGTGCTGTAATTATCCATATTGCAATAGTACATGCCCCTATGGTTGCTGTTTACAAAACCGGCATCATGTCGTATGCCGTAACGTAAATCGGTCTTCGTACTCCATGTTATGTAAATGGCAAGTCGTTACTCCCACAGCAGTCCGAGTGGCGAGTGCGTAGTGTGGCGAGCCACCTTTGTACTACGGGTCGCATTCTCACGACGGGGAGCACCGCGGGTCATATACAAACCACGCGGATCACTTACGCATGACGGTAGTAGACCGAACTCCAGTCATTGCGGGTCTCTACTGGCCTCCGACGAGCCAACAATAATTCTCACGGTTTTATTGCAATCTACGGCGGATCACTTGTATGCTCCCGCGGAACCACCCTTAGTCAATACTCAAGACGAGCTGCATGTGCGTTCCGGAGATTCACGCCTTAGCGGGACACATACGCGCTAAAAAATATATCGCGGATCACTTGGTGTGCTTCCGCATATCCACGACGATCCGCATGCAAGCAATTTAATTCCTCCGCGATGAGCCATTCGCGTTTGCTCCCGCGGGTCGCAAGAAGAGATTCCTCGGGTTGACTACGACTCCCGCGGGTCACAAGTAGAGCTTCCGTGGGTTGACAACGACTCCCGCAGGTTGCAAGAAAAGCTTTCGCGGGTTGACTACGACTTCCGTGGGTCACAAGAAAAGCATTTCGCGGGTTGACTAGAACTCCCGTCGGTCGCAAGAGAAGCCTCCGCGGGTTGATTACGAAAGCTCCGGCGGCTTACTTACGACTCAATCTTAGCTTCCGCGGACCACGCGAAAGCTCTGGGCAAAGAGGGCGGACCATTTTCTGTCTTCACGGGCGGTGAAAAAACTTTGGCGGTTCAACCTGGCTTCCGGGAAATTCAATGCGGGTCATGTATGAATCATTACCGCGGGCCATATATTAATAAGCTCCCGCACTCACGTCCATATGAGCGGGTCTTAGTTGTGCGGGTCAACACCCACTTCTGCGGGCTACAAACGTACCATGGCGTTTATAATTCAACCATCAAAAGATGTTGATCATTGCAAATCAGACATCCACTACGACATGTGTGGAGCCGGCGGCCGCTAACCATGGGCGAGTTATGATCTACGGACGCAACCTTGTTGCTCGCCGTACGGCCTTCCTAAACCTTCAAATTTTTGTGGAGGTTTCTCTTATCAACTAGAAAACAATCACCTCAATACACACATATATATATACATCTTATATATATATGAAGAAACACTAAGTGACCCCGGCGTATTAAGAATAATCTTAGGGTTAAGTAGATGTTTCCCACGAGAGTTAGGTCCGGCAAAGATGATTATTCTTCTCAACCTGCAAAACAGACACCGTAAGCTCGTCACTGAGAAGGGGGGGGGGGGGTTCCTCCTTGTGACCACCCTCCAGTGTGAGAATTAGACTAGATTGCTCTGAATATAAGTGTATATTGAGAGAAATAGCTAGAGAGAAGATGATGATACCGTTCCAAGGTGTTGGAGTATTTATAGCCGAACGTAGGTTTCCAAGCAGGTACGGCCAGCTGTATAATATTCCTTTTCCACCAACTATGGGCTATGTTCGTGCCACGATGGGAGTTGGTGGGTAGGCAGCGGCTGATAGTGACATTTTGTACTGGAGTGTGCTCCTCCTTGTACTATTGTCGGTGAGCTGTCACCGTGTGATTGGTTCATGGGTTGCTTTTGCCAGATCTTGTCTATTTGTCCATACCTTGGTAGGTATAGTACAAAAGATCTTCTAGAAGCGTACGGCTGGCTCTTTTGGGCGGGGATATTCCCACCCTGCTCATTCCTTCTTCAGGTGACATTACTGAAGTATAAGAGTTAGTGCCTTATGCGTGTAGCCTTACTGTTAGTGCGGGTAGCCTTCCTTCTTGGCTTGTACCCACAGCTGCGGGGACAGGCAGGGTACTGTACCAAGGGAGGCTTTCCTGCGGGGACAGCTGGCTTACTTCGTGTAAGGTCTTCATCTCTGAGCATGATGGGTCATGCGGATCCAGTTGGTCTATGCGCAGACGTACCTCTTCAAGGTGAGTCTTGCGGGTCCAACTGGGCTTTGCGGGGACCTACCTCTTCTAGTCCCCCAGTCCATTGTTCTTCTCATGAATTGTTAATAAGTGAGGTGAACTTTTGGACTTTAAGCAAGGGGTTTTAGAGAGGGGTTTTCGTTTTTTAAGGTTTTCCGTGGGGATTCTTCCCGCAGTTTTCCTAATGTCACTTGCAGAAATTCCTGACTTTTCTGCCTGATCTTTGGGTATGATGCGGGTAGGTGTGTAACCTCCTCGCAAGTCGGAAGCGTTGAGTTTCACTTGAATAGATTCTCCGACGTTTTGGTAGTTTTAGACATAGTGATCAGTTATGTTAGACAACCAATTCCACCTGGAAGCTTCAAACAATCTAGTTCTCAACGTTCCCGCCATGCGGGGATGTTATTTCTCTTTCCGCAAGCATGGCCCATAAGGTCCTTCTTGGCTTCAATTCCCTGCAAGTGCTATGTATGTGAAGTGTTTCGCCTTGACACTGTACCCGCACTTGTCTTACGGTTTCTTGCTTTCCAAGGTAAGGGGGTATATTCCCTCTTATTTTTGAATCTTTTTGGAATTCGGAGAGTTGGTGAAATGATAAGGACAGTCCAAACGGTTGAAGGGACGTTGGCGTCTTCTGACAGTTTCAGGACGTGCAGGAAGTTATGACGACGTGACAGCATGTGGTCAATCAGGACGCTTTTTCAGGCGCGTGGGCGCGAGTTTTATGGCACGCGCCTTTTGACACCTGTTGCCAGCTTGCTTTACCCACATGTGTCGCCGTGTCATTGCTCCTGCGCCTTCTCTCTCATCCGCATTAAATTCATCGCATTCATTGCGATGAGTATATAAGGGGGAGAGGGTGTATTTCATCCATCATCTTCACTTCACTCTCCTTTTCCTTTTAAGCGATTTCCAGCGAATACTCATCTTTTTCGGCGAGCATTCTCCTGAAACCGCTTTCTTAACACTAAAAAATGTCTTCTTCTACTCATGACCCAGAGGTTAACGTCGAGGAGTCCGACGTTTACCTCGAGAACCCGACGTCTACGTCCGATAAGGACGATAAGAGTACTGCTGGCGAGTGTCAGTGTACTCTTTCTGTCGATGTATACCATTACATCGTCAAGAAGTTCCTTCTGTAGCCTTATGAGCCTGAGTTTCCGGAGGCCAACCAGACGGTGTACGATGCCCCTAAGGGCAAGATAGGGGTTTACGCTTCGTTCTTCCTATATGGGAATCTAAGATTCCCATTAACGAAGTTCGTGTACCGTGTTTTGGAGAAACACGATGTTCATCTGACAGAGGTGCACCCAATGGCAATTTCCAAAGTTCGCCATTTCGAATGGGTGTGCCGTATTTTGGGTATCGAGCCCCGAGTCGACCGCCTGATGACCTTCTATACTTGGAGGTGCATCTAGGGTTGGTATACCCTTGTCACTCGGATCAAGGGTTTGAAGATCTGCGCTACTGAGTGTAGTCTTCGTTCTTGGAAGCGGGAGTTTTTCTACATTTCCGCTCGTGTCGTTCCCATTGCGATGACGTTCAAGAATGGGAGGGCACTTCCTAACCTTCACGCCTCCAACTACCAGGAGACGGAATGGTTCACCAAGATCTCCCAGATTCAGACTCCGGTTTATCGCTTCGCGGAGTCTGGGATGGTGATGCTTGGGATGAGCCGCGTGTGGAAGGATGCCGGGTCTGAGACGCCACAAATACCCATCATTCTCGAATACGGTTTGCACTATCTTCCTTTTGGTACGCCCCGTCTTTTGTGTTGGTTTAGGGCTTTCCTTCTAACATTTTTATCGTTTTTATTTCAGAAGGGAACAACTTACATTCGCTCTTGCACCCGCGGGAGACTGGTGGTCCCGCACGGTTGGGTACTCGTGATCTCAATGAGAACGAGTTGCCCATTTTGGAGCAGACTGCGGATAGATTCGTAGAGGTCTACCCGCCAGGCCAAGAGATTTTAAGCGCCACTCGGCCAGGTAAGGAGTTCTTTAATCCCCGTCCTCTTCATGCTCAAACTTCTGCTGGAATTCCTCTGATCTTGTCATCTTCTGATGAGGAATCCGCAGATGGGCCTTTTATTGTGAGGAGGAAGAAGGCGGCCGGCGTGAAGGGCAAAACGAAGGTTGCTACCTTCGTTGACCTGGGGAATCAATCTGATTCCGAGACTGAAAGTGAGGAGGCGGCGGGGAACCTTGGTGGTGGTGACGAGGCCATTGTCTCAGAGGTTGAGACAACGGTTGTCACTTCTGAGCCACCAAGCGCTGCGAAGGTGACTGGCGTGAAGAGGCCAGTTTCGTCAGGTCCATCTCCGCCTGTCAAGGCTTTCAAGATCAAGAAAACCAGTAAGTATACTTTTTGTGTACCTTTTCCGCATTTCCTTCCGCCTTTGTTTTTTATATCTTTTGATTTTCTTCATGCAGGAGTGGACTTATCTGCTTTCGATAGTGGTGCGGGAGGAAGCGGTTCAGGACCCACGACGATAGGTTTGGTCAACCTATCCGAGGCGATGACCCAGGCGGCTGCGCCTGTTTCTGGTACTGGTTCAGTTGCTCATACTGTTGAAGCAACTGTTCCGGTTATGACGTCATCTGTCATGGCTGCTGTGCCGACGATGGCGTCCAGTTTCGTTGCTGCGTTGAGCAGTTCAACTTCTCCGCCGGCCGTCAGTGCCATCTTTACTACATCCTTCACCGGACTGCGGTAACTTTTTCTGTGAGCTCATCCGCAACGGCTACCACGGTTATGAGTTCATCTCAAATGAGTTCATCTCCGATGGTCTCTACCTCAGTGGCTTCTACAGTGTCACATTCGGCGTCAGCGACTACCTCGTCCTTGGCCGGTTCTTCAGGTATGTTTAGAGTTGGGACCTCTAGACTTACCTCTATTGATGAGGGAGTCCAATCTTTGCTTCCTTCCCATCTCCTTGACCTCTTGGATGGATATCCTTTAGGTTCAGGTGATGGGTTTAGCGGCTATCGGCCTGTTATCGACCCTACAGGTGCGTGGGGTTACTTTGGCCTGTTATCCCTCCTTGTCATTTTTTCTTAACTGTTTTGTTGTTGCAGTTTCAGATTCCAATGAGGTCTATACCCCAAGGTGGAATATCCGCCGAGGCACGACTCTCAGGACGGCTGCAGACTGCGTCGACTGGGCGCGCCATGCCGCTCCAAGCGGTGCATTGGGGTAGGCCATGGTTAGTTACCAGGAAGGCCGGTTGTCTACTGAGCTCCGAATCTTTCTCGCCCGGATGCAGCCGCTTGTCGAGTTACTTTGTCATGAAAACGACAAGTTAAAGACTGCGCGTAGCTTGGAGGGGGCTTAGGTGCGATTGCTGCGGGAGGAAAACAAGAAGCTTGCTGCCATCTCTGCTGAGAAGGAAAAGGCCTTCAAGGATCTTGAGGCCGAAACCCAAGCCACGCATGAGGCTCGTTCCAAGGCTACTCAAGTTGTTAATGAACAACTTAGGTTGGCTAAGGAAATGGCGCGTAATGCCACTGAAAGGGCCATAAAAGCTGAAGCCGTTGCTGAGCCTCTACGCGCTGAAAATGAGGAACTGAAAGCCAAACTGGAGAAGCTTCAGCAGGCTCATGAGGCTTTGGCTTTGGAGGACGCCAAGAAGCTACAGGAGCTCTTGGATCAGAAGGGTGTGCTTGATCACACTGAGCGTAAACTTAAAGGCGTTGAGGAGGCTGCTGCCAAAGAAGTGTTGCTTGCCAACCTTAATAAGAATGAGGCCGAACGCGCACGCCATCAAGCTCAAGCTACCCTTCAAGAGTCCTTGTCCAATAACGATTGGCTTCTACGAGAAGCGTTGCCGCAAGTATGCATAGCTCACTTATTCTTTGCTTTTTGCCTTTTTCTTTATACTTAGAAAAGTATTTTTTTTTGTAGGTTGTGCATCAGATTTTCCCGAACACATCCTATGATGATGCCATGAGTGCAGCCCTCAACGCTTCTCATGAGGATGGAGAGAAAGCTGGTTTCTTGCTTGGTCTAGGATGATGCCATGAGTGCATCCCGCCTTCCAAATTTCCTCTACATGATGTTGATACTGAAGCTGCCTACGACCAAGCTGTGAACTAGTATGCTACTTTTTCTCATCCGGTTGTGGAGAAGGTGAACGAAGTTGCTGCTGCTGATGACGGGCTAGCCGTTCTCAAATCTTTCCTTGAACAGCCGCAGCCAACTGATGGTGCGGGTTCAAGTGGGTTTGGAGGGAGTGATCCCGAAGCCTGAATCTTGAGATTCCTCCCAGCCGTTAGGATAGATTTGTACTTTTTGTAGGCGGGTAGATACCTAGCCATTTTGTAATGCTTGAACAGCTTTTAATGTGAATATAAATGTTTTGTTAACGCCTTGCCTTGCCTTGTAAACATTATATGATTTGCCCATGCATATTTTAGTTTAACTTAGCAATTTTTTAAGTGTTTTGAATAAGTTAACCTTTCGACGCGTGTCAGATAATAGGTTAATGTTCCATTTCCTCTATCATGATTGTGCGGGTAGGACCGTCACTTTCACTTAGAAGGATGACCAAACTTCATCTATATCTGACCTGCGTGAAGGTTTTCCTCATCTTCCCCTTAGAAATTTTTACTGTTTTTGTGTTTATGCGGGTTGTGCTGTTTTCCACACGCAACGACTTACTTCCTCACTTATTTATGCGGTGAATACCGGCATATCAGTGTGGTCGGTTCATAAGTATAAAGGTAAGGCTATCAACATCAATGTGATAAGGAGAATCATTTCCATTAGAAGTGGCTCTAGGCCTGTTCGTTACAAGTTTGGAATTGATCTACATGTAGCATCTGCGTAATTGAGCTCCATTCCATGTTCTTGGGATGGGGGTGCCATCGAGCCTTTCGAGCCGGTATGCGCCCTTTCCCAGAATTTCTTTAATAATGTATCGCCCTTCCCAGACCGGGGCCAGCTTTCCTGGGCGCTCCTGGTTCGAAGCCTCGTTGTTACGCAGTATGTAGTCTCCTATATTGAAGTTGCAGAGTTTCACCCGCGTGTTGTAGTACTTTTGCATTTATCGCTTGTAGTTCTCTTCAAGCGCTGCGGCTAAGTCTCTGCACTCCTCGGTTAGCATAAGTTCTAACCGTCTTTCCGCATCATTGTCTTCTGGTTGAGTTATGACTCTTGGTGAGGGTAGACCAATCTCGATTGGAACCATGGCTTCAGTGCCATAGGTGAGGCTGAACGGGGTTTCGCCCGTGCTTGCTTTTTTCAGTGTTCTGTTTGCCCAAAGGACATGTGGAACTTCGTCCACCCAGCCGGATCTATGCTCCAAGAGTCTTTTCTTTATGCCATTGACGATGCTTTTGTTTGCTCTTTCACCTCACCATTACCCTGCGGGTGTGCCACTGAGGTAAAGGTGTGGGTGATTTGAAGCTCTTTCAGCCACTTTTGTAGCTTCTGGTCAGCAAAGTTGGTGCCTTTATCGCTCACCAAATTCTGTGGAATTCCAAAACGACAAATAATAAATTCCCAAATAATTTTTTTGATATGTTTTTCGGTTGTTAGGGCTAGGGGTTTTGCTTCTATCCACTTGGTGAAGTAGTCGATGGCTACCACTAGGAACTGAACGTTCCCTGCTGCTGTGGGAAATGAGCCTATCACATCGATGGCCCACTTCTGGAATGGCCATGAAGAAGTGACTGGAACAAGTTCGTTCTTCGGGCGATGCGTGTTGGGTGCGTAGAGCTGGCAGGATCTACATTTTCTGATGTAGGCCAGCGCATCCGTATGCATCCCCGGTCAAAAGTATCCCGCGTTGTTTAGCTTTGCTACAACTGCGCGTGGACCTGCGTGTACTCCACAGATGCCTTCGTGTACTTCCCTTAGGAGGTAGTCGGCATCTTGGTCGTCAACGCATCTGAGGAGTGGGCCAAGAAAATTATGCCTGTAAAGTATGTCATCAACAAGTTGATAGTTCAGTGATATACAACGTATCTTTCTTGCCTGTGTCTTTGACTCTGGTAGTACACCCGTCGCAAGGTAATTTATGATTGGCGTCATCCATGTTTCCGTGTCGGTTTGGATGACACAAATTTCCTTGTGCGGGACTGATGGTAAACCAAGAAGTTCAACGCGGATGTCCTTTCCCAAGTGGATGAAGGCCAACGATGCAAGCTTGCTTAACGCGTCCGCAGATTTGTTTTCGCTTCGCTTGACGTGCACAACTTTGCAATCGTTGAAATCGCGCATAAGGATTTTTGCTTGTGCGAGGTACAGGGCTATTGTGTCGTTCACGGTCGTGTACGTCCCGTTTATCTGGTTGACTACTAGTATGGAATCCACGTGGGCTTCCAAGTTTTCCACTCCCATATTACGCGCAATTCTTAATCCGGCCAAGAATGCTTCGTACTCCGCTTCGTTAATCGTGCCTGGGAAATCCAGCCGAATAGCGTAAGTGTATTCTTGTCCTGCTGGGTTAGTTAGTTTCAACCCTGCGCCTGAACCCTTGTTGTTGGCTGCTCCATCAGTGTAGAGTCGCCAGACATCGTTAATGTCTTGTGCTGGGGAGGGTTGAGCCGCTTCCTGGCACTCTTTTTCCCGCGAAGCGGGGACTTCTGCAATAAAGTCGGCCAAGACCTGGCCTTTTATGGCTGGTCTTGGCTTGTACTTTATCGCGTATTCTCCCAACTCAATTGCCCATTTGGCTAGGAGCCCTGACAACTAGGGTTTGCCTAGAACGTTTGCAAGTTTGAAGTTGGTGAGAATGGTGATTGGGTGACCTTGGAAATATCGTCTTAGTCTGCGTGAAGCCTGTACAAGCGCTAAGACTAATTTTTCCAGGGTGGAGTACCGGGTTTCCACGTCTGTTAAGACGCGGTTTACATAGTAGATGGGCATCTGGATGCCTTTTTGTTCTACTAGTAAGACTGCCCCGGTTGCTCTGTCTATGGCGGAGAGGTAGAGAATTAATTCCTCCCCCACTTCTGGTACTGTGAGCGTTGGGAGTTCGATCAAGCGTGACCGAATCTCTTGAAAAGCTGCTTCCGCTTCTGGTGTCCAGCGGAAGTGCGTTTTCTTCAAGTAATTTCTCAATGTTGACACGAATGGGAACGACCTATCCGCATGGTTTGCCAAAAAGCGGTTAAGTGCGACTAGTCGTCCATTCAGTGTCTGAGCCTGTTTGATGGTAGTAGGTGATTCCATTTTCATAATGGCTTCGACCTTTTCAGGGTTCGCTCTGAAGCCATCTTTGGTAACGATGACTCCAAAGAACTTCCCTTCTTCCATCCCAAAGGAACACTTGCTCGGGTTGAGCTTCATGTTTATCTTTCTGAGCGTGTTGAAAGTTTCTTCGATGTCTTTCAACATCGCTTATGGCTCGAGGCTTTTGATGACCAAGTCATCCATGTAAACTTCCAAGTTCCTCCCAATTTGGGCATGAAACTCTTTGTCCATCAGGCATTGGTATGTGGACCCGGCATTCTTAAGTCCGAATGGCATCATTTGGTAACAAAATATGCCATCGTGCATCCGAAATGCGGTTTTATCCAGATCGTCAACAGCCATGTGGATTTGATGGTACCCTTTATACGCATCAAGGAAGCATTTAAGGCGAAACGGTGCTAATGAATCTACCTTAAGGTCAATTTCGGGTAACGGGTAACAATCCTCGGGGCATGCTTTGTTTAGTTCTTTAAAATCTATGCACATGCGCCATTGTTTGTTGGATTTCGGTACCATGACGGGATTTGCAACCCATGTTTGATATTTACTAACGCGTACGATAACTGCGTCAAGGAGTTACTTGACTTGGGTTGTACACGCGTTAGCCTGTTCAGCACCCATTACGCGACGCTTTTGTATGACCGGCGCAAATGCCGGGTTACACTTGAGCTTATGCTCAGCCTTACTTCGAGGTACACCAGTCATGTCAGCTGGTGTCCACGCGAAGATGTCGGCATTTTTTTGCAACAAGCGTTTGAGTAAGATGCGTGTGGGGTTAGTGATCGTTGGGCCAATGGTAACAGCCTGGTCATGGTATTTGCTATTGAAGGCCCATTCTTCTGGTTCAGAGGTGGTTGGTTTAGCCATTTTTGGTTTGGGTTTAGATGAGACAGATGCGATGCATACCTGGGGAATGCCCGTGATCATAGCGACGCCCTCGGCAGTTGGCTATCCCATCATCCCATGGACCGAAGACACCACGGCATTAAATCTTGCCATCCCATCTCTCCCAAAGAGAATGTCGTATGTGTGGTGTGGCTTCCTCATTACAACGAAGTCCACGTCTTCTGTGCGGGAGTACTTCCCGTCCGTGAGAGTGACGAGGAAGGATAGGATACCCAAGGGGGTGTTTGTGCTGCCATCGAACCCTTCCATCGAGGCATAAACTGTTTCTAGGCGTTCTTTGTCTTCGTCGTCTAGCTTGTCGAAGAACTGCCTATACATGACCGTTGACGAAGCGCCATTATCAGCAAGAGTGTGGGAGGTGATGTAGTGCCCCAGCTGGCTTTTGATGACTATGGGGCCTTCTTTGTTGGGCCCTCCTGGCACACGCGGGAAGCGCACTTCAGCTTCCTTCCACGCACTTGGCTCTGTTGTTCATCGTTTTCTTCCTCTGACGTTGCCATGAACCATGTGAATGCTGATGTCGACGGGTTTTCGTCCATTGCCCTTGTACCGATTGTCATTCCTCCCTCCGTTCTTGATTGACGCCACGAGGTGTGTGAGTTTCCCATCTTTGACGTGTTTCGACGATATCCTTCAAAGATGTGCACTCCTCCGTGGTGTGGCCTTTTGTCCCGTGGAAGTCACAGGATTTGCTCTTATCAGCGTTATGACGCTGTCGGATTATTGGAGCCTTTGGCCATGGGAGCTTCTCGGTGGCAAATATCTCGGTGACGCTTTTGGTGAGTGGCGTCCATCTGGGATTCCGGTTCGACGAGTGCATGTTGTCCCTTCCGCCTAAGAGAGGGCGAGAGCTGGATGAGGTGTCAAAGTTTATCCTTGACTGCCAAATACCAAGCTTCCTCTTTTTATTTTGTCGGGCGGTACGGACATTATTTTCTCTTGTTCTCTGCGTGTAGAGGTTTGTGCTCTAGGGAAGATTTCTACCCAGTTGCTTCTCCGTTTCGGCAAAGAGTTTAGCTGCCGTCATGATGGCATCCCACGTGGATGGCATTCCATCTTTACCTGTCAACGTGCGGATGAGCTCTGGGTACTCAGCGCCCTGGATGAAAGCGGCGCGAACAAGATCTTCGCTTATAGTGCCCAGACTTAGCTTCTTTGAGTTGAAGCGAGTGATGAAGTCTAGAAAAGATTCGTCTTCCTCTCGGATGCAGTTGAGGATTGTCCATTGCTCTTCAGTATATTTTCTTTGTTGACTGAAGTGCTGGCTGAACTTGTGCTGGAAGTCTGCCCAATCATAGATGTGGTGGACTGGTAGACGATCAAACCACGCTCTGGCTGCCCCCACGAGCGTCATCTGGAACATGTAACACCATGTGGGTTCCGTCCAATTACTGACGGTTGCCCCCGCTATAAATCTGTTCAAGTGATCGTCCGGGTCAGATATGCCATCGTAAGTGCCTATGTTGGACATCTGTTTGGCACTCTTTGGAGCGATTGCTTCCGCAATGTCCCTTGAAATTTGGACGTTCCCGCATTCGCAACAGTTGGTCTGAAAGTTTTGGAGAAGTCACGTGGGTTTCCCCCCGTGTTCTTTGGTTTAAAGGTTCCCTCGAAATTTCTTCTCGAGTGGAAGTCTTCTTCTTTACGCTTCCCTTTCGCCTTATGACGAGGGTTTGCGTCACTGTCAGATTCTTCCCAATCTTCATCGTCCAAATACTCGCAATCATTGCTCATGTTGAGCTGTTGTCGAGTGCTTCTGAATTTGCCATTGGCCTGTTGGAGTGAACGTAAATGTTCGTCCAACTCGGCTTGGAATTCTTTCTGACGTGCTTCCGCCCAAGCTTTAACTTGATCTAGTGTTTGTCGGGGAAGCCTCGTCTGTTGTTTCTCCTACTGGGTATCAATGAATCCCAGGGGAGGATTGTCTAATGCACTTTCCCCGGCTTGGGTAACCGGGGTAGTGTTCGTAAAAATCGTGTATTCACCGGTGTTCCCCCCAGTAGCTGGGGTTGTGGTTACCAGAGTTTCTTGGTCACTCGGTGGCTTTGGCATCGGAGTAACCTTAACCAACTTTCCAGAAGTTTGAAAAAACTGAGAAAAAGAAGAATTAGTTCTAGCTTAATGCACGGATGGCGCCAATGAAGAAACACTAAGTGACCCCGGCAGATTAAGGATAATCTTAGGGTTAAGTAGATGTTTCCCACGAGGGTTAGGTCCGGCAAAGATGGTTATTCTTCTCAACCTGCAAAACAGACACTGTAAGCTCGTCACTGAGAAGGGGGGGTTCCTCCTTGTGACCACCCTCCGGCGTGAGAATCAGACTAGATTGCTCTGAATATAAGTGTATATTGAGAGAAATAGCTAGAGAGAAGATGATGATACCGTTCCAAGGTGTTGGAGTATTTATAGCCGAAGGTAGGTTTCCAAGCAGGTACGGCCAGCTGTATAATATTCCTTTTCCACCAACTATGGGCTATGTTCGTGCCACGATGGGAGTTGGTGGGTAGGCAGCGGCTGATAGTGACATTTTGTACTGGAGCGTGCTCCTCCTCGTACTATTATCGGTGAGCTGTCACCCTGTGATTGGTTCATGGGTTGCTTTTGCCAGATCTTGTCTATTTGTCCATACCTTGGTAGGTATAGTACAAAAGATCTTCTAGAAGCGTACGGACTGGCTCTTTTGGGCGGGGATATTCCCGCCCTGCTCATTCCTTCTTCAGGTGACATTACTGAAGTATAAGAGTTAGTCCTTATGCGTGTAGCCTTACTGTTAATGCGGGTAGCCTTCCTTCTTGGCTTGTACCCACAGCTGCGGGGACAGGCAGGGTACTGTACCAAGGGAGGCTTTCCTGCGGGGACAGCTGGCTTACTGCGAGTAAGGTCTTCATCTCTGAGCATGGTGGGTCCTGTGGATCCAGTTGGTCTATGCACAGACGTACCTCTTCAAGGTGAGTCTTGCGGGTCCAACTGGGCTTTGCGGGGACCTACCTCTTCAATATATATATATATTATAGGATTAGGATCATGAGAGATTTTTTTTTAAATTGAGAACTATTAGGACCATTTTGAATCAAAAAAAGCCCAAAAATAAAAAAATCATAAAAATAAAAAAAACACAAAAATAGAAAAGGTAAAAAAACCAAAATTCTTATTTTATCATCCTGGTTTCATAAAAAAAAATTAAAAAAACTCGGTTTAGCTAAATTATATACACATATGTATAATATATACATATATGTACATTTACATGTTTTTTGTACACATGTGTATATATTAAAATAATTGATACTGTATATATGTGTATATTACATAACTAAAGACTATATAAAATTATACATATGTGTATAATAAGACGTTTTTTTCGTTTTTTTTTATTTTTTTATTTTATTTAATGAAACCGGGATGAAATATAAGAATTTTGGTTTTTTTACTTTTTTAAAATTTTTATTATTTTTTGTTTTATGATTTTTTTAAATGTGTTTTTAATGGTCCAAAATGGTTCTCAAAGTTCACAATTTGCAAAAGGTTCTCTTAGGATCCTTACCCATATTATATAATGACATTGCACGTGAAGGGTTACAATGAAAGAGATGGTAAGAGTGAATTAATTATCAAGTTTCATGATCACCCCTTCATCTATTACTCAGATTTATTTGAAGACCGAAACATAGGATTCTTTAATTACACCTTTACACCAAGATGAAACAAGATTGAAGTAAACCCTGGTTGTTTTAAGAAATGCTTTCTTCTTCAAATGATGTTGGCTTACCAAAAAGTAAGTTTCTCTAAAAATCTTAAACTTTTTGCTTATATTAATTTTGGTATATATAACAAAGCAAAATCAAACAAAACAAAAGGTTTGAGTAAATAAATTTTGTATTAAAAAATTGCACAAAGATTCAAGTGCTTATATTAATGAAAAACATATGGCCACACGCCAAATCGAGGATGAGAACCTTATAATACACCCATATGGCTACGCGCCAACTTAGGTTGGGCACATCTCATAATTCGCCCGAGGATGGGAACCTTATAATACACCCATATGGCCACACACCAAATAAAGGTTGGAGACCCTTATAAAAAAAACTCTCATAAAGGTTGGAAACCATTATAAAAAACTCGCATAAAGGTGGAGACCCTTAAAAAAAACTCGCATAAAGGTTGGAGACCCTTATAAAAAAACTCGCATAAAGGTTGGAGACCCTTATAAAAAAACTCGAATAAAGGTTGGGGACCCTTATAAAAAACCCGCATAAAGGTTGGGGACCCTTATAAAAAAAACCCGCATAAAGGATGGAGACCATTACAAAAAAACTCGCATAAAGGTTGGAGACCCTTACAGAAAACTCGCATAAAGGTTGGAGACCCTTATAAAAAAACTCGCATAAAGGTTGGAGACCCTTATAAAAAACTCGCATAAAGGTTGGAGACCCATATAAAAAAAACTCGAATAAAGGTTGGAGACCCTTATAAAAAACTAGCATAAAGCTAGGTTGGAGACCCTTATAAAAAAAACTCGCATAAAGGTTGGGGACCCTTATAAAAAACCCGCATAAAGGTTGGGGACCCTTATAAAAAACCCGCATAAAGGTTGGGGACCCCTATAAAAACCTGCATAAAGGTTGGGGAACCTTATAATACACCCATACGGCCACGCGCATAAACTAAAGGTTGGGAATCCTTATAAAACCATACGGCCACGCGCCGAAATCAAAGGTTAGGAATCCTTATGAACCAAAACGGCCACGCGCCGAAATTAAAGGTTGGGAATCCTTATAAACCCATACGGCCACGCGCCGAAATCAAGGTTGGGAATCCTTATATACCCAAACGGCCACGCGACGAAGTCAAATGTTGGGGAACCTTATAATACACCCATACGGCCACGCGCCGAAATCAAAGGTTGGGAATCCTTATAAACCCATACGGCCACGCGCCGAATGTAACACCCGGACTTTTCAACATTTATAAACCCGACTCGTTTCAATGAATTATTAAAAATATTGCGTTTATCGATTTAGTTTGATTAATTTATTAATATTTAATTTGTTATAATTAAACCTTTAATGTTTATACACTTTTAGCCCAAAGTACGTAGTTTTAACTTCTTATGTCCATCCCTAATCTCCAGGGACTAGATTGTAACATTATCATTATAACCCATTTTATAATCTGGATAATCCCAAACCCGTAACCAAACCCTAACCCACGACCCGTTCTTCAGCTTGCACCTCAATTCACGCGTTCAACATGGAAATTGAATCAAATTTATTGTTAAGCATTCCTAGTTCGGCCTCACCGTCAATCGTGTTTAGGAAACACGAACGATTATAACGCGAATTTCTAAAATTAACGGACCGACCTTTACCCGTTTTATATTATACATATTATTATGCATCAAAATTCAATTAAACGCGCAGACATCATCTCTATTGCATCACCGTTCAAACCCCTAGTGTTAATTGTGTTTTCGCGACCCGCTTGTATATGTTCTTGACCTCGTTTTGGCCGGCCTGCTATCGATCAATACACCCTCAATCCAACGTCTTCTGAGGTAATTAACTACATAATCATATTCGTCGTTCGTTGCTCGTCATAAACCTTAACGTTAATTGATTCAATTCTTGCGGGATTAATGGATTGATGAATCTAGGGTTTATGTCTTATAAGGGTTGTCTGGTTTGCTATGTAAAAGGATTCTGTTCTGTCCGTTAACCAATTAAACACCCCGTGCAGTTGGCTGGGTGTGTGTTGCTAATTCTTTGAGCCGGCCATGGCGCGGGTTCGAGTCCCGGCCATGGCAGATTACTTATTTTTTTTATTAATGTTGTTTTAATTTGAAAGGTTTTTTTTAGTAATTTAATTTATTAATATTATATATTAAATAAACGTTATACAATTAAAACCGACATATAAACCAATCTTTTTCCGAACTTTAGTTATACACCACATATATATGTGTATATATTTATATCTGTATGTTTATGTATGTAATAGATTATTAAAAGTTTTATTAAACAAAAAAGGGTTTTAATCTAATATATATATATATATATATATATATATATATATATATATATATATATATATGATAAGATATTGTAAATTATGTTATATTTAAAATATAGTTTAAGTTTTATAAGAGTTCAGATTTTATATGTAATAATATTATCTATTATTTAAGATATTTACTTAAAAAAAAATCTTTATTAAATAATAAAAGTGCATATAAATACATTAAACGTATTTGTAATTTTAAACATTTAAAACTAACCTTTTTATATAAACTATAAAGTTTTACAAATATTTATTTAAGTATTCTAAGTATTTTATATAATTAAATCATATTATAAAACTTTGATCATAAAATAAATAAATACAAGTAATGTTAAACTTTCGTAAGAATAAGCTCGATCATTAATTTCCGATTATCAATCTAGTTCTAGATTCGTCATTTAAGTTATAGTTATTTATTCCGCAACTATTGTTACTTAGGATTCCTCATCAATAACTTCCGGAGAGCGTAACGCTTGTTTACTACTGTTCTTACCGCATTCGTTTATCTTTTTTTTATTGCTAAGGTGAGTACCACATTCCCCTATTTTACTTGTTTTCCACGTTTTGAGGACATATGCGTAAATATACTTTTCATATATACTTATACACAAAAACCGCAACTTTGTCTTATGTGTTAACAAGTTATACCTTACTTGTTTATATGCTTATTTGCTTTGTATGCTTTCGCATTCGGAGAGGTCCAACATAATCTCAGTCTAGTATGATCATACGCCAGTCGTTAGCCTTTGTGCTTCTCGACATCTCAGTTATAGTTGCTCATTTGGTTAATTTGTTATTCTCATATGACTTGTTGCAACTACGTATTTTTGTTATATACTATATGTACATTTAAACTGGGGTGTTGCTCACTCAACCTTGTGTTGACAAACTATATTATTTTCAACGCATATGCAGGTTATCGTGTGACGTGATTATCAAGATTGTTTGAAGCAACTTAGGATGCATGTTAGAGAAAAGATACAAGAACTAAATTTTGGATTTTTTTAATGTAATTGTTTATTTATAACTTTATTGTACATGAATATTTGTTTGAAATAATTAAATAGATATTGAAACTTATATTGTGCATGATAGTAACCTTGAGAGCTGTGACAATCAGTTCGCGCCTCGGCATTTCTGCCGTAGGTTGGGGTGTGACACCGAACTCAAAGGTTGGGAATCCTTATAAACCCATATGGCCACACGCCGAATTAATGACTTGCGTGTCATCTTATAATAAAAAGGCCTGCATGCCAAAATCTCCATCATGATTTAAAACCTCTTACAACCCGAAGCAAAGTAGACGCACATGCAAAAAGGTCTTAATAGATAGCATTGGGTAAAAAAAGCACTACTCCTAACTCCTGAGCATTCCTCATAAGTCAAGCACTTCACCAAACCGCTTACACGCCTAGGAGAAGCACTGGACTGGGGGACTTGTAGGTATAGGGTACGTCAAACCCGGTACGACCTTTTATATATTACATAACGTATTATGTTTATTACATTATTATTATTGTCTACTAATTAGGCCCATTGGGCTGGGGGTTTGTGAAGGTAACCCCTAACCGGGCCTGACCCAATAAAGGTTAGGGTTCATGATGGTAGCCATTGTGTCCCTATATAAGGAGCCTTCATCATTCATTGAAATGACCTTCTCTTGGACCCTTGGCTCCCACATATTTTTGTGTCTGTAAAAAAGAGTTTACTCTTAGCAGTCACCTCCACTCCCCCACTTTTCCATGGCAGATCTCGAGCAACAGGAGAAGAAGACGGAGTCGTGGTTCGTTCATCTCGAAGACCGGGGAGCTTGGACATGGATCCGACCCGGATCCATTCCATGTTTCTTCAATAACATTCTACAATGACAAATTGTGTTGGCACATATTGGGTTTGGGTTTGATTATTTTCTCTTCAATGTTGTATGTTGTAAAACGGATGAACATGAAGACATTCAACAACGAGACTCTCTTTATGCATTACGAGATCATGACAAACCTTTTCGGATGGTTGAAGTACATATCTACTCATAACAATATTGTTTGGCTTTATTGGTTCAAGTCGCCTTTAAATTTTCCGTCAGTTTAAATTTTCTATATAGGCTGTTTTTGGATTCTGTTGCAATATGTCATCTTGTGTTCCGGTTGATTTTGTATGTTGTCGAACGCCTCCTCCAGCATCCTGCTATATGTTCTTTCAATTTAATGTTAGAATGTTTGCTGATTTTCGTTCTATTTAATATTAGAATGTTTGATGTTGGTTAAAAAAACAACATGCATAGTTAAACTATAAATGTGGCTTTAATTTTAAGCAAGGAAACAAGCAAGCCAACGAGGTAGCTAAACGATACCAACATGTGAGAGCCAACAAGCTGAGCTTACCTTAGCTCAGTCTTGTCTCGTTTACAAACTGACTCGGTTCGGCTCGCTTACAATCCAAGCACACTCAGATTGGTTCGTTTATAGAGACGCCGAATTTGAGCGAGCCTCGATCTTGGCTTGTTTACAAACCGATCAAGTTCAGTTGGCTTACAAACCAAGATGGCTTCGCTGCACTCATTTACAATAATCTGATTTTCAGCGGTCGGTCTTGGCACAAACTGATCTGGTCTGGCTCGCTTGCAAACTAAGTTGGATTGCTCGACTCCTTTAAAAACAAAGCAATTTGGAGCAAGCCTCGGTCTTGGTTCGTCTACAAACTGATATGGTTTGGCTTGCTTATAAACCAAGCCAACTCGGCTTGGCACGCTTAAAAAATGCCGTTTTTTGAGAATGAGCCATTGATTTTTTGAACAACCATACTTAGAAACCATTGTGCGCTAATTTGTTTTGACAACCCTTAGGAAACTACACAACTCAAATAAGAAATAAATAGCATAGGAGACAATGAAGGAAAATGTACTTCCTTTTTAACTTTTCTTGGTGTTTTACAACGTTAAGTTCATATAATTTACATCATTATTCAGGTGAAAGTCATATTAACAGAAGTTCTATATCCACTAGCAATAAACATATTCTAACATCAAGTGAACTCATGCCCTCAAATGGCCATGTAAAAATACCTACTGATGGAACTGGTGTATGGGAAATTGATGCAAAGATGCTTAAATTTAAAAATAAAGTTGCATATGGTACTTTTGGTGATTTGCAATTCCTAACTCTTTTAAGCTTATACTCATTTAGTGTGAATACTTACAAAATGGTGTTTAAGTTTACATTATTGTAAAATGTTGTATTTAAAAAAATTGTTATATGAAGGTAAAAAGAATGCAGGTTCTTATTTCATCTAAAGTGTACACAGTTGTTATTTCAGTTTGCATTAGGTCAAAACTCAAAACTAATGCATTAGAGATCCAACCTTTGTATAAACTACTTATTAAATTGCCGTGTTGCGGCAGTGCAGCAATGCAAATTTGGTATGTATCCATTAGCTTCGTAATAGTAACAACAGTAAACTCAAAAATGTAAACATACGGAATTCTATTAACACTTAACACTCGTATAACTTAGAATAAAAAAACATATTTAAAACCACTTGTAGTTGGTTAGTAAAATCCGGGTAGTGCGGCTGTGAGTTGACGCAAATTTGGTCGATATCGACCGGGTTATGACACTAGAACTAGACCAAAAAATAAGTTATCTAATGCCCAAATATAACAAATTAACATACCCAAAGAAAATGTGCGTTTCTGTGGTTAGTAGACGTGAATTCTATCGGTATCAAAATACTTCAGTGAAACCAAACAAAAAAATAAATTTATCAACGTCCATATACAACAAAATAACATTCTTTTTTTTTCAATTTAGATTCGTTACGGTACCAAACTAAACCTAAAATATTGATTTCATCAAGGTAAAAAAGAAAGAAAAGAAATGAAGTAAAATAACTAATTAATCTAAAAGTCGTCAAAAGCATTCCACTTGACAACTCATGAAGAAGAAAACTAACCAAAAGAGATAACATGTTGCAAAGGGGGGGGGTCGAACCAGGGCACCAAGCTACGCCACATATTTAAGAAACCCACATTTACCAGTTTGACAAAGCAGATAGTTTATTTAATGGATGAAATAATGCACTTAAAAGCTTAAAAGAAGGTCTTAAAAACTTTATTGTTCCAAGACGTGTTGTTCCGGACACGCAAACCGGTACACGTCAGACCGTCCCAGGCCCATCACGTGAGAGGTAAATCAGCCTAACTTAGCGGCAAGGCGATTGGCGCTTAGGATCGGTTTCGAACCCATGTCCTCTAGGTTATTGTTCCAAGTCTTACGCCCCCTTAACCAATTGAGCTACACGACGGGTATGGCACCAAGCTTTGATGTTTATCTATAGTTATAATTTTGTTAAATAGTCAAAAGAGCAAAATAAGACGGAAGGGCTGAATGGTAATTACAAGAATCGAGGTATAGGAAGACATAACTGGTAAAATGTTGTTTTATACAGTGGACGTAATCATACACTTTGGTCAAAATTACTAACATGGAAAAAATCAAAATACTGGATTGGTTTGACCATTTTTTTTAATCAAAGTTGATACTTTCGGGCGCTCAATGGTTGCTAGGTTTAACTAGCCTCGGAGACGTCTCCTGATGTTTGATTGTTACTAAAATTCAATTCTGATTATCTGCTCTGTAAAGTGACTTAGATTTGTTTTACTTGTTTATTTTGATAAATGTTTTAAAAAAATAAATTTAATTAATGTCAATATGTAAATACATAATATATATTTAATTATGTGAAAAGAAAGTTAGATTATACATGTCAACTTAAGAATGCGATAAAAGGTATTTTATAATTTGGATTCGGAACCGGTTCTGGGTCAGTTCCACCATGTCGGGTACGGAACCGGTTTTTTTGCACATCTATACACACCCACTATGTTTACATCATTACATTACTTTCTTCAAAAAGAAAACGAACACTATTTTTCCCAATCTAACCCCACCATATTTCGCTATTTTTATTTAAAAACGACTATGTCTTTTGATGTATTCTTTGAGTTGGTTCGTGGAAATTAACCTTTTGCCTTCAAAGAGAGCCAAATTTCTTTTGCCTTTCGACATGCTTATTATCTATTGTATGGCTTTTCATTTACTTTCTTGAACTCATTTGTAAGATGAAGCTTTAGAAGGTCCCAAAAATCTAAGGCAAATAACGGTGGGATTCAACAAGAAGGAATTACAAATTGCCATATTACAATTGCAACATAGAAATATAGGAAGATGCAATCGAATGACTCCTTTCCTCTTCATAAAGTAGGCACAACTTTGTTTGTCTATCGTCTTTATTTGAAAAGGGCATCCGATGTGATGAGTCTTCCCATTTATGATTTCAACCTGAAGATCTTAACCTTCGATGTGACCCACGTGTTCCATTCCATTACGTAATTTGGTTGTGTATGTGAAATCTTTGCACACAACTCTGGGCAAGATTAAGTGGAGAACAACCCTCCCATTGGAGGTATCATCTCCAATTGACAGCTCTCCTCCAGAACTCATCCCGGTAGCACTTCCAAACAATCCCAAAGTTCTTGTACTTCAATCGGAATAAACGGGCCAGCCAACCATGTCCAATTTCAACCATATATCAATGAGCCCGCCACCAATTTGTCCCTTATCAAACACAATTTGTGTCTTTCTAGACAAAATGAAGAATGAATTCGGCTGCACACGGGTTTGTCGCCAACGCATGTGCCTAGCCAAAATTATGTGTTATTTCCATCACCCAAGTCACCTTTAATTAAATCTCTTTGCTACGTATTTCTTAAATTATTTAACTTTTTGATTTATTGTTCATACTATGATGTGTTAATGTTAAAGAACTATATCTGAATCCACTAATTGATTAATTCCGCAACTAGAAGTAATAACTGATTTGAGTATTAGTTTTTATTATTTTTTTGAACGACAATTTTAATTATAAACGAAAAACTAGCAAGAGGTTAGAGCCCAAGAATAGCAAAAAACAAGAGTTAAAAGGAGAAATTATGCCAATCATGCCAATTTAAGCTCTGATTAACTGATCCCATATCCTAAGATAATACGAAAGTTCGTATTTAAAAAATTTCATTTCAACAAATTTTTTTAATCACTGTCGATATGATTCTACTCAGGAAAGGTCTTCCAAAAACCCGCAACTACTTTATACAAAAAAATAAAAAAATATAAGTGTTTAGGAAAATGAAGCATAACACCTAAAAAGCTAACAAACAAGTGGTAATGGATATATACATGTAACTTAGAAGAAAATACATACCATGATACAAAAACCAAATACAATTCTATATTTATTGGTCTAGTTGATCAACCAGGTAACTGCAAGAGATAATAGTAACCCCAAAATCATTCTAGAATTAAGTATATAATGTGATGAGGAAATATCTTGTGCAATGACATCGTACACATTTCCCGATTCTTCATCTTTCACTTTTATGCTTGACGAGCCTGAAACCACACGAATCTCAATCTTAATCTTTAGACAGGTTGACCTGTTTAAGTAAATGGGATAAACATGTTAACCAAAATACTATATTATACTTACAGTCATGATCAGTCCATCCGATTACTTGATTTTCGATATCATATGTAACCAACTTATCTGACAAAACAAGATCTGCATGTAAAAAACATATAAATTAAACCCAATAATAACCACACCTTATTAAACAATGCTGGTCAAATATTCAAATAGTTCAGATTTAACTTTCAGAAGTCAAAGGCGTCTATTCTAACTTCACTAGAAACAAGGATTACATTGTTACGCAGGAACATCTTGAATTTAATTTAAATCTTTTTTATTTTATCTTATATTTTATATTTATTTCCTTACCAAGTTTATCTTTTTTTTTCGTTTAGTATAAATAGGGTGCTCGGGTTTGTTGTTTAAGCAGTTTTGATTAAGTTTATTGATAACAAACGTCTGTTCTTGAACCTTTGGTCAAGTTTTTATGGTCTTTGTTAATCATGAGTCTCTCGAGCCATTGATCGCTTTCAAAACTGCATCAGTTGGTATCAGAGCTTTTGGTTCTCAAATGACTCGACGTGGAGGTGAATACTTTCTTGATCGTAGAGTCACCGATAGAAGCAACGATGTTGGGAATAATCTTGATGTTTCTTGTCGGTTCGAGTCGAGTACTGGTTAAGAGAATGGGTCATCAACAACTAACATATCAGTTGTTGAATTGGCACTAGTTTGTCCAAACTCACAGGCTACGTGGATGACCGAATATATTGTATATGCACGTTGGGCAGAAGAAGTCAATTTGGTGTACCAGTTTTTTAGGCTAAATTAGTATTTTATTGTTATTTTATTTTTCACGTTGCATGTATCTGTAAGTCTATATATAGACCCTATTGATATTATTATTGAATATAGTAAGCTTCTTTTCTTTATGTAATATCACATTCACATACACATTTGAGTTAAGTGTATGTAACTGTGTATGTTAAAGTGTGTTAATTAGGGGCCTGAACCAACATTTGGTATCATAGCCTAGTGCTCGGGAAGAAGGAGAAGGCTGGTTTGAGAGTCAGTTTGGAGAAAAGGTGTAGCCCTTGACTGCGGGGCAAACGCAGTTGGAAGAAACCGAGTTCTGGTCGTTAATTTTCGCAATCTGTTTCGGGTTTTTGAAGCAGAGTTTTTGCGGGGTGTTTTGGGACAGCAAGGGGTTGTTTCGGTGTCGTTTTACAGCAGAAGACGGAGGCGTTAAAGTGTTTCGGTTAAGCCATTGTCATGGTAAACGTAGCAGTTGAGAGGACGGGGTGACCGGTGATAAACACTTGTGTTCCTGGGCTGATAGTAGTGATGAAAGGAAGAAGGTTCAGGGCTGTTCGGTTGTTATTTGCGGGTTTGCGCGACTAGCATACAACCGGTGATAACAGTAGATGGTGGAAACGGGTACCTTAATGCGGTTATTCGTGATAAGAGGAGTCCGACATGGTGCGTGAAAAGCGGGCAGAAAGGATCCGTCAAAGCAGGTGGCTTTGGATTCGGTTCGTTTAGCATATGGAAGAAAACGTGATAAGCGGGTGGCTTTGTTTTCTTGTCCGGTGGAGAGGCCTCTTGAAACAGGCTAGATCGGAAAAAGGTACGGGTTGTCAAAATAAGAAGAGACTGACGTCGGAGAAGAACTTGCAAAGGACCGGTACTGGAAAGTGAATTCCGGTTGGAGGCAGACCGTTACCAGAGAGAGGAACTGGTGAGACCGTGAAGACCGAAGTCGTGAATGACTGAATGGCGTGACCGAGACCATAGGTGTGAGAATGACCGGAGGTTCACATCAAGATAGACCGAGAAAGATCGTAGATCGTAAGAAAGAAAGAAAGAGACTGGCGGTGTTACAAGAAAGTAAGAAAGTAACAACCACAATAAAGGAAGGAAGGGTGTCGACGAGAAAGAAGAAAGCAAATTCGACAATCCGAAGAAAGAAACGAACACGTATTTGTTCGTAAAGAAAGAGAATGATCGAATCTTTGTGATTCCGAAAGAAAGAAAGAAAAACAGGTAGCGCTTAACCTGTAATTGAAGTAAATTAGCAAGCAAGATGATTCGAAGCAAGTAAGCAAAAACGGGTTCGAATCAAGTAAGAACGCAACAAGTTTAGCAAGAAAACCGATTCCGGTTTTAGCATGGAAGGCAATAACGAATGCAAGCAAGAATTGAGAAAGTAGAAAGAACCGAATCAAGATTACGAGGGTGAATGTTGGGTATAATCTTGATGTTTCTGGTCGGTTCGAGTCGAGTACGTGTTAAGAGGATAGGTCATCAGCAACTAACAGATCAGTTGTTGAATTAGCACTAGTTTGACCGAAATCACAGGCTACATGGATGACCGAATATATTGTATATGCACGTTGGGCAGAAGAAGTCAATTTGTTGTACCTGTTTTTTAGGCAAAATTAGTATTTTATTGTTATTTTGTTTTCCACATTGCATGTATCTGTAAGTCTATATATAGACCCTTTTGATATTATTATTGAATATAGTAAGCTTCTTTTCTTTATGCAATATCACATTCACATACACATTTGAGTTAAGTGCCTATAACTGTGTGTGTTAAGTGTGTTAATTAGGGCCATGAACCAACAAACGACAGAAGTGCTTTCTATTCACATGCTTGGGGAGAAGATCCATTTTTATACTTGCAGAGTCGCCAACCGAGACAGTAACAGAGTCTGTTCCAACCCATGAAATCTTAAGAAGATCAAAAGACTCCGACAACGAGTCCGCGATTTTGAAGAGATCGAACGACTCCGACAACGAGTCTGCTATCTAGAGTTGCAATGGGAGATGCGAAAGGTGGAAACTGAGTCGAGCACAGTCGTCTAGGACGAAGGTGGTGACAGAGAGCAGCAACCGTTTAGCCCGTCATCCACTATGGTTCTTTAAACCAATTTATCCAAAAAGTGTGTCGGAAGACAACCCCGTCTTTGATGAAGACGGAATTGATTTTCCTAAAGACGAGTATTTATTTTTGAAACATGTTCTTTGTGGGGGTGTTGGTGGTGGTATGGTTAGTGATGATGGTGTGGTTCCGAAGAATGTTCTTGTTGAAGATGAGGGTTTTACGACAGCGGCTCGTGCTCCGGCGGCCTCCATGGATGTCCCTTTTTGCGAGCCGGATGAATTGGATTTTCTACTGGAACAAGATTTCACTAAAGATCCTGTGTTGGCAATTAAAAAAGAAATAGTTTTGCCGGTGGAAAAGAATATCTCCGTTGTAGAGGATGAGTTAGAACAAGGTGGTGGTGGTGTATCTAGAGTTTTTCATGGTGATTTGTTGACACTGTTGGCTTTAGATGGGATTGCTATGTTTAAGGAAACAAGACAAGATTGGATGGAAATGCCTTCTTCATTGACAAAAATTGTGGTAGAATTAATGGTTAACAAAATTATGGGATACATTATGGTGGCTAAAGATGGCCTTGTTCTTTCCTTGGAAGAGCCAAAAATCTCGACGGTAATTTTGGAATGTTTGAATTTTACGGATCGCATTACAGTATACCCTATAAAGGTCCATGTATTCAATATCATGGACCACTTTATTTGACTTTTCGACATTCTCAAGACTCGAGGACGAGTCTTTCCCAAATCTCAGTGAGAAGGGGTTGGAGAAACCCGACAACCCAATAGACCCAGGTGTTGGTACGAGTCTAGAGATGAGTGGGACAACCCATGACGTTGAACTATTTGGGTGGGTCATGGTGTTTATAAATAAGTAGCGGACTGATGTTCCTTTTGATCCAAGTGGTTGGGTTTGATCTGAAGACAAAACTCGAGGACGAGTTTTTTTTGAAGACGGAGAGTATAATGCAGGAACATCTTGAAATAATTTTAAAACTAATATTTTATCTTATTATTTTATGTTTATATCCTTTCCAATTTTATCTCTTTTTCGTTAAGTATAAATAGGGTGTTAGGGTTTACTGTTTAAGAAGTTTTGATTACGTTTATTAATAAAGAACGTTTGTTCTTGAACCTTTGTTTAGGTTTTTATGATCTTTGTTAATTATGAGTCTCCCGGGCCATTGATCACTTCTGAAACTAAATCACATTGACTGTACAAGGAAGTACTATTTTTTATTTTGATCTATGCAATATATATAGAGAAAATGCGTTTTTTAAGTAAAAAAGAAATAAAATATATGCTCAAAATTAATTTATGACGAAATGTAGGTTTGACTTTTAAAACTCAAGAGGTACATGGTGATTGCAAGCGAATCTATTCAAAAAACTGGATTGTTATAACAATAACAATTATCAAATTAAGTTATTTATGAAATTTAGCAAGAGATTGACGATCAACTCGACCCGATCCATTTTGACTCGCCCAAAATTGATCCGCCTTATTAACAAAAAAACAAATATATTGTACCTCCCAACAAAGTTAATTCCTCTCCAGTTTTTTCTTTAAGGTTACTATTCTGAAAACCGATGCACCATTCATCATCCTGAAGAGAGAAAGTAATGAAAATTTCAATTAAAATTCATAGATTAGATTATTTATATAATGAACATCACAAAATATATACCGTAATTTGGAAGAAATATTGATGAGGTTTAACTTTGAATGAAATTGATTTTGCAAAGTGTAAATTGACAACCGGAAAACCATCATCGATGCTGCATTGAACAAATTAAAAAACAAAATTAGTCAATTTGATTATATTTAAAGTCAAAGTGAAAGTCAAAAGTCAAAGAAGCCTTACTTCCCGGAGTACTTGTAGCATTTAAACATCTTCTCAACTACATACGGTTTTTTGTTAGGTTGTGAAGCCATAATCTAGGTCACAAGGATAACTAACATCAACAATTACACGTAAAAAAAATCCAAAATATAAGAAAAAATATTTAAATATGGAGTTAAAATATTTAGCATACCTTCTCCATTAGTTGGTTGTAAATCTTATCGGGAAAATAAGCCAAAGTTGTACCGCTATCGACTACAACTTTTTGCTTCTTTATAAAGTCAAGTATACTTGTTGGAAGTTTTATTTCTTCACCGTTCACGTCAATCGACTTTAGTTCAATATTATAATGTGTGCTACAACATGTACACAACAAACAGGTTAAAATTCTGCCTTTTTTTAGTTATATTTCCAATTTCATATTCCATTTTTAGTGTAATTATAAGTGAAATCGGTGACATTTGTTGTCTTGTTGGCCACACGATTATTATCCAAAGACTTAATATGTTAGGACATTTTTTTGATCTAGGGGCGATTCATATATACTCCTGAAACCCACATAAAACATATTATCTGACAAAAAACTAATACCATATATACCCATTCAAAATATGTAAAATTTCATATTTACCTAATTTATAAAACATTTGCCATACCCTTCTTTCTCGTTACACACCAAACTTTAATATCCTAATACAATTTTTAAGGGAAAGATATAAATAACATCAATTTAAAAAACGGTTGTATTTGAATTTTATTTGTGTTGGTATATACAATATTATAGCAAGTTTTAAAGGGCATTTTAGTAATTCTAGGAATAATATTGATTTAGACTTTTAGATCAATTTCATATATACCCTGAAACTTGAATAAACCATAGTTACCTGTCCCATAAATTTAGATCAAATATATCCATTCAAATTCCAAAATACTTAAAATTTTATATGTACACATTTCACTAAATACAAATTATAATGTGACTATTATACCCTCCTCTTTCTCCTCGACTCCTCTCATATTTAAAAATCGGTCTGACTAATATTTGCAATCGATAAAACGTAATGCAAATACAAATAAAGAAAACTTACGGGTCCTTTACAAGCGGTGTTGTTTTTATCTTTGGATGCACCACCTCTCCAATAGCAAAAATTCCACCTCCTCCTTTACCATCCAAGCAATGTGAAAACATTTTTCTGACCTTCTTACCTGAATTAAGCTGTGAAAGCATTGATGTGTTTGACTGCCCAAACCCGAGAATGCCATCGAGTGCTTGATCAGATGACCCGAGCTGCCCAGATTGTCTAGCTCCACATCTATCTTGGATCATAAAGTTATCAACTTTATGTATAAACTCAAAACATTTGATTGTTTTTCTTTTTTTCTCTTAGGTTTAAGATATTCTAGAACTAATTACGCTTTGTTCTTGATATTGGAGATAAAAGTAGGTGTAAGTTAGAACATGTTTTCATCCGAACAAAATTGATACTTCATTAAAACCACTCGCTTTGACCCGATCAAAATTGATACTTGTTTGAAACGGTCCGTTTTGAATCCACCTGTTTCGTCCCGGACCCAAGTGATACTTCTTTGAAACAACCCGTTTTGATTAGTGCAGTAAATGAGCCAAGTATGAGTTAGACTTGTTTAGAGCTGTATTTCTAAAGTTCGAACTCGGCTTGTGAGTAGTTTTTATGATATGTTTATACATAATAATAGTTAATATATAAATTTATTAATTAAAATACTCGTTTAGCCTTGCAAGAGCCTCGAGCTCAATACGTGAATCTCGGGATCATTATTAGTTTATTAACTGAGCCTTAATCAAAGCTCAAGTTAGTTTAAGCTCACCAACAAGTCAATTAGAGTAGCTCACAAACTGCTCGACTCATTTATGCCCATAGTTTTGACCCCAAATTCTCAAGTCGTTTCAACCTGAACCAAATTGATGATCTTTTTAAAAGATCCGTTTCAACCCAAACCAAATAGATACTTTTTCTAAACGACTCGTTTTGACCCAACTCATTTCGACTAATAACCGATCCACCTATTTTGTGAGGCTTACTGAGAATCTTCCAATGCTCTAACTTTTGAAAAACTCACCCAATAATAATATTCCCACTCATAGATGTAGTCTGACGGTCTCCCGAAACTTGGGCAATCTTAACATTATCCTTAACGAAATAACCACTGGTCGAACTACCATCACCATATTTAACACCATAGGCACACAACATTCCCGTCTTACAATCATCAGTTTGGCCGGTAAACGTGGCTTTGCAAAACTCATCATCACAACCAACCTTTTTGGCAGTTGAAGAAGCCTTTGGATCATACAATGTCAAAGGTATCTATCACATGTTTTACAAGTCACTAACAGTCAGATAATTACTTGTAGCGAAACTGATTATTAAACTTTTAAATAGCTGTTAAATACATACTCCAAGGTCACTTTCTTTAGGGCAGTTTTCACATTCGATGCAGTTGACCCATAAAAGGTCACTCCCTGTATCAACTTGCACGTGGAAGTCCTTTGGTGGAGACCCGATTTGAAGTTTAGTGAAATAGAGACTGCACAAGCAATACATATAAACAACATAGTCATGAACCTACAAGAGAAGTTATCTTCCGGGAGTTTATAAATAACAACTGCACATTTTAGATAAATGGATACCCCGCTACCAAAACCATCACAAGGAAGTAACTACTTAGCCGAGTCCAATGAGTCATGCATAGCAATTTTATGACTCAAGTATCTATCAATTTAGTTTTTAAAACACTTGGTTTTGCAATTAAATGTTGGGCGTAATTTCGGACTCCAAGTCATAAGTCAATGAACTTGAGGGACCAATAATGACAAGTAGGACATAGTTGGTTATGCTTCGTAATTACAACACGTTTCCTAATTGTTATGTAATTATAATAGGTAATGTATTGGCTAGCAATTAGGATAGTCAAGTCATGATTAGGCATTAGAGAAACATTGGAGATGTAACCGAGTTGGGGTTCATCTAGAGACACCCATGAGATGTAACCGAGTTATGGTTCATCTAGATGTAACCAAGTTAGGGTTCGTTAAGAGTCAAACCGAGTTAGGGTTTGAGAGAATATAATCAGTGTTTTGAGTTATATTTTCTGATTATACAAATTAGAGTTAGGAATTTAGTTCTTATTGATTATCGATCGGGACTTGAATATAAAGACTACATATTTAATAAAATACCTTACAACTTGACATAAATAGGATGTTTTTAGTGTAGGTTTTATTATAAGCTTGATCATAGTGGTGAGTACGATGTTAACCGGTAGCTATTATCAACTCCTCATGGTGATCATCATACTGATCACTCGAATCAAGCTTACGACACGCCCACATGGAATTCGCTCTATCCGTGTCAACTTTGCAAGGTTCTGCGCCCTTGCAATGGCTTGGTGATGGGGTACTTCATTTCTAACTAGGTCACTTGGTTCTAATATGAACCTTTACAAGAATCATTATGAAAAACTAAGGTGTAACATAATCAATCTTGAAAAGTACTGTAGTTTTGGAACATGATTTTGAATAATGTGACCAAAACGAAAATGAAGTATGAATAACAATATAAAACTATTATTCAATATCTTATATTTACAAAATGAATTTTGGGAATCCTAAATGAGCTCGAGCTTAGTATGGAAAGATCACTTAGAGCCTTAATGAGCTTTGCATATAAGTTTTAACTCTTTTGGATTTATATGTATATAGCTTGAAAAAACGACTCATGAGCCATAAAAAAGGAGCTAACGAGCCAAAATCGAGTTGGGGCTAAGCTAGTTTACACCCTTTAATCAGTAATTTATTTAAATAATCATAGACAATAATTAGAGAATGAATTGCATCCAAGCATGTAGAGAGAGAGAGAGAGAGAGAGAGACTAACGTTGTTGAGGTGGGTTTGCTGTCGCCGCTGAGAGGGATGTGACAATTGTCATTTTCTTTTGTTATTCGTATTTGTATTTATTAGATCGAACCGTTTTGTCATTTCAATGCATACTAGTTTGTCGTTTATCATTTATATCTCATTTCCGATGATAAAAAGTTGTTACTCATTCATTTTCTATTCGTTTCGGGATTTAAAGTTTATTAAAATAATCGAGTTTCAAAGTGTACGGGTATAATATAAAAATAAACAAGCCAAAGATGAAATTTTAACAAGTTATTATAATATTTGAAAGTTAAAAGGTTTAATATGTAAATTTAGTTTAAATTACGATTTAATATAAACTGAAATTTGAGGGGCTAATATGTAAGCTATTTAATAATAATAATATAGTTACCCAACCCGTCACCCACCTCCTTCCCCATCGTTTTTCCGGTGGCAAGCCGGAATCCGGCGAGAAACAATCCGGCGACTTATTTAACTTCGTAATACTCGTTCTTTGACCAATTAATTTGTATCAACACGTTTCTTCACTAATTATGATATTTAATTAAGATAATTAACGCATTATAACACGTTTAAACACCGCGAATCAACCGGGTAACCGCCGAATATTATTCAAAATCAGTAACGATTAATTAAACTCTATACGCTCCTAATTCTAGTATAAATAGGACCCTAACCTTCGTCTAAACTTGCTGCAAACATCAATTTATACAAACAAACTCTCTATAATAATCAAATTATCCGTTCAAGTTTAACTCCGGCCAACTCCGTTCACTTTCCGGCACCATTCTATATGGTTTTTGATCATGCTAAACCGTCTAATAAAACCCCTAACTCATTTTTAACAAACAATCATCAGTTTAATTAATTGGAAATTCTAGGGTTTATATGAAGAAGATGAACTTGTATATTAATATATATGTATATATATATGTATGTATGTATATATATAGGTATATATATATATATATATATATATATATATGTTTCCATCTTATTAACATCAAACAAGCTAGTCCAGTGGGTAGTTCACATGGGTGTGGACATGAGGACCCGTGTTTGAACCCGGGTCAGACCAGTTTAAATGTTTTATTGTTTTTAAACCTTTATTTATTATTTAATTATTATATAAAATCAAATAAAATTATTTTAATATAAATAAAAATTGTTAAAAATTATTTTTAGCTTTTCACCCAAAAATCAATTTTCCAAAACCCGACAACGTTCGTTAAAACTCATAAATTATATATATATATATATATATATATATATGTATATATATATATATATTCTCGTCGTAAACTTTAAAATTTCGTTAACCAATTCGTTCTTTCTAAATAAAATCTACCGTTACCACCAAAATTCCATAAACATCATAATATTCAAACTTGGTATTAATTACGTAACTAAAATAATATATAATAATAAACCGTTAAATTTTTGTTAAAGTTAAGCATTAAAATACCATAACTTGATAAAAGTATATATTTTAATAAAATATATAAATAATAAGACCAACTTTATAATCCCGTTAATTAGTTAGTAATTCTCGTATTTCTTATTCTAGCTCGCGAGATGCTATCATTCGGTTTCATTTAACGCATTTTTGGTTTTGCTTTCCAAGTTATCACAAATCTCAAAGGTGAGTTTCTTACACCCCCTTTTGACTATTTTGTTATTTTTGGTGGCAACATATGTACTTTATAAATTCAAGGATTTACAATTAAGTTTACAAACTACAATTCATTACATGGACTTGTGTGTTTACTTGATTACTTGGTCGAACTTACTTGCACATGGTAGTCTCAATAAGTATGATCATACGCCCCCTTTGAACTCATTACCTTGTTGTTATGAGTGGAAAAGGGCCTCATTATCTGAGTTTGTTGGTTGTTATCAACTGGAAATGACCTTACTTGCACGATTATTACACTTGTCTCATGGAATTGTATTTTATGTATCTATATTTAATTTAAAAGTGGTTGAACTCACTAACAATTAACTTAGTTGACATTATTTTATACATATGCTACATGTACCATTATTAGAGGATGACATGGATGAAGAAACTAGAATTTAGATCATTTAAATAATAAACAAAGTTGATGTTCGTTTTATTTCTTTTCTTTGTAACTGTTTATTTGAACAACTTGTGTACTTGAGAATTGAATGAATTAATTATAATATTATCACTTAATAGTGTCACATTTGTTTTTAGCAATCTATACGTCACACTCGGGTGTTTCCACTTAAGCCGGGGTATTACAGATTCCTATCAGATCCATGACAATAAGATAGGATATTAGACGTAGTGTTCTAGTTAGTTACAATTTATTTGCTTACTTTTTTTAGGTTGCATGATTAGAAATTATGTGGGCCTTATTTGATTGTTCAATGCACTTGCTTAATACTTTATTATCAATTTATTTACGCCTCATGTACACAAAGCAGACACAAAAGGTTTTCAAACATTTTCAATAATCGATTTTTTTTCTCGGTGTTCCAGTATTTCTTCTTCTTAAAGATGGTTCTATATGGCGGGTATGTAGTAAACTGTAAGGGGAACATGCTTGTTTTCCGAATTCTTGAAATCAAGGTTATTGAAACCTAAGGATAAGCAATGCACATAAATCCCAATCAGACACTGGACCCGATTGCTTACTTGGAGAGTTCGGTAAGGGCGCGGACCCTTTTAAGCTAAAGCATACCACTTTAAATGCCATATGAATCACAACTTTAAAGTTTTCAAACGTGACCATGTTCTGTTTGTGAAAAGAATATGTTTACACTCCTAAGGATATCATGCAAGTCATGGTGGTTCATGCGACGTGTGACTCCGACCCTCGATGTTTTACAATGTGTTTTAACTGGAAATCTGTCAATTCGTGGTGCAACACGAATACCCGGATTTCAGTTTGATTTGATTTCGAGTTTCTTTGATTTTTAGGAAATAAGAGTTTATGGTGGTTCATGAAAACTCTAAAGTTCCACACAATGTTTATTATCATTGTTATGATTTTTATTCATGTATTTAATTATTTATTTACTTATTATTTTTTTAAAAGCAAACGTTAACAAGGATTTTTTACCATACCCTATTCCGAGTATCACGATTTTTGTTATCTTTGTTCGCATAATTGCTTCCCGTCACTATAAGAGTCATTCTTCTGGAACCTCGAGCCGCAAGATGACTGCCCAGATCACCCAAGTTCATCGAAACCTCACTGCTAGCATCAACCACGCTTCGTCCGAGCCTAAAGCTCCCGTATGCTCATTCAAGAACCTCACCGCTACCAAACTCCCAGGTTTTGATGGGACTCAAGGTGCCACTGCCCTACTTCAGTGGTACGTAAATAGGAGAGCATATTCCTCCACATCGAATGTACCGAAGATAAGAGAACCCATTTTGCTTCAAGTGTATTGTAGAAAGGTGCACTTACATGGGGGGTGAAGGAAAAATCAACCCGAGGTGCTGAAACTACCATGGTTTTTCCGTGGAATGAACTGAAGAACATGATGACTAAACAATTCTGCCTCCAAATGAGCTCATGAATTTGGAGACCGAGTTCTGAAACCTTAAATAAGAGAGTGGTGAGCACTCAGCTTACACCTCTCGTTTTAACAAACTCAGCGTTCTGGTACCCCACCTTTTTACCCCATCCTCGCGTGCATCGAGAAGTACATTTAGGGAGAACCGATACAAATCCAAGATAACGTCTTGGTTACTCCCAAGGAACTTGGAGACGTGATCAACCTTGCTACAACCTTGACGAATAATCATGTTAATGCCGGGACTTTGACATTGAAAAGTTAAAAGAAGCCTGCTGATAAACCATCTACCGAGCCCAGAGAATCCAAACCCGAGTCATCCAAGCTTGCCCCTTCCTTAAACTACTGCAACAAGAAGCGCAAGAACTACGCACAAACCCAACAAACCACACCTCAACCCTAACCTAACCTTGCACCACCACTTAAGAAACCGTACAATGGCCCCATCTGCCGTGCAACAACTGACAATGTCACCATCCCGCCTATGCCGTTTTTTATCAATGCAACCGTTGCAACCGTTTCGGGCACCTTAGTGCCACTTGCCATGAAACCACTGTTGTGACCAATGCTCCACCGCGGTTTGCTATAACTGTGGTGACCCTAACCACTTTCGCAACATATGTCCACAACTTGCAAATGAGAACTCACTCCAGCTTGTTCCAACTCTGCTGTACCAGGTTCAGACGTACCAAACCCAGCAAGCTTACCAGTCACAGGTTCCACCATTGCTGGCTAACCAAGACCAAGTTCAGCCGCGTCAAGCATTCAAGCTCACGCACCACAAGGTGGTCAAACCATTCAAGCTGCTCAAACCCATCAAGACACTCGTGGGCGTGCTTTCTTTATTAACGCCCACCAAGCTCAACAAAACAGCGACGTGGTGAATGGTACATTCTACCCGTAAATGACCACTTCACATCTATTTTATTTGATACCGATGCCGATATGAGCTTTGTGTCTTTTGAATTTGAACCTTTGCTTGCTAAACCATTATCTAAGCTTAGAAACTCGTATTCTATTGAGGTTGCTAACGGTAAATCTGTATCAGTTGACTCGGTTATTTGTATTTTCAATCTAGATCTAAATGGCCACAAGTTTTCAGTCGATCTCATTCCTATGCAATTGGGAAGTTTTGACATCATAGTAGGTATGGACTGGTTATCCGTTCATCGTTATGGAATTGTTTGCTTCGAGAAGTTCATTTGTATCCCGCTTGCCGATGGTCAACTCCTTCGTGTCTCTGGTGAAAAGCCTTCTCCCTCGAGCTTAAATATTATCACTTGTTTTGAAGCCCAAACATACTTACGCTAGAAGTATGTAGCATTCGCAGCTCATGTGGTGGAAAAGAAGGAACAAAAAATTGAAGAGACATTCCTGTTGTTCGCGAGTATGAAGTGTTCCCCGATGAGTTTCTAGTCTTCATCCTATTCGTGAAGTTTAATTTTGAATTGATCTTGTTCCTAGTGCAACCCCGATTGCTAGGGCCCCTTATCGGCTTGCACCTTCCGAGATACAAGAATTTTCTAATCAACTCCAAGAACTTTCAGACTCATTTTCCCTAGTTCGTCTCCATGGGGCGCACCCATGATTTTTGTCAAGAAGAAAGATGGATCTTTTCATACATGCATCGATTACCGTGAGCTCAACAAGCTCAGAATCAAGAATCATTATCCTTTGCCTCGTATTGGCGCCCTTTGCGATCAACTCCAAGGAGCTTCATGCTTCTCAAATAATGATTTTCGTTCAGGTTATCATCAACTACGCGTGCATGATGATGATATACCCAAAACTTCTTTTTGACTCGATATGGACATTATGAATTTAGGTTATGCCTTTCGGGCTAACCAATGAACCCGCAGTGTTCATGGACCTTATGAACCTCATATGCAAACCTTACTTAGATAAATCCATAATTGTTCTTATTGACGACATTCTTATTTATTCTAAGTCCAAAGCCGAGCACGAGAAAATCTTCATTCCATCCTTGATTTCTTAAGGAAGGAACAACTTTATGCTAAGTTCTCAAAGTGCGAGTTCTAGTTGACAGAAATCCCATTCTTAGGGCATATAGTAAACGAAAATGGTATCCACGTTGTCCCAACCAAAATCGAAGCCATTAAGAAATGGGAATCTTCAACCTTTCCTACTGAAGTTCGTTTATTTCTTGGTCTTGTGGGTTACTATCGTTGCTTCATTTTTAATTTTTCCAAGATCGCTTTGCCCCTAATCGCTTTAACTCAAAAGGAAAAACCTTATGAATGGGGGCCAATTCAAGGTGAAGCTTTTCAAACTCTTAAGTGCATGATTTGCGATGTACCTATCCTTGCACTCCCCGAGGGTAACGACAATTTTGTTTTCTATTGCAATACTTCTAATCAAGGCATCGATTGTGTCCTTATGAAACAAGATAAAGTTATAACTTACGCTTCATGACAACCTAAGGTTAATGAAAGGAATTATACATCACACGATATCGAACTCAGTGCCATTGTATTCGGTTTGAAAATTTGGAGACATTACCTCAACGACACTAAGTGTGTGGTATTCACAGACCAAAAGAGTCTTTTAACATATTTTCGACCAAAACATGCGGCAACGACGATGGACCGAACTACTTAGCAACTACAACTATGAAATTCGTTACCACCCTAGTAAAGCGAACATTGTAGGCAACGCCATTAGTCAAAAGACCCTTGTGAAATCAATTTTGCTTCATAATGTGACCGTGCAAATCGATCTCCAACTTCGTATCTTTGAAGCCCAACATGTCTCTGCCACCGAGGGTAACATGTACGATGAAATGTCCTATGATGATGAGAATTAACTTGAAACTAAGCGTGATAGTTTGTTGTATTACCTCAATCGTCTGTGGGTCCCTAATCATGATGATCTTCGCATAGTCATCATAGGAGAAGCTCATAAGTCTCGATATTCCATTCATCCCGGTGTGGATAAGATATATTTCGATCTAAAGCCCACATTTTGGTGGCCCGGTATGAAGAAAGACATCGCGTTATATGTGGCAAAATGCCTTACTTGCGTTAAAGTTAAGGCCGAACATCAACGATCACCTGGTTTGCATGTACAACCACACATCCTGATTTGGAAATGGAAAGATATATATATGGATTGAATTTTTATGCTCCCGACTATCGAAGCCACCACGACGGTCTTTGGGTTATAGTCAACTGATTGACTAAGTCCGCTTATTTCATCCCGATTAACTAAAATTTAGCGTTTGATCAACTCGCTCAGATTTATGTTCATCGTATCGTTTGTCACCATGGTATACCTTTTCGTATAATCTCTGATCATGATATTCATTTTACTTCACGTTTCTGGAAATCGCTTCAAACCGCGTTGGGAACTCGATTGGATCTTAGAACCGCCTATCATCCTCAAACCGATGGAAAATCCGAGTGAACGATTCAAACGCTCGAAGACATGCTTAGGTTATGTGTCATGGATTTAAGTGGAAATTGGGATTTTCAACTTCACTTAATTGAGTTTTCATACAATAACAGTTTTCATTCGAGTATCGGTATGGCTCCATTCGAAGCATTTTATGGCCGTAAATGCCATTCTCCTGTTTGTTGGAATGAAATTGGTGAAACCCAAATCACCAGCCCATAACTAGTTCAAGAGATTACTGATCGAATCACCCAAATTCGAAAAAACCTCTTAAACCTTCGTAGCCGTCAAAAGAGTTACGCTGATTACAGACGACGACCTCTCGAGTTTAATGTTGGTGACCGTGTTCTTCTCAAGGTACCCCCTTGGAAAGGTGTTGTTCGTTTTGGAAAGAAAGGAAAACTATCTCCTTGATTTGTTGGACCTTTTAAGATTCTCGAACTTGTCGGAAGTGTAGCCTCTCGAGCTTCTACAAGAACTTTCGAACGTTTATCCAACGATTCATGTTTCTAATATAAAGAAATGTATAGCTGAGGTAAATCTCCACATACTACTTGATGAAGTGCACCTTGATGAAACAATGCGCTTTGTTGAGAAACTGGTGGAAATCATGGATCACAAAGAAAAGGAAACCAAGCGTAGCCGTATACCCTTGGTAAAGGTTCGTTGGGAATCCGAGCAAAGCACTAAATTCACTTAGGAGCGCGAAGACCAAATGCGAACTAAGTATCCTCATCTTTTTTATACGAATTATTCTACCTAATTTCAGGATGAAATTCTCAAAAGTAGGGAATGCTGTGACATTTGTCATTTCCTTTTGTTATCTGTATTTGTATTTATTAGACTGACCCATTTCAATACATACTAGTTTGTCGTTTATCATTTATATCTCATTTCTGATGATTTAAAGCTGTTACTCGTTCATTTTCTATTTGTTTCGGGATTTAAAGTTTATTAAAATAACCGAGTTCCAAACTATGCGGGTATAATATTAAAAAATAATCTAAAGATGAAACTTTTAAGAAGTTATTATAATATTTGAAAGTATAAAGGTTTAATATGTAAATTTAGTTTAAATTCTTATTTAATAAATTGAAATTTGCGGGGCTAATATGTAATTATTTAATAATAATAATATTAATAATATCATTATAGTTACCCAACCCGTCATCCACTCCCTGCCCCATCGTTTTTCCAACGTCAAGCCGGAATCGGGCGAGAAACATTCCGATGACTCGTTTAACTCCGTAATACTCGTTGATTGACCAATTAGTTTGTATCAACACGTTTCTCCACTAATTATGATATTTAATTAAGATAATTAACACATTATAACATGTTTAAACGTCGCGAATCAACCGCGTAACCACCATATATTATTCAAAATCAATAATGACCAATTAAACTCTATACGCTCCTAATTCTAGTATAAATAGGACCCTAATCGTCGTCCAAACTTGCTGCAAGCATCAATTTATACAAACAAACTCTCTATAATAATCAAATCATCCGTTCAAGTTTATCTCTGGCCAACTTCGTTCACCCACTTTCCGGCACCATTCCATGTAATATTTATATGCTTTTTGATCACGCTTAGCCGTCTAATAAAACCCTAATTCACTTTTAACAAACTATCAACGGTTTAATCAATTGGAAATTCTAGGGTTTATATGAAGAAGATGAACTTGTATATTATTATATTTATTTTTATTTCCATCTTATTAATATCAAACAAGCTGGTCCAACGGGTAGTTCACATGGGTGTGGATGTGAGGGCCCGAGTTCAAAGCTGGGTCAGACCAGCTTAAATGTTTTTTTAAATCTTATTTCTTATTTATTTATTATAAAAAATCAAATAAAATTCTTTAAGATAAATAAAAACTGTTATAAATTATTTTTAGCTTTTCACCGAAAAATCAATTTTCTAAAACCCGACAACGCTCGTTAAACCGTCAATTAAATATATATTTATATATTCTCGTCTTAAACTTTAAAATTCGTTAACCAATTCGTTATTTCATAACAAAATCTACTGTTATCACCAAAATTCCGTAAACATCATAATATTCAAACTAGGTATTAATCGCGGAACTAAAATAATATATAATAATAAACCGTTGAATTTTTTATAAAGTTAAATATTAAAATACCATAACTTGATAAAAGTATATATTTAAGTAAAATATATAAACAATAAAACCAACTTTATAATCTTGTTAATTAGTTAGTAATTCTCGCATTTCTTATTCTAGCGAGATTCGATTGTTCGGTTTAATTTAATGCACTCTTGGTTAAATACTCCAATTTATATCTAATCTCAAATGTGAGTTTTTCACACCCTCTTTTTACTCTTTTATTATTTTTGGGGGTAGTATATGTACTTTATAAATTCAAGGATTTATGATTAAGTTTACAAACTACAATTCATTACATTGACTTGTGTGTTTACTTGATTATACGCTCGAACTTACTTGCACATGGTAACCTCAATAAGTATGATCATCCGCCCTCCCCCCCCCCCCCCACATTGCACTCAGTACCATGTTTTTATGAGTGGAAAATGGCCTCATTATCCAAGTACATTGGTTGTTACCAACTGGAAAGTACCTTACTTGCGCGATTATTACACTTGTCACATGGAATTGTATGGTTTTTTATGTATTTATATCAAACTGTGTGAACTCACAAACTATTAAGTTAGTTGACATTATTTTATAAATATGTTACATGTACCATTATTAGGGGATGACATGGATGAAGACACTAGAATTGAGATTATTTAAATAATAAACAAAGTTGATGTTCGTTTTATTTCTTTCCTTTGTAATTGTTTATTTTAACAACTTGTGTACTTGAGATTTTAATGAATTAATAATAATAATGTCACTTAATAGTGTCACATGTGTTTTGAGAAGTCTGTATGTCACACTCGGGTGTTTCAGCTTCAGGAAGGGTGTTACAAGGGATTTCAGCGGTGGAGATGAATCTTCGCCGACGAGTGGAGTCATGCAATTTCAGTTCTTTTATAGATCATTTTCTGCACGCGGTATATTTATGTTGAACGAGGAAGACCTGAATATTGGCGGATGCCAATACACACAATTGGAAGAGAATAACAACAAACCCAATTGCATCCACAATTCGTTTTCCCCTTAGGTCCTTATCTCAAATTGATAATAATAAGTATTTGTTGTTTTAAAAACATGGATTTCTTTGTTTATCTATTAATTAATTACAAACATGCAATGTAATTGAAAGGAAGGATTTTTTTTTGGACGAAAAGTAAAAGGAAGAAAAGAAACCTAATTGGATTTACAGAAAGAAAGAAAGAAATAACGGGGATGAATAATATAATAATACTACTATTCAATATCATATATTTACCAAGTGAATTTTAGGAATCCTAAACAGGCCCGAGCTTAGTTATGGGAAGATCGTTTAGAGCCTTAACGAGCTTTGCATATAAGTTTTAACTCTTTTGGATTTATATGTATATAACTTGAAAAAAACAACTCATGAGCCATAAAAAAGGAGCTATCAAGCCAAACTCGAGTTGGGGCTAGGCTAGTTTACACCCTATAATAATTAATTTAGTTAAATAATCAAAGACAATAATAAGAGAATGAATTGCATGGAAGCATGTAGAGAAAGAGAAAGACTAACGCTGCTGAGGTGGGTTTGTTGTCGCTGTCGAGAGGGAGTTTAGCGACGGAGAGGAATCTCCGGTGACGAGTGGCGTCATGCAATTTCAGTACTTTTAAAGACCATTTTCTGCATGCGGTATATTTATGTTGAACGCGGAAGACCTGAACATTGGCGGATACCAAGACACACAATTTGAAGAGAATAACAATAAACCCAATTGCCAACACAATTCGTTTTCCCTTCAGATCCATATCTCAAATTGAGATAATAAGTATTTGTTGTTTTCAATACATGGATTTCTTTGTTTATCTATTAATTAATTATAAACATGCAATGTAATTGAAAGGACACATTTTTTTTTGAACGACAAATAAAAGGGAGAAAAGAAACCTAATTGGATTCTCAGAAAGAAAGAAAGAACGGGGATAAATAATAATATAATACTACTATTCAATATCATATATTTACAAAGTGAATTTTAGGATTCCTAAACGAGACCGAGCTTAGTTATGGGAAGATGGTTTAGAGCCTTAACGAGCTTTGCATATAAGTTTTAACTCTTTTGGATTTATATGTATATAAATTGAAGATAACGACTCATGAGCCAAATAAAAGGAGCTAACAAGCCAAACTCGAGTTGGGGCTAGGCTAGTTTACACCCTTTAATAATTAATTTATTTAAATAATCAAATACAATAATAAGAGAATGAATTGCATGCAAGCATGTAGAGAAAGGGAAAGACTAACGCTGCTGAGGTGGGTATGCTGTCGCCACCGAGAGGGGGTTTAGCGACGGAGAGGAATCTCCGGTGACGAGTGGTGTCATGCAATTTTTGTAACATCCTTGGAAAACACAACATCTTCACACTCTTAGGCAAATCCCACATCGGCCATGGACAAGAGAAATCATTGGTTCATAAGTAAATATCCTGCTTCTTCAATCACCAACATGTTTTGGGCTTCGTTGGCTGTGGAGCACATGAAAACTCCACGATAAGAGTGCTTAGGTGGAAGTAGTACTAGGATGGGTGACCTCCTGGGAAGTCTCAATCTGGGCAACCAAAATCAAATCCGTGAGCTCTTCGTGGGCAGAGCGGACAATATTGGTGGTACGAGGGGCCGGATGTTACAATTTTAGTGCTTTTAAAGACCATTTTCTGCATGCGGTATATTTATGTTGAACACGGATGTAACATCGTGAAAATTTCGAGTTCAAAATGTCAACTTTCCAAAGTCTAGGGACCAAATCTGTCAAAATCCAAACCCAAGGGTTAAAAATGAAAATTCTATTTTCCTGACCCATCATGATACGCGATGGATTAGAAGAGAGACCAATCGCGTATCGCGATGCGTTATCTGACAGTGAGACTTGTGGTTTGCCACGTGGCACACCGTTCGCCACGTGACCACACATGGCACGTCGTCCGCCACGTGTCAACACGTGGCACACCATCTGCCACGTGGCATACCTATATGGTGACAGGTCAGAGCTACGTCGCGATACGCGACAGGTGACCAGGAGGCCATCGCGTATCGCGAAGGGCTTCCAAATTTTGCGTATAAATAGCAAGGTCGGGATCATCCATTCTCACACCAAAAATCACACATACAACTCTCTCACTAACACCTCTTTAGAATCCCATATTCATATATCGATCCACCTCGTAACGCGTGCCCCGATTCCTCGATTGTCGTGTTCTTTTCCTTGAAGTTCGTGCCACATTCCACCGACGTATCGACCAAGAAGGTGTTTGTATATCTCGACATCAATATGGTGATTAGTCTCGAAAGGTGTGCCGACAAGTGGTGAAGGGTTGGTGTTTTTCAATTAGCGTGCCAATTAAGGAACAACGAAAGAAAGGGTTGATGGAGAAGGAAAAGAAGGTAAAGCGACGCTGGAGTGTTGCTCGAATAGTTAAGGTTTCCATAAGCCAACAAAGGCAGGCGTAGCGCCAATGAAAATAATAATAAAATATTATAAAAGGCTTAAACCTTAAGTCGAGGTTATACTCGATACCTCGATATAAGAAACGAAAACATAACAAAGAAAAGAACAAAAAGATAAGATTACGAATATTGATAAGTATATATATGTGTGTAAGTATATATAATCTTTGTTATGAAAATATTATTTAAGTAATAATAACTATTATTAAATAATAAAGAAAAGAAAAGAATACGTTTCTTAGAGAAGAAGAAACGTAGGGTTTTATAAATAAACTAAAGATTTATAATTTTCTTTTAAACTAAAGGTTTTAAAGTAAAAGAGATTTTGAACTAAAAGTTCATCGAGGTAAAGTTTATAAAATAAGACTAAAGGTCTTAAGCCGGATTGTATATCCGACTAATGAATGTTTATATTCGTACTATAGGTGTGAGATAACAAGAGAAAGACCCTCGGATAGTGTTTGAAGCTGATCCAAATCAAAAGGTGAATACGCCCCAACTTTTACAAACTTGTTTTCAAACGAGTCAAACGTGTTATATGAAAAACTTTACATGAGAATAAGTGTCTCTAAAACATTTATAAACAAGGGTATAAATACTGGCCTCAGGCTATCGTGTACGTTTGTCTAAATCCGTTCATATGTGGTGGGCACACCACACCTGGTCACAATTAGGCTCGCCTGCGGGGAGTATGACCTTGTGTATACGTGTAGGCACTTAACTAGTCGAACGCTGCGCTGTTTGCTGGGGAACCAAGTATAGAGACTTGAGTTTATGAATTGTGTTGTTTTAACTTGATTATTCCTAAGCCACGTTGGGCCGAGGCCTACGTAGCCTCGAGGGGTAGTTAAGTAAAGAAAATATTTTTAGCGTAAGCATATTCACCAGCATATGTTGCTGACATATTTTCTTACATTTTGCAGGTGATCAAGGTTAGCACTTGGAATGACGAAGTGCAAAGATATCCGATGGCTCGGATCTTTTGTTTAAAACATAATATAATGTGAATGGTGGTTTTTGTAAAACAAGTAAATCTTAAACGTTAAACGGGAAACTTTTATATCCCGTATTTTGTATATGTAAATATTACATTTTTAATCCACATGTTTATTAAGACTTCCGCTACTAAAACGTAACTCTGACTTAATTACAATTGTGGTACCAACATATGTGTCATACGCCTAGGCCGTGGTTTGAGGTGTGACAACGGAAGACCTGAACATTGGCGGATGCCAAGACACACAATTTGAAGAGAATATCAATAAACCCAATTGCTAACACGATTCGTTCAGATCCATATCTCAAATTAATAATAATAAGTATTTGTTTTTTCAATACATGGGTTTCTTTGTTTATCTATTAATTAATTATAAACATGCAATGTAATTGAAAGGAAGGATTTTTTTTGAACGACAATTAAATGGAAGAAAAGAAACCAAATTGGTTTTGCAGAAAGAAAGAAAGAATAGGGATGAATAATAATATAATACTACAATTCAATATCATATATATATATATATATATATACTAAGTGAATTTTAGGAATCCTAAACGAGGCCGAGCTTAGTTATGGGAAGATCGTTTAGAGCCTTAACGAGCTTTGCATATAAGGTTTAACTCTTTTGGATTTATATGTATATAAATTGAAAAAAACGACTCATGAGCCATATAAAAGGAGCTAACAAGCCAAACTCGAATTAGCGCTAGGCTAGTTTACACCCTTTAATAATTAATTTACATAAATAATCAAATACAATAATAAGAGAATGAATTGCATGCATGAATTTAGAGAAAGGGAAAGACTATCGCTGCTGAGGAGGGTCTGTTGTCGCCGTCGAGACGGAGTTCAGCGACGAAGAGGAATCTCCGGTGACAAGTGGCGTCATGCAATTTCAGTGCTTTTAAAGACAATTTTCTGCCAACGGTATATTTATGTTGAACGTGCAAGACTTGAACATTGGCGGATGCAAAGACACACAATTGAAAGAAAATAACAATAAACCCAATTGCCAACTCAATTCGTCTTCCCTTCAGATCCATATCTCAAATTGATAAGAATAGGTATTTGTTGTTTTCAATACATGGGTTTCTTTGTTTATTTATTTATTAATAATAAACATGCAATGTAATTAAAAGGAAGGATTTTTTTGTATGGCAATTAAATGGAAGAAAAAAAACCTAATTGGATTTGCAGAAAGAAAGAAAGAAGGGGGATGCGAATTTTACGCATTGATAATAATAAGTATTTGTTCTTTTTAATACGCGGTCTTCTTTGTTTATTTATTTAATATTTATAAACATGTAGTGTAATTAAAAGGAATGATTTTTTTTGAACCACAATTAAAAGGAAGCAAAAAAAACCTAATTGGATCTGCAAAAAGAAAGAAAGAAATGGGATGAATAATAGTATAAGACTATTATTCAATGTCTTATATTTAGAAAATGAATTTTGTGAATCCTAAACGAGCCCGACCATAGTGTGGGAAGATCGTTTAGAGCCTTAACGAGCTTTGCATATAAGTTTTAACTATATACATACATATATATATATATATATATATATATATATATATGTATATATATATATAACTTGAAAAAAAACGACTCATGAAAAGCCCGAGCTTAGTGTGGGAAGGTCGTTTAGAGCCTTAACGAGCTTTGCATATAATTTTTAACTATATTGGATTTATATATAACTTGAAAAAACGACTCATGAGCCATAAAAATGGAGCTAATGAGCCAAAATCGAGTTGGGGCTAGGCTAGTTTACACCCTTTAACATGTAATTTGTTTAAATAATCAATGACAATAATAAGAGAATGAATTGCATGCAAGCATTTAGTGTGAGAAAGACTAATGCATTTCGCCGCCGAGAGGAAGTTCAGCGGCAGAGTGGAATCTCCGGCGACGAGTGGCATCATGCAATTTCAGTGCTTTTAAAAACCATTTTCTGCCCCCGGAATATGTATGTTGAACGTGGAAGACCTAAACAATGACGGATGCCAGGACTCACAATTGGAAGAGAATAACAATAAACCTATTTGCCAACAAAATTCGTCTTACCTTCAGATCCATATCTCAAATTGATAATAATAGGAATTTGTTGTTTTCAATAAATGGGTTTCTTTGAATATTTATTTATTAATTATAAACATACAATGTAATTAAAATGAAGGATTTTTTTGAATGACAATTAAAAGGAAGAAAACAAACCTAATTGGAGTTGTAGAAAGAAAGAAAGAAAGAGGATGCGAATTTTACTTATTGATAATAACAAGTATTTATTGTTTTCAATATATGGGTTTATTTGTTTATTTATTTACTTATTATAAACATGCATTGTTATTAGAAGGAAGGATTTTTTATCTAAGGGAAATTTAAAGGAAGAAAAGAAACCTAATTGGATTTGTAGAAAGAAAGAAAGATAAGAAGAAAGGGGATTAATAATAATATAATACTACTATTCAATATCTTATGTTTACAAAACGAATTTTGGTAATCCTAAACGAGCCCGAGCTTAGTATGGCAAGATCGTTCAGATCCATAACTAGCTTTGCATATAAGTTTTAACTCTTTTGGGTTTATTTATATATAACTTGAAAAAATGACTCAAGCCCCATAAAAAAGGAACTAGCCAAACTCGAGTTGGGGCTAAGCTAGTTTATACACGTTGATAAGTAATTTATTTAAATAATCAAAGACAATTACAAGAGAATGAATTGCATGCAAACATGTAGAGAGAGAGAGAGAGAGAGAGAAAGACTAACGCTACTGAGGTTGGTCTGCTGTCGCTACCGAGAGGGAGTTCAGCGGATGAGAGGAATCTCCCGCGACGAGTGACGTCATGAAATTTCAGTGCTTTTAAAGACCATTTCTACCTGCGAAATATTTATGTTGAACGTGGATAACCTAAACATTGACGGATGCCAAGAGACCCAATTGGAAGAGAATAACAATAAACCCAATTGCCAACACAATTCGTCTTCCACTTAGATCCATATCTCAAATTGATAATAATAAGTATTTGTTTGTTTTCAATACTTGGGTTTCTTTGTTTATTTATTTAATAATTATTTATAAGCACGCAATGTAATAAAAAGGAAGGATATTTTTTTGAACGAAAATTAAAAGTAAGTAAAGAAACCTAATTGGATTTGTAGAAAGAAAGAAAGAAAGAAAGAAAGACAGGAGATGAATAATACAACTATTATTCAATAACTTATATTTACAAACTGAATTTTGGGAATAACGAGCCCGAGCTTAGTATGAGAAGATCGGTTAGAGCCTTAACGAGCTTTGCATATAAGTTTTAACACTATTGGATTTATATGTAAATAACTTGAAAAAATGACTCATGAGCCATAAAAAGGAGCTAACATGCCAAACTCGAGTTGGGGCTAGGCTAGTATACACCCTTTAATCAGTAATTTATATAAATAACCAAAGACAATAATAAGAGAATGAATTACATGCAAGAACGTAGAGAGAGAGAGAGAGAGAGAGAAAGACTAACGCTGCAGAGGTGGGTCTGTTGTCGCCGCCGAGAGGGAGTTCTGCGGCGGAGAGGAATCTCCTGCGACGGGTGGCGTCATGCAATTTCAGTGCTTTTAAAGACCATTGTCTGCCTGCGGCATATTTATGTTGAACGTGGAAGACTTGAACATTGGCGCATGCCAAGACACACAATTGGAAGAGAATAAATATAATACCAATTGCCAACACAATTCCTCTTCCGTTCAGATCCATATCTCAACTTGATAATAATAAGTATTTGTTGTTTTACAATACATGGGTTATTGTTTATTTATTTACTAATTATAAACATGAAATGTAATTAAAAGGGATGGTTTTTGTTTTTGAACGACAATTAAAAGGAAGAAAAGAAACCTAATTGGATTTTCAGAAATAAAGAAATAAAGAAGGAAAGAAAGGGGATGCGAATTTTGCGCATTGATAATAATAAGTATATGTTGTTTTCAATATATGGGTTTATTTGTTTATTCATTTATTATTTATAAACATGAAATGTAATTAAAAGGAAGAATTTTTTTTAACGGCAATTAAAAGAAACAAAAGAAACCTAATTGGATTTGCAAAAAGATAGAAAGGGGATGCGAATTTTACGCATTGATAATAACAAGTATTTGTTGTTTTCAATACATGAGTTTCTTTCTTTATTTATTTACTAATTATAAACATGTAATGTAATTAAACGGAAGAATTTTTTTTGAACGACAATTAAAAGGAAGAAAAGAAACCTAATTGGATTTGCAGAAAGAAAGAAAGAAAGGGGATGAATAATAATATAATACTATTATTCAATATCTTAAATTTACATGAATTTTTGGAATCCTAAACGAGCCCGATTTTAGTATGGGAATATCTGTTAGAGCCTTAACGGGCTTTGCATTTAATAACTCCTTTGGATTTATATGTATATAACTTGAAATAACGACTCATGAGCCATAAAAATGTAGCAAACGAGCCAAACTCAAGTTGGGGCTACGCTAGTTTACACCCTTTAATCAGTAATTTATTTATATAATTAAAGACAATAATAAGAGAATGAATTGCATGTAGCCATTTAGAGAGAGAGAGAGAAAGACTAACGCTGCTGAGGTGGGTCTCTGTCGCCGCCGAGATGGAGTTCAGCGGCGGAGAGGAATCTTTGGTGACGGGTGGCCTCATGCAATTTCAGTGCTTTTAAAGACCATTTTCTGCCTGTGGTATATTTATGTTGAACGCAGAAGACCTGAACATTGGCGGATGCCAAGACACACAATTGAAAGAGAATAACAATAAACCCAATTGCCAACACAATTCGTCTTCCATTTAGATCCATATCTCCAATTGATAATAATAAGTGTTTGTTGTTTTCAATACATGGGTTTTTTGTTTGTTTATTTATTAATTATAAACATGCAATGTAATTAAAAGGAAGGAATTTTTTTAACGGAAATTAAAAGGAAGAAAATTAACCTAATTAGATTTGTTGAAAGAAAGAAAGAAAGAAAGGGGATGCAAATTTAACATAAACATATATGTTTTAAGGTGTGCCAATATTTGAAGGTTTGGTGGGTGGTGGTTTTTTAAAACTAGGGGTTTTTAGGATGCTACAGTGGGTGGGTTAGTAGTGGTTGCTTGGGCGGAAAACTAGGTTTCATATCTGATCTAGTGTACTTGACTCGGAATCCGACTCGGTTCTACCTTACCCTTTTTTGGTCTCTCCCTAGAACCAGAACCAACCAAAACACGCCGTAACCGGTTCCACATGACCCTCTATGGGTGAGTGTTCTAGAAATTAAAATTGTGGTAAAGAAAGAGACTTAAGCCAAGGGTAGACGTGTAAGGATCAAAAGAAGTAAAGTGTTTTTTCAAACTAATTGGAGCCCAAAGAACGTTGCATTAGATATAGAAAATCCTTGGGTGAATCAAGAAAATGATGACGAGTGTGAAGTTGAAGACCTTCCTAACCCACTTATTTCAAGTCGGAAATTAGATGGTGAGTCGGATACAACAATTGGGGGGGGGGTCTGTCTGCTCAATTGTTGTTTGTGTAACATCATGAAAATAATGGATCAAAAATACCAAGTTCAAAGGATAAAGGACCAAATGAGCCAAGTATCAAAGTCCAAGGACCAAAAATGTAAAATATAGGCGATGGATCAGAAGGCAAGCCCATAGCGTATCACGAAGGGCCTGTTTACAACCTAAGAAAATGGGCGGTGGGCGATACGCGATCCCCAAAGAGCCAACGTCATTGCGTATCGCGATGACGTGGTCTGACAGGCGTGACACGTGTCGCCATGTCACACCCTCAAAATCCACTAACGGAATTCTACTGTTAGAGGGTGTGAACTAACAGTTTCGAAGTCATTAGTTATATCAAACATCATTATTAAAGTCTTTTAAAAACAAATAAAGACATAGAAGTCTGAAATAAGTACGGAAGCGTAAATAGTAATGTAAATTGATGCGCCAACACAAGACAACTTAAAGTAACAGTTGATATGATAAAGTTTAAAACATTTTAAAACGTCTGAGAAGAGTGCATGCATTCCCTAAGCCGGGCGCCCGCCTCGGCTACCCGAGATAAAAATACTAAAAGTGTCAACACAAGGTTGGTGAGTTCACAGGTTTAAGTAAAGTAATCGTTACGTTTTAGCGTTACCAGATACAGTTATTTCAATATATATCAATAGGTATTTAACCTATCAACCATGTATTACTAAGTGTTCGACACCGAAGTAGACTGATTATACGTTTGCCTTGCCACCATGTCAACCACAATCATGGTAATGTGTTAGCCAAATTTACACCCACTCGACCTACAGTCGAGTTTAGTGTCGGGTGGGGTTTGTCAAACCCAGTAGTACTAATCAACACTGACTCGCTATCATCCAATATTAACCGGTTCGATTGTTTTCAGAAGGACTTAGTTGGTTTGTTGACACTTAGTCTTACAAGTGATAAATGTATAATAAGCAAACTCACTGTTTGCAAAGTTACTGAAGTCCGATAAAAGCGTGCATAAAGAAAATCCTCACTAGTGCTCTAAAACAAAAATGAGATTTCTAAGTGTTTTGAACTATGAGTGAGTCTCTAGACTCGATACATAAAAGTTATGCATGAGGTGTGTCCGTGTTACGTTTGTGAAACAAGTGCGACTCAACAACACGTTGGTGATAAGTTACGGGTGTGATCAAGTATGGTATTAAATGTTACTACAATATATTTTCAGTATATCATTAACTACAAATGAACACATGTTAAACACAACTCAAACATCGATCAAACAATTAACTTTACACATTCCAACAAGAATTCAACAGCTAAGTTTCCGAGAAAGAATTTAACACGTCATGATTACTCTATTTCACTATTCATAACATGTAGATAAAATCACCAAAATTTAAAACAGAAGCACACACGTGAGTTAGGTTTCTAAAAATATTTTTATTATATTTTTAGCATATATGGTTTTATCACAAGAATCAAAACAACACAGTAGGTACACAACAGTCATTATCATGCGCAACAAAAAGTTCTTGACTAACCCATTACATGGTTAATCCAATTAACGCAAGGCCAATTGGGTTAGATTCCACACTCAATTTAATAACTTCCTGAGGTGTAATCAACTCAATTGGTCTTCTTGTTTGTGAGATATGCTATTAACAAATCAGCCTATAAAAAGGCTTCCTGAATCAGAACTGCACAACTAATTTATAAATTAATAAAAAGTGACTTCCACATGTCCAAAAATTAAAAACTTAGATTCCCTGGAAACTAGACTCGATATACTACATCATGGAATTAATAACCACTTTAAAAAATATAATTAACATCAAGTTAGAGCCGTATCAACACACATCTATGATTCTGTCCAGCATCAGCTTTCACCAAAATCTAGCAAGGTAATAACCTATGAACAAATTAATCATGCATACAACCCTCTAGACCCATAATACATCAACCATGCATCTAAATTTCACTTTTAATGCATATTTAGGGTTTACTCAAAGATTCTCTTTTCAAACAAACATGCAATTGACAATCAATAACAATACAACTAGTAATCAATTCACTAGTGTTTATCAACAAACATACAATTAAACCCTAACTCATCATTAAACATCATTTTTAAGGTCTAGGGTTTTGGTTAACATGCTTAATGATGTGATTAAATTAATAGAATAGACTAGAGAGAGTGTTTAGTTACCTAGTTAGCACCTTGGAGACCTTCAAACAAGCTTGACATGTTACACTTTACCCCTTAACCTTCTAGTTCACCTAATTCTAGCACAAACTAGTCGATTTCATCCATAATATAATGTTACACATGCAAGCACGTAGTCACATATAAACATAACACGTATTTAGACCAAGTAATTGTTTATATTAGTTAATGTTTGTTCACCAACGGTTTGAGTCGATTCGTGTTTGGTTCGGTGAAACTCCGAAAGACTATTCATGTAATGATCGACACATTTAGTTTAAACCCTAATTAAATGCAATGAGAAATGTGTTAACTGGAATGACATAGTTCATGTGATCTTGAGTTTGAAATAACGGAGTTTGGGTTAACGGGGTTAACCAAAAATTGACGAGTGTCACACGCCATGTGTCAACTGGTGGCACAATTTATCGCCACGTGTCACCACGTGGCAGCCCTAGTGGTGACTGGGCAGACCTACGTCCCGATACGCGACGGGTCAATCAATGGACCATCGCGTATCGCGATGGGTCCCTAGAAATGGCTATATATAGCAAGCTCGGCCATCTCATTCCCATACTCCAAAATTCACGCATCATTCTCTCCCTAAACATCTCTCTAAACCTCCTCGATTTCCGTGCCCAAACCAAAGTTATCTCAAAGTACGTGTTGTACACCGACGACATTGTTTTGAAGTTCAAGCCATCCCTATGTGACATTCGTCATTTTTGAAAGCCAAAAACTCGAACCATTTTAAATTCCGATACCTTTCCGATCTTTATTTATTAATAAATGGTGAATTATTTTTTGAATTTATGTTCATGATGTTGTTCATGTTTTTTCTTATGTTATTTTGTTATTTATGATGTCACGAATTTATCCTAAGTATTATATAAATTTTGTTTTTCATAAATTGAGTCAAAGACATGTAATTGGTCATAAAAGACATTCAACTAGTCGAAATCATGTTTCAAGCCTTATGACTAGCCTCTTGACTAGCCATAATATTAACCTACTTTGACCTTGTTATTAACAATTTTGAGCCTATATAAAGCTCACTCATTCTCTAGAATTTCTTGTCACAACCAATTTACACTCAAAATTATCCAAACTTGTCCATTTTCTCTCAAGTCAAAAGTTTAAACTCCAAAAGGCAATTTCTTAAGAAGTATTATTTTCTTCTTCTTTTGTGATACAATCCCCGGGTAATATTTATTTCTTGTCATTACGCATATCATCCTGCGTAATCGGCTCGCCTATGTTCGGTTTATGAATTTTATGTTTAAAAGTCAACTTTTATTTTTACTAATAATCAAGAACAAACATTTTTTTTACATACTACTTCATATTTTTCAAATTATGTTACTCACAAACCCGACTCAGTAACCGGGTTCGTGTCCGACCAAAAAACGAAACACTCGTTAAACTATTTTTCTTAATTAGTTGTTTGGTTGGAACAAACCTGACTCATCTAAATTAATTAATATTTATTATAACCCATTTGTTTTTCTAAGACTAAAATAAATTAACTTAACAAATCAAATAACCAAGCCTTTTTTTTATAAACCCAATATATATATTTTTTCTTATAAATTGCTTTGTCATAAACCGAATGTCCTCGCCAAATTATTTTCTTTAAGCAACTTATTTTTAAGCCTAGCTATTTATTTATCTAGGGCTGTTTATTGAACTAAACTTTGTCGGTTCACTCGCTTATAGGACATTTTTCGCTCTCGACTCGCTTAGTTAACAAGTGAGTTTTTCATAACCCCTTCTTAACTCTTTTAATATTTTTGGGGTGTAGCATGTCACAAGTTTTTATTTCATTAGTTATGCGCTTATTTACAAAAAGATTCACATTTATCATACATGTTAATATTATTATTGCATATTGTTTATGATTATACGTGAACTTGCTGGCAACATGTTTAGTGTTTTTATGATGGAAGTTACGCAAACGCAAACGCATACACATAGTGGGCGGGTCCGACGGGACGTACCTGCGCCGTCTAACGTTACGACTTCGGTTGTTTACGTAAGGTGGTTCTCATTTCCCCGACTTCTACGGCTTCGGCTGAATGAACGGGAGGACGACACTATTTGATTTCATTTACATTATGTTTGAATGTTTATTGCATGACGATTGTTGAATCACATATTTAATATATATTTATATACGCAAAAACTTTTGAAAACTCACCAACATGTGTCGTTGACAAAATATATTATTTTAAACGTGCTGCAGGTTGATACGATGAGGTGGCAAGACAAGAAAATTAGTTATACATTAGGATTATTTCAATGAATAATGTTTGCTTCATTTAGATGTGATGTTCTTTTTGTCTCATTATCAAACTATTTGTGTACTTGCGAAATTATGAAATAAAATAAATATGTTGTCACTGTTAATAGTGTTATGAGCTTATGAGTGATCTGTACGTTGCACTCGGGCATATTCCGCTTAAAGCTGGGGTGTTACAGATTGGTATCAAAGCCGTGACTATAAGATATGTGGTTAGACGTAACGACCTAGAATAGTTATAGTTTATTTCTAGGGCCCCAATTGCATGTATACTCTATGTGTTATGTGCCCGCATCTTTTAAGATTGTTCATATGCTTCAAGTATATTTATAATATATTATAACGTCGCATATATACTTACTCACAAAAAACTCTAAGGCTTATGCCTAAGAAATTTTGTAATCTTTTATATTTTCCAACGAATTTTTGATGTCTAATGTAATAATTAGTTTTTTGATATTACGATTTTTCATTTGTCATTAAAGATGGTTTTACATGACGGGTATGTAGTAGCTGGAAGAAGGACACACTTGTTTTTTTTAAACCTTGAAACCGAAGTATTAAACCTAAGGATAAGCGATACACATAAATCACAATCAACCGCGGAGGCTTTGAAAAAGATGCTGAAACTTATTAGGCCAAAACATACCATACCAAACGTCATACGAACTACTACTTTAAGTTATCAAACATGATTATTTTCCTTTGTGAATAGAAAGTGGTTTCATATTACTCTTAAAAATTGCATACAAGTCATGGTGATATATGAAATGTATGATTCCAAAGACTCAATTGTTTATATTATGGTTTTAATTGAAAATTCGAAAAGTCATGGTGATACATGAATAGTCGAGGTTTCAATTCGTTTTCTTTAGTTATATATTCATTTATTATTATGGTTTTAATTGAAAATTCGAAAAATCATGGTGATACATAAATAGTCAAGTTTTATTTCGTTTTTTTATTTATATATTCATTTATTATGGTTTTAATTATAAATTCAAAAAAGTCATGGTTACACATGAATAGTCGAGTTTTAAATTCGTTTTTCTTTAGTTATATATTCATTTATTATTATGGTTATAATTGAAAGTTCGAAAAATCATGGTTCATGGGTATTCTGGTTTCAAAGTTGATATAGCTTTAATTCTATTATTTATGATATCTTATTGAATTGCGAAAACTCATGCTGGATCATGGACATTTCAAACTCGAATTCAAATATTGCTTCATGTAACTTTATTGATTTAACTTTTATGATTTATAAAGAGTAATTAAGATTTCTGAATGTTTCATGTAGTGTTTCTTTTGGTTGGTAATTCGAATATGATATTTATGTCCCGTGTCACGTGAATCATTTCCGCTTCGCAGCATGTCTTCTCATTTTCCTCGACTTCGCCCTCGAAACTCAACCCGTAAAGTTACATCCCAAATTTTCAAACAATAGGCAGTCGTTATCCCGACCATGATGGCCCAAATGCATCAAAACTTATCAACACCAACGACAACAACAAGCACAAACACCAAATCTATGTTCTAACCAATCTCAAACCCAACACAAACCCAATATACCCAAAGCCAACCGAACAAAAAAAAGCACTGCACGAAACACAAAGCCTTGGTATAGCTCGTTTATACGTCACCACTCAATCGCCTCACAATACCGAAATGCTTCCCACGACCCATTACTCAACCATTGTAAGGTCCAAGACGGATCTTTCAATTATGATATCAACGGATCTAGCTGTTGGTGCGGAAATCCAACCGTAGACAATTCAAGAACAAGAAATATGAACACGTAGAACACGATGGATTGCTTCAAAACACACGTTATATTGAACGTCGGGTGCTTAAGCACAATACAAATCTCGTTCACTATATCGAGGTGAACGACCAAAACTACAAGTGTAAGAACAACATAGAAGCCTATACAATAAGCTCTATATATAGGGTACTCACCATGCAAGCCCAACTATAGCCCAAAGCCCACCGAGATCCATAAGGATCTCAGTTTACATATACAACCCAAAAACCAAACAAACTAAGTACAAACCATCTAATCTAAGCCCAACAACCATTTACCACACCTTATGTTTTACCATATGCTCATGTTGCGAGCCTATTACATTATATTGACCTAAACACACCAACAATGCTCAGGAACGCCTAACTTGGGTTTTGCCATGCAATACCCTAAACCGTATTCCCTGGCCACTTGAAGCTCACTCTTAGCCTTGCGCCAATACTTAGTCCCTTCCTACTCATAAAACATAACAATTTTTTTTAAACCACACATGTTTCTCCGCATTCATTTTTTTTATGAATACATTACACTTATAATTTCAAATCCTCTACTGTTTTAGTATATCTAATTCACAAGTATTCAATCAAGTTGATTTTCTTAAAAAATACATTAAGTCAAATTAAATGGTTTATTATTATTATTATTATTATTATTATTATTATTATCATTTTATCATATCAATACTATTATTAATGTTATTATTATTATTATCATAACTACTATTATTATCATTATTATTATCCCTATTATTATTCTTATTATATATAATATTTTACCAAGATTAAATGAAATCTTTAAATACAATCTTTTGTTTCAAACAAGTCCTAAGCTCATGAGACTATTATATTATCACTATAACATTTCTATCAAAACGAGACATTTTATTTGACGATTATTTATAAAGTTTTCATAGGACACCATCAAAAGGGAATCCTTTATTTTACATAAAAAATTTCATATAGTTCGCAAGCGTTAGTACTAATTAAGGACTTTCATTTATCATACAGAAATTATAACTTTGAATTATAAAACATCACGTTCTGCAACCGATTTTCAAGAATTAAAATGAATGTTAAAAATCATTTTTCTTCCCCCCTTCCTCAATGCCAACAGGTTTCAGTTAACAAATCATGGCACCGCCCCTCACCCTAGCCTTCATACCTCAAATCCACCTATCTTCGAGAAGTATCACAAGCTTCATTTTGTTTTCCTACAACTTCTTCTTCATTTATTTTGTTTATATATGATTCTATCTGTATATAATCGAAATAATACTATGTGTCTAGTTTCGTCGAAGGTTGTTATGAAATTTATTTTTGAGTTTGGTTATTTATTGATTGTTGACCTATTTTCGTTGATGTTTACTCTCAAGCACAAAACAAACAAGTACATGCATCATTTATAATACATATAGTTACTTTGTCGAACTGGTTTACTTTTGTTACCTCAATCTCGCGGTCTATGACCGATTTCCCATGAACGTAATCGTTTAGTGGAAGTTGGGACTATGAACATGGTTGTGTACATAGTTATCTAACAGAAATCGTATTTCTACCTTTGGCTATCCATTACCGGTTACCTCTAAACAGATTCGTTTATTTATAACCAGGACTATGATTATAGCTATCTAGTAGAAGTCACATGTTCATTTTATATTCACTTTAAATGAATTTCTTTGGTTATTTGTTTGGTTGTTTTCCCGCTCAATGTTTTATCGAACCATCTTGTTATTCTTGATCTTAATGTTTCATCAATTTAATTGAGTCCAATGTTTTACTTTGTTATTCTCAATCTCGAAGTTTCAACTATTCACTTTGTTATTCATAACCTCAATGTTGCATTTATTCTTGTTGATACTTTAATGTATATGAAATTTTCACTTGTTTAGCGAGTCATTATTGACCCCAAAAACTTAATATATTTTGATATTTTGACAACAAAAGTGTCATTTATTCTTGAAATCAACGTTGTATCGACTTATTTGGTTATATGTTGTTAGTTAAAGTCACCCATCTATTCTTGACCCACAATATTCCATTTATTTATTGCAATGTTGATGACTTTAGTATTTCATTCATTATGTTTATCATTTTGTGTTACTCTAGAGAATCGTTTATTTCATTTTAACTTCAATAGTTTCGTTTATTTTGTTTTAAACCTCATTAACATTGTTTATATCGTTTTAACCTTAATAACACTGTTTATTTCGTTTTAAACCCCAATAGCATGGTTTATATGTTAAACTTCAATAGGTTAATTTATTAAATTTTACCTAATATTTTCGTGTAATCCTTGACCTCAAGGGTTTGTTTATATATTTTTTGTTAGTTTTGATCCTTATAGTTCATTTTTCTTGATTTTCAAGTTTTTGTATAAAAATTTATTTATTTATCTTAAAACCCACACACTGGACGGATTATGTAGGCCATCCGACGATAAAGGTAATTATGGGTCGACAAGTAATTATCAAAGTCCTCGCATGGAAAACATAATAAGTACGGTTGTGTGGAATAATGTAACATCCTACTTTTGGTTATAATAATAAAATAAACTTTGTCTATTTTATAGTGGGCAGTTATCGGTTTAGATAACTAGAATATGAGTTGGACTACTATTGGGATAAATGGGTATGGGTTATGGACTTGGGTATGAAAGAAAGAAGGAAAGACCATGGGCTAAGCCCATGATCCATAAATATATAAACCTTTAATACCCAATTTTCATTCATTTTACACATATCCCATACACCTCTCAAACACACACACTTAAGCTCTCTCTCTAGCCGAAATATAGAAGAAGAAACGGATCCTGACCCAAGGTATGATAGTATTTTGTTGTATGAGCTTAAATCCGTAAGTTATGGTCACTAAACGACGAGCCAACACCGTTAAACCATTTAAGTCACGAGATCCGGGTGGAATCGGGTATAAACCGAACCTATGATGAGCTTAGGGGTCACCCTAGCTCAGATCTGGATCGAACGGGACGAAAAACGGTGAAAAACTAGTTTAACTCGTTTTTCCGACGTGTTCGCGGTTTTCCGGCGGCTTTCCGGCAATGGCGGCGCCAGAAAGGCGGCGCCGGAATAGTGGTACGAGGATAAGGAATGTCAGGGAATGTTCTGACATTCCCTGACCTAACCCTAGTTCTTTAGGGGGACTTAACGAATTGAAGGTGATTCGTTAGTTGATTCGCTTAAGGGAGCACAACGAACTAACTATAGTTCGTCTATGATTCGTCTCTGATTCGTTAAGGGAAAAGGGTAACGAATTACCCTTGATTTGTTATGATTAGTTCGTTAAAAGAAATAACGAATTAGAAGGTCCAATTCGCTACTTGGACTGGTTCGCTATATGGACTGATTCGTTAAGGAGTCCAGCTCGTTAAAGGTTCAATTCGTTATAAGAACCAGTTCGCTAGGATAATCCAATTCGCTATGAACCAATAACGAATTAGAAGTTTAACTGAATGACAATAACAGTCCCTGGACATAGAAAAGAACGATTTAATTACAAAGAAGCCCTTGGACTTTAAGTAGCAAATTATTTAAGGATTCAAAATCCTAATAGAAAATGTGTTAAGACAGTTAATGAAAATAAAATTTTTCCTTGGACCCCGCTAGGGGCTGCCGCCTCTAGAACCCCGCTGCCAGGGGCAGCGCCCCTGGACCCTGTTCGTTGAGGGTAATAATTAAACTAGAAAGACGATATGTGTAGTGATAGTTTTTTGATACGTATAATTATTATTCAGTTAGTCGTGCACAACTCAAGAAGGGAATAACCGTAAACGGTGTACGCAACCGCATTAATGTGAGTTTCTAGCCCCACTTCCCTGTTATATTTTCGGGCCTGTGTGCATACTCGATGTGATAGTTAATACACTTACCTTAAGTGGTAAGTGTATGCCTTGTATGATTTATGTATGATGATAGCTTGACGGTGTGTGAACGATCTTCGGATATTGCATGTGCCGTCAAGTGGTAGTTACAGGCATGATTGATATGAATGACATATGAATGATGTATGTATGAGTATATATGATGTATGAATAATGTATGTACGATATGTTAATGGTACGTGAACGCTCTTCGGAGATTGCACGTATTGTCAAGGAAAGTATGTAAACGACAGGTATGTTATAGTAGCACGAATATAGGAAACCGACCCTAATAATTTCGGCGAATGAAGGTAACCGACCATAATAGTATCGGCGAATGTAGGGAACCGACCCTAATAATATCGGCGAACGTAGGGAACCGACCCTAATTATATCGGCGAAGGTTATAGGGCGGAATGCTCTTTAAAAACGTATACGTATGAATGAAAGTACGTATGTAAGTAAGTGCGTAAGAATATATGAAGTTATGTACCTCCGGGTGCATATGCTAGTATGTGAATGTGTTGTATGTTGTATGATTAACTAGAACTCACTCTGCGTAACTGACTTTTAGTATGCACGCAGGCTAATCGGCGGGGCAGTTGGATTGAGGAAGACACATGGAAGGATCCGAAGAGGCTGGCATCTGGAGATTGTCGTGATGTTTGAAATGCTATGTTTTATGTTATGTTTCTGAAAGACACGTTATGGATGTTGTAATGAATTGTTGACTTTTATATTATTCCGCGAAAGTTTTTATTAACTCTGATATTTAGAACCGCGTTTATGAGTAAATCCAACGTTCAAGTGAGGCACCGGTAACGGGGCCTTACAAATAACTCGGAACTTGGAATGATTTTGGGAAACGGGACAAATGAAGTATGATAAGAGCATGGGGATACGCCGATGGTACATCCTATACATAAGTGCCCTTGCCATACATCCCATTTTTGGCGTTTTTTTAGTCATTCAAAGATCAGTGTTATTAATTTGTTTATTTATTGATTTTATTTTTCACAAATATATAAAATTTGTTAAAAATTTTAACAACTCCATGTAATAGTTGTTTTCTTTATTTTTTTTTAATTTAATTTCGGGACAAAATTTCAAAAAGTGTGGATCCTGTGACATTCGTCATTTTTGAAGCCCAAAAACCCGAACCATTTTAAATTCCGATACCTTTCCGATCTTTATTAATAAATGGTGAATTAATTTTTGTATTTATGAACATGATGTTGTTCATGTTTTTTTATGTTATTTTGTTATTTATGATGTTACAAATTTATCCTAAGTATTATATCAGTTTTGTTTTTTATAAATTGAGTCAAAGACATTTAATTGGTCATCAAAAGACATTCAGCTAGTCAAAATCATATTTCAAGCCTTGTGACTAGCCTCTTGACTAGCCATAATATTAACTTACTTTGACCTTGTTATTAACAATTTTGAGCCTATTTAAAGCTCACCCATTCTCTAGAATTTCTTGTAACAACCAATTTACACTCAAAATTATCCAAACTTGTCCATTTTCTCTCAAGTCAAAAGTTTAAACTCCAAAAGGCAATTTCTTAAGAAGTATTATTTTCTTCTTCTTTTGTGATACAATCTGTGACATCCGCCCCGATCCGACCCGACCCAGGTACCCGTTTCTCTGATCCGATCTCCTTCTTTTATGATTTAATATTTATTTATACTTATATTTTACTTTTAATAATAATATATACTTTTCCTTCCCGCCTCTTTCTCTCTTTTTCTTTCCGCCGTCCCCTCCCTCTCCTTCTCTCTTTCCGCCTTCTTTTCCCTCTTGTCGCCGTCCCGCCCTTAAGCCTTGTTTCCCTCTTTTTCTTCTAACTCTTTGCTTGTCCTTTGTTCCTTCCCGCCTAAGGTTGTCTGCGCAGCTCCACGCGCCAGACCCCTTACAAGGAATCCTGCGTGAAGACCACCTGTTTCAGCGATACGCGAGACGAACTCTTCTCGCAGCGCGCTAAGAATTGTAATTCTTCTCGCAGCGCGCTAAGAACGGTAGTTCTTCCCGCGACGCGCTAAGGGTTTGTAGTTCTTCTCGCAGCGCGCTAAGAATCGTAGTTCATCCCTCGACGCGCGAAGAATTATAGTTCTTCCCGCGGCGCGCTAGGAATTTTAGTTCCTCCCGCGGCGCGCTAAGAAATGTGATTCTTCCCGCGGCGCGCTTAGAAATTTAGTTCTTTGCGCGACGCGTTAAGGTTAGTTCTGTCTGCCTTCGCGCTCGCGCTCTCTTGACCTTCTGTGTCTGCCTTCGCGCCTTAGCCTTCTCGCGCTGAACCCTTTGAGTTTCTTTTGTTGAATCTAGCCGTTTGCTTTTGTGTTGTCTTATCTTTTGAGCTGTTGACCTAATCTGCTTTATGTCTGAAAAGTTACTTTCGGCGCAGCATGCGCGCCAACCCCATTGGTTGGCAGATAAAGTGACTGACATAATCTTTTGAGATCTGCTTTTTCCATGCTTGACCAGTACCTTTATCTGACCCGCCCATGCTTTTTACTGTTCCCTGACAGCTTTATCTTGCCCCCTGCAGCTGCCATATCTTTCCATATCTTTTGCTTTTGGAATCTTTTGCTTTTTGAGATCTTTTTCCCCTTTTCTAGGGATTATGTCTCCTAGGGTTTTCCTATAAATAATAATAATATTTTCATAACACTACACACACAAAACACTTAATCTCTCCTGTTCTCTTGCCCCTTGCTCTCTCTGCCGCCTCCCTCTCTGCCTCCGTCTTCCTCCCTGTTCTACCCTGCTTTTCCGGTAATATATATTATATATAATAATTTACTTATTAATTATGCTAACTTATAATCAAGACTTAAAACAAATCATTAAAACAACAATCTTATTTATAGGTTAACTTGTGCTTGTTTAAAGTTGGTTCTTGCTTTATCTTACACCGCACCGATTATCAAGTGAGTAATCTCGTACCTAATCCCTTTTTGCTTTTAATGTTTTGGGATGTTCATGTGTTCATACAAACTTAGAGTCTTAAACTTGTTTATGAACTTTAGTCGCGCAGTATCCCATGTGTTGAGGACGTAGACTTGGCTGTTTATTTGTATGTGTGGATCATTAACCGTCTTGTCGGTCTATTCCGCAGTTTTCATGGTACCATTAGATGAACACGGGAGAACTATCGTTTATGATTTTCTCTTTTGTTTACACATGCACAGTTTGTTTTGTTTGTGAGCTCAATTGTGAGCACTGGCAGTCTTATGAATCTTAGAGTTGGTCCCGATCAGATTACACCCTTGTTGAAAACCAGACATACACATGTTGCGCGCAGATTTATTGTTATCTATGTATTGTATTAAACTTGATTTCTCACCAACACGCAAGTGTTTGACGTTTTATTTTAACACATGTTCAGGTTTGCAGTAGCTGTTTTGGAGCTTGTGGACACGTAGGAAGTTTTCTTTATTTTTGACCTAGATTAAAATGTATCAAGACAAGTTATTGCTGTTCGAATATTATGATTTATAATATATTGATTTATGATGATTTATGTTATCTTATTTTTGCTTTGCGCGTGCGCGAATGAATGTATTTATTAAATATTGACACCCAATAGTGTCACGAGTAATGAAACAATATGTGGCGCCCCGATGTATAATCCGCCTTTGGTCGGGGTGTTACAGATTGGTATCAGAGCCCGTTGACTTTAGGATAGGTGGTTAGACGTAACGGCCTAGAATACCTAAGAGTCCCCTCTCGCGCATGAGAGAAATCTCATGTTTGCGCGCTTATTGTTAATTACTCGTTATTTATGAATATGCTCGCGCTTGCGCAGTATATGATTTTATGTTTTATTCCGCGATATTTCGATTTTTGCTGAATTTCGATTTTTATTGATTTTTCTTACATATTCGTTTGTTGGATTTGAAAATCCGAAAAGTCATGATGATACATGAATAGTTGATTTTCAATTTCCATTTACGATTATGTTCTGAGGTTGGAGACTTGAAAAGTCATGGTGATACATGAATTGTCAACCTCCAATACTCATTTTCTTGTGTATTTTATATTAAGGATTGAAAAGTCATGGTGATACATGAATCGTCAATCTCCAATACTTGTTTGCTCGTATATTTTAAATTGGGAATTCGGAAAGTCATGGTGATACATGAATTGTCGATTCTTGATTCGAATTCGTTACCTTTATTAAGTCTGCATTTAGGGTCATTTATTTTACTTTAACTTTTGACAGTAACTGACTCCGTGAAACCAAGCTTTTCGAGGTTATACTTTGCGATAAAACTAAGATATTAACTAAAAATTAAAATTTTTATAGAATGCCTCCGCTATCTCGCCGATTTCAGAGAAGAGAAGCCTCGCGCATGCGTAGACAGCAACGTTCCCAGGAAATGGCCGCCGCGATAGCCCAAGCCTTGAGCCAAAACAATACCTCCAGTTATAACATTAAGTCCTTTAACGCGGGTAACCCTCCAAAGTTCACAGGTCTTGAAGGAGCCACCGTGATGCTCCAATGGCTCGAAAAGATTGAAAACACTTTCCTCCATACCCAATGCCCCTCAGACAGACGAACCCTGTATGCTTCCAGTGTCCTGGAATCTAGAGCGCTTACATGGTGGAATGGAGTAGCTCATGCGCGTGGCGCAGAGGCTGCTTCTAGCATGACATGGGAGGAATTCAAGGAAATTCTGACGCGAGAATTCTGCCCTCCCAACGAAATTAAGCGCCTAGAGGAGGAATTTTGGAATCTTAAGCAATACAGCGGTGAAGCGCGCGAGTACGCGACGCGCTTCCATGAGCTAAGCTTACTGGTCCCTCACCTTGTTACCCCTTCCCGCCGAGCAATCGAGAAATTCCTTGGGGGTCTCCCCATGGAAATTCAAGATTCTGTATGGGCCAGAAACCCAGTAACCCTCTCTGACGCCATTGAGTTGGCCGCTGTGCTCAGCGACAACCATGTCAGAGCAGGAACCCTGTTCCTGCGGGGAGCTGAGAAGACCAAACTCACCAAGACTGCCCCTGAACCAACAGAAACCAAACCTGAACCCTCAAACCGTAACAACCTCAAGCGCAGGCGCAAGGCCTATGCGCTTACCAACCCGCCCATTGTCCAGCAACCCGCATACCAACCTCCAGTTTACACGCCTAACCCACTATCAGCCTACCCAACTCCCCCTATAGTCCACAACTATGCCCTAACCAATCCCGCACTCCCTGCCCCGCCAACTAAGAAACCGTACACAGGAAACCACCCCTTTTGCCCAACCTGTAGACTCCACCACCCACCTCAAGTCCCATGTCGACTTTGTACCCGATGTGGCCGCGCTGGTCACCTTGCAGAAAACTGTAGAGTCCTTCCCGCCAATCCAATTGCGCCAACACCACCAGTCTACCCGCAGAACCCACAACCAACCTACCAAAACCCACGACCCAGATCGTGCTTTAACTGCGGTGATCCCAGTCATTTTCGGAACCCGTGCCCGAGACTACAAGTGCAAATCACACAAGCGAATCCGGTGAACCAGATTTCGAACCAAGTGACGCGTGGACGAGCTTTTAATATAACCGCGCACCAAGCGCAAGCGAATAATGACGTAGTTAATGGTACATTTTTGCTTAACGGATTTTATGCTTCTGTACTTTTTGATACTGGCGCCGATCGAAGTTTTATCTCTCGCGCCTTCGAGCAGAAGCTTGCGCGACCGCGCAACGATTTAAAAGAAGATTTTTCAGTTGAATTGGCTAACGGTGAAACTGTTTTAATTAACTCGGTGATTAAAGATTGTACGCTTAACCTTAACGAAAACGATTTTCTAATCGACCTCATCCCTATGCCTCTTGGAAGCTTTGATGTTATCATTGGTATGGACTGGCTTACGCATAATCGCGCCGAAGTTATTTGCGCCAAGAAGATGATTCGCATACCTCGAGAAAATGGTGATCTTCATATCTACGGCGAAAAACCCTCCAGTGGTCTTAAACTTATGTCTTGCGCCGAAGCCCAAAGACTCATGCGGAAGAAGTGTATTGCATTTCTAGCCCATGTGGTTAAACCTGCTGAAGAAAAGAAGCTTCGCGATATCCCTGTTGTGCGTGATTTCCCTGAAGTTTTTCCTGATGATCTTCCTGGTATCCTTCCCGCTCGTGAAGTCGAGTTCCGTATTGATCTTGTCCCTGGTGCTTCCCCCGTAGCTAAATCTCCTTACCGTCTTGCACCCGCTGAGATGCAAGAATTGGCAAGTCAACTTCAAGAGTTGACCGCTAAAGGATTCATTCGCCCTAGCTCTTCGCCCTGGGGTGCTCCGGTGTTGTTCGTTAAAAAGAAAGATGGATCGTTCCGCATGTGTATTGATTACCGCGAGTTGAACAAACTCACCATTAAAAACCGGTATCCTTTACCGCGTATTGACGACCTCTTTGATCAACTCCAAGGTGCCTCTTGTTTCTCCAAGATTGATCTCCGCTCTGGCTATCACCAGTTGCGCATCCGCGATGAAGATGTTCCGAAGACTGCTTTTCGAACTCGTTATGGCCATTTTGAATTCTTGGTCATGTCCTTCGGTTTAACCAACGCACCCGCCGTTTTCATGGATCTAATGAATCGGGTGTGTAGGCCTTTCTTGGACCGTTTTGTGATCGTGTTTATCGATGATGTTCTGGTGTATTCTAAGACCAAGGCCGAGCATGAGCAACATCTCCGATTGGTATTGCAAAAGCTTCGAACCGAGCAACTCTATGCTAAGCTTTCCAAGTGTGAATTTTGGTCGGATGAAGTACAGTTTCTTGGTCATGTTGTAAACAAGATGGGTATTCCTGTCGACCCATCCAAGATTGAAGCAATCAAGAACTGGATTACGCCATCTACTCCTACCGAGATCCGTTCCTTTCTGGGCTTAGCTGGTTATTACCGGCGCTTCATTTCGAACTTCTCGAAGATCGCTTTGCCTTTAACAGCTCTAACGCACAAAGGTAAACCATATATTTGGGGCTCGAAGCAAGAAGAAGCCTTTCTAACGCTCAAGCGTCTGTTGTGTGAAGCTCCTGTTCTTGCGTTACCTGAGGGTAATGATGATTTTGTCGTGTACTGCGATGCCTCCAACCAAGGTCTCGGTTGTGTTCTTATGCAACGAGGCAAGGTTATCGCTTACGCATCAAGGCAACTCAAGGTTCATGAAAAGAATTATACAACTCACGATCTCGAACTTGGTGCAGTGGTATTTGCCTTGAAGATCTGGAGACACTACCTTTATGGTACTAAGTGTATCCTCTACACTGACCATAAAAGCCTTCAGCATATCTTTGATCAAAAGGAACTTAACATGAGGCAACGCCGATGGAACGAACTCATCAGCGATTACGATTGTGAGATCCGGTATCATCCTGGTAAGGCTAATGTGGTAGCCGATGCGCTCAGCCGAAAACCCTGCCAGCTTAACTGTATCTTGCCGCGCACCCAGCTTCACTTCGCGCCGATTCAAAGCAACCTTGGATCGCGTATTCGTGACGCGCAGCGCGCATCCATCAGTAATGGTAACCTTCGCGCCGAGTTAGCGTGTGGCGCGGAAGCACTCTTTGTCCCTAATCTGAGTGGAATTCTCTGCTATCTTAATCGCATCTGGATTCCCTTTGATGAGAATCTTCGCGCTGATATCCTGAGTGAAGCACACAAATCTCGATATTCCGTTCATCCTGGCGCTGATAAGATGTACAAGGATTTGCGCATTACTTATTGGTGGCCCGGTATGAAAAAGGATATTGCTGTGTTCGTAGCTAGATGCCTGACTTGTTCTAAAGTAAAAGCTGAACACCAACGCCCATCTGGTTTGCTCGAACAACCAGAAATTCCTACGTGGAAATGGGAATGTGTAGCGATAGACTTTATTACCAAGTTACCTTTGACAGCAAGCAAACATGATAGCATTTGGGTAATAGTGGATCGTTTGACTAAGTCTGCTCACTTTCTGCCCATTCGTGAAAACTACCATGTTGAGCAACTCGCGCAGCTTTATGTCAAGGAAATTGTCTGCCGCCATGGTACTCCTTTGAGCATCATATCCGATCGCGATGGCCGTTTTATATCTCGCTTTTGGAAATCTCTCCAATCTGCACTAGGAACTCGCTTGGACATGAGTACGGCATATCATCCTCAGACCGACGGACAGTCTGAGCGAACTATTCAAACTCTTGAGGATATGCTCCGATCTTGTGTTCTTGATTTTGGAGGTAATTGGGATTCACACCTGCCTTTGATTGAGTTCTCTTATAATAACAGCTATCATTCCAGTATCGGTATGGCCCCATTTGAAGCACTTTACGGTCGTAAGTGCCGCTCCCCGATTTGTTGGAGCGAAGTGGGTGAAGCTCAAATCACAGGACCCGAACTTGTTCAAGAGACAACCGATAAAATCGCCAAGATCCGTGATCATCTGCTGACTGCTAGAAGCCGACAGAAGAGTTACGCAGATCGCAGACGAAAGCCTCTCGAATTTCAAGTTGGTGATCTTGTTCTCCTCAAAGTGTCGCCCTGGAAGGGTGTTGTCCGCTTTGGGAAGAAAGGTAAGCTTGCTCCTCGTTATGTTGGTCCATTTAAGATTCTCGCGCGTGTAGGAAAAGTTGCCTACAGACTTGACCTACCGCCCGCGCTCAGTAATGTGCATCCAACGTTCCATGTATCCAATCTCAAGAAGTGTTTAGCTGACGAGAACCTTCACATTCCACTTGATGAAGTTCAAGTTGATGAATCTATGCATTTCGTTGAGAAGCCTGTTGAGATTATGGATCGCGAGGTAAAGCAAACCAAGCGCAGTCGTATCCCTATCGTGAAAGTTCGCTGGGAGTCCAAGCGCGGAGCCGAGTTTACATGGGAAAGGGAAGATCAAATGAAGATCAAGTACCCGCACCTGTTCTCTGCGCAACCTACTTCGAGATAAATTTCGGGACGAAATTTCTTAAAGTAGGGGAGACTGTGACATCTGCCCCGATCCGACCCGACCCTGGTACCCGTTTCTCTGATCCGATCTCCTTCTTTTATGATTTAATATTTATTTATACTTATATTTTACTTTTAATAATAATATATACTTTTCCTTCCCGCCTCTTTCTCTCTTTTTCTTTCCGCCGTCCCCTCCCTCTCCTTCTCTCTTTCCGCCTTCTTTTCCCTCTTGTCGCCGTCCCGCCCTTAAGCCTTGTTTCCCTCTTTTTCTTCTAACTCTTTGCTTGTCCTTTGTTCCTTCCCGCCTAAGGTTGTCTGCGCAGCTCCACGCGCCAGACCCCTTACAAGGAATCCTGCGTGAAGACCACCTGTTTCAGCGATACGCGAGACGAACTCTTCTCGCAGCGCGCTAAGAATTGTAATTCTTCTCGCAGCGCGCTAAGAACGGTAGTTCTTCCCGCGACGCGCTAAGGGTTTGTAGTTCTTCTCGCAGCGCGCTAAGAATCGTAGTTCATCCCTCGACGCGCGAAGAATTATAGTTCTTACCGCGGCGCGCTAGGAATTTTAGTTCCTCCCGCGGCGCGCTAAGAAATGTGATTCTTCCCGCGGCGCGCTTAGAAATTTAGTTCTTTCCGCGACGCGTTAAGGTTAGTTCTGTCTGCCTTCGCGCTCGCGCTCTCTTGACCTTCTGTGTCTGCCTTCGCGCCTTAGCCTTCTCGCGCTGAACCCTTTGAGTTTCTTCTGTTGAATCTAGCCGTTTGCTTTTGTGTTGTCTTATCTTTTGAGCTGTTGACCTAATCTGCTTTATGTCTGAAAAGTTACTTTCGGCGCAGCATGCGCGCCAACCCCATTGGTTGGCAGATAAAGTGACTGACATAATCTTTTGAGATCTGCTTTTTCCATGCTTGACCAGTACCTTTATCTGACCCGCCCATGCTTTTTACTGTTCCATGACAGCTTTATCTTGCCCCCTGCAGCTGCCATATCTTTCCATATCTTTTGCTTTTGGAATCTTTTGCTTTTTGAGATCTTTTTCCCCTTTTCTAGGGATTATGTCTCCTAGGGTTTTCCTATAAATAATAATAATATTTTCATAACACTACACACACAAAACACTTAATCTCTCCTGTTCTCTTGCCCCTTGCTCTCTCTGCCGCCTCCCTCTCTGCCTCCGTCTTCCTCCCTGTTCTACCCTGCTTTTCCGGTAATATATATTATATATAATAATTTACTTATTAATTATGCTAACTTATAATCAAGACTTAAAACAAATCATTAAAACAACAATCTTATTTATAGGTTAACTTGTGCTTGTTTAAAGTTGGTTCTTGCTTTATCTTACACCGCACCGATTATCAAGTGAGTAATCTCGTACCTAATCCCTTTTTGCTTTTAATGTTTTGGGATGTTCATGTGTTCATACAAACTTAGAGTCTTAAACTTGTTTATGAACTTTAGTCGCGCAGTATCCCATGTGTTGAGGACGTAGACTTGGCTGTTTATTTGTATGTGTGGATCATTAACCGTCTTGTCGGTCTATTCCGCAGTTTTCATGGTACCATTAGATGAACACGGGAGAACTATCGTTTATGATTTTCTCTTTTGTTTACACATGCACAGTTTGTTTTGTTTGTGAGCTCAATTGTGAGCACTGGCAGTCTTATGAATCTTAGAGTTGGTCCCGATCAGATTACACCCTTGTTGAAAACCAGACATACACATGTTGCGCGCAGATTTATTGTTATCTATGTATTGTATTAAACTTGATTTCTCACCAACACGCAAGTGTTTGACGTTTTATTTTAACACATGTTCAGGTTTGCAGTAGCTGTTTTGGAGCTTGTGGACACGTAGGAAGTTTTCTTTATTTTTGACCTATATTAAAATGTATCAAGACAAGTTATTGCTGTTCGAATATTATGATTTATAATATATTGATTTATGATGATTTATGTTATCTTATTTTTGCTTTGCGCGTGCGCGAATGAATGTATTTATTAAATATTGACACCCAATAGTGTCACGAGTAATGAAACAATATGTGGCGCCCCGATGTATAATCCGCCTTTGGTCGGGGTGTTACACAATCCCCGGGTAATATTTATTTCTTGTCATTACGCATAGCGATTCTTCCCATGATGACAACCCAAACGACATTCATGGAGATATATCATCCTGCGTAATCGGCTCGCTTATGTCCGTTTTATGAATTTTATGTTTAAAAGTCAACTTTTATTTTTACTAATAATCAAGAACAAACATTTTTTACATACTACTTCATATTTTTCAATTTATGTTACTCACAAACCCGACTCAGTTGTCACACCCCAACCTACGGCGGAAATGCCAGGGCGTGAACTGATTGTCACAGCTCACAAGGTTACTATCATGAAATTATAAAGCGACAATATCTAATTAATTTATTTATTATCAAACAACATTCATATACAACAAAAATAAAGAAAGTTACAAATACAAAACCAAGTATTCTTGTATATGTTTTATTCTAAAGTCATCTCTATGTGAGCTTCAGTTCGATAAGCAATCCAAATAAATAACCTGCTAATGTATACAAAATATATGTTTGTCAACAACACATGTTGAGTGAGTAGATCACCAGTTTTGACACAAACAAAAATGGTAATAATATATAATGATATAAGTGAATAAAAATAGGCAAAACTGCTATCTGTGAGTATAAACAATTAAACCATAGCACATACATAAACAATCAACCATAAAGAAAGGGCTAAACCGTTGCCATGCGAATGGGCATTGTCGGTGAAACCATTTCCAATGTGATCGGGCTCCGGCCACTACGACGGTCGTATGATCATACTATAATGAGATTATGTTGGACCTATCCGAATGCAATTCAAGTAAGCAAGTAAGCAAATAGCAAGTAACAGACAATCATTCAATTGATACACATCACAAAGATCACTGTTTGCGTTTGTGAAATAATAAGATAAATAATATGATAAATGGTACGCAAGTGTCCCCAAAACATTTGAAAACAAATAAAATAGGGGAGTGATTACTCACCTGACCGGATGAACGAAAAAAAGTGATGATGAGAGCAGTTAAACCCCTTCGGGATTCACCAACAATGATTCCTAATTAAATATAATAAATATAAATTAATTATCAATGAGTCAACACGTATAATGAATTTATGATTTCGATGTGATTTGAGTTATAATTGGGATTATAATATTATAGATTTGAAGGATTGATCTCTACGGTTATTGTTATTGCGTAAACAATATTATTATTCACCCTTTATTTATTTATTTTTATTATTATTATTCAGATTTAAGATTATAAATTATAAACAATATATGAATAAAAATACTTAAACAATTAATCATACGTTGATAAATTATATGATAATGTTTGATTTAAATATTTAATTTAAATACTTACCGAACTCTCGCTAATAAGATTGATAAATATATTAAATACGCTTATTATAAATGTTGTATTTTCATTTAAAAAGAATACACATAATATATATATAAATATATATATATATATACACACACACATGAAAACTTGACAAAATTGATTGAAAAGAATCAACAACTTAAAGATGTCGGTTTAATAAAAGTAACGCTTATTTAATATTAATTATAATATATATATATATATATATATATACATATAAACCATTAAAACAAACAAAAACACTTAAAACTAAAAAAGATAACAAAAAATTGATACTGTAGGGACTCGAACTCGTGACGTCCGACTCAACGAATTTAACACACCCCCACAACCAACTGGGCTGGGGTGGCAGATGTTAATCAGACAAGAATGATTTTTTATATATAATTACCCAGTTCATCCCTAACCCTAAATAAAACCCTAGATCTTAAATCCGTGAATCCACTAACTTTTGATTGAATTAATGTTAGAGCTTTAGGATTATGGCTTAAAAATATTACGATGGATGTAAGAAATACCAAATATGATGATGCTTTGACGGAGAACAACGAATCTACATCGCCGGCCTGAACACAGACACTAACGGGGTATTGGCGGCCAGAAATAATGTAGTTAACCATAGGGTTACGAATCACAATGTCAAGGCGATGGTGTACCCATATTTAATTGTAAAATAATGCTCGATATCATTTATAATTAGAAACGGGTATAGGTGGATTATTATAATAGGAAAACGTAAAATGCATCAACTTGTTTCCTTAATTCGTATTGTCGGTGTTACAATGATACGCGTATAACCGATCTTCGATAATCGTTTCCAAGTTTAAGGCGATCATTGTGGTTCAAGAAGGCTAAACGGGTTCCGGGTCACAATACGGGCCAAAGGGTATGGGTTATTTTACTGGTGGGTTAAAGTGTTATTATATTAATATCTCACATTTGCATATTAGTCCCTGAAAAGGTTAAAACTTGTGTTTAAGATAAAATATGCATACATATCAAAGTTATTTTGAATATTAAATAATTTATATAATTAGCAAAATAATAAAATATAAGTGTCTCGATAAGCGCGATAATTAAATTCATACAATTTTCCAAACACCAAATGGGTCGGGTTATTTCCAAACACCATATAGGATGTACTAGCGGCGTATCCGCCATGTCCTTATCATCTCTACATTTGTACCGTTATCACAACTACTTTCGATTCTATATCATGACACCCAATTACACGCAATATGATTTCCATGCGAGGACTTCGATAATTATGTAGGCCTCCATAATTACTTAGGTCGTCGGATGGTCCATATAATTCATCCCATCGTGTGGTTTACAAAATATTTGAAAGACATGATTTTGTGAGAAAAGTTATTAATTTATTATAAATATGAGGAAAGTGTTAACATATTATATGACCATTGGGAGTTGATTTATTATAAGTGTAAAATCATAAGGTTTTATAAAATATTTCTAATAACGCAATTTAGATGAACTTTAAAGTTTGATTAATGAAATTAGTGAAAATTTTAAAGTAACTTAAAAGTTAAGAGAAACGGAAACATTGAAGTTGGGATAGATGATGCGTCGACAAGATCGATTGTGAAGAAAGAGAGTGGGGATACAAGCCAACTAACAAATTTATGTGAACTTACCAAAAATTCTATGATTGCAAGGATAACATCAACAAAAGTTTATGAAGGAATTAATTGATAATTGATAACATCAACCTGTGAATTTTTTTTTAAATATGGCAACAATTCGAGGTAGAATTCATAAGATCGAGAGCACAAATTTGAACAAGATTAAACGTAGACTTTGAGGGGTTTAGTTTAGTTAAATGAGAAACTCATGAAATTTAAAGAGAACTTTATATAACATTGAAATGTCGCAATTGTGTATTTAAGATGAGGTAAATTAAAAATATTAATGCAAAAATTTATGTATACAAACAAACTGTAAATAGATGAAATTCGGAAGCGGATATTCTCGAATCACCGCAGGTTTTCGACAACAATCGTGCAAATGTCATTAGATAATAGTGAAAATTAATAATAAAATTCCAATTAAATCACCGTGGGAATTCAATGAAATTTGTTTTTTTTAATAGTGAAAATTAACTTAGATAATGGAAAATAAAATTCCGTAGCGGAATTTAAATAATTTTGTTTAAAAAAATGACAAGTTCAATTAATAATAGAACTATAACAATTCAATTTCAACAATAAAAATTTATAAGATGAAAGGTAAATTGTAATGCATGAGATCAATAAATACACGACATACAAAAATGTAAAGTTGAGAATAGAAATTGACACATTGTCAATAATTTAACAAGCAAATAAGGTAAATTAGAAAAGACAAATTGAATAATATGGTCAACTAATAACTGACTGTCTAAATTGTGTGTTTTATATTTGAAAAAATAATGTTTCGATTCATGAGAATCTAAATATTTTGATTAGTTGACGACATGTTAATGAACCAAATCCTATAATTTTGATTAAGCAAAACCAAACGTATAGATAAGTTCGGCAACCAACGATATTGATCTTTTGAAAGATAAGAAAAATTTATTTTATGAGAAAAAAGATACTTAAAATGATGAATTTTCCAAGTTGGGTTTGTTCCAAAATAACTAATTTAGAAAAATAATCGTTTAAGGTATAACTGAATGCAAAATACATTTAGACGAAAATGATGAAGACGATAAAAAATCTTCTTTGTGAAAACTTAACTACGATTGGTTTGATTCAAAACACCTTTGTTAATTGAGCTTATGAAAACTTAAATAATTGAGATCGAATGATTTGGGTCACCTCAAATAGGTTTGTGAAAACGAGGTTTGACTAAGGTAAGCTTGATGAAATTAAGTCTTGCGGGTCAAGAATCGAGTAACGGGAACGACTTTGTTACATGAAGAAAGCCTGAAAGGCATAGAGTTGGTTGGTTTAAGCTAAATGAGCATGGGTAGTATGATACGGTGCCGGTATAATTTGAACTCGGCGTGAATGAGTAAAGAACAATGCGTTGCGTAGGTTATTAGGGTCTCCATAATTGTAGAAGGCATGTGTAGCAGGTGTATAAAGCTAAGTCGACGGCATAGACCGTTGTGGGATGTCTTTGTGTCGTAGGCAGCGTAACGACAAATTTTAACGGGATAACCATAACTGTTATAGTGAGTGTAAGAATGACACAAGAATTGAGTTGGATGACGAAAGTAGTGAATAAGACGTAACGAGCGTATTCCGGTGTAAGGTTTCTTGTTTGGGACACTATGATTTCGTTGAGATTGATAATTGGTTTACTTAATAACCTAAACTCGATTATTAAGCTTGCGCTTGCTATTATCGTTGTTATGAGGGTGAGTAAGGGTAAATGAATCGAAATTTCTCAGAAGGAAGTTAGTGAACAAGATTAAATTGATTGTATTAGTGTTTTGAGTTAGAATTTATACCCTAGAGATTGTAGGAGCTATCTCATTGACCGTACTTGTGGTCATAAAGCGGGTGTAGAGAATATATGATCTATATTGTTTCTGTATATATTGAGATTAAATGAGTATAAACAATAAGTTGTGCAAATTTCTTATTAGTTATTAAGGGAAAAAAATGAAATTCTACATGAGTTGTGCTAGCGTCAATCATGACTTAAGGATAATTCAAAATTTAAATGAGGTAATCTATACGATAATTCGTTAAGTAGGTGATATAATCAATGAGATGATTTGATATGATATTCTATCGAAGCATAACAAATTAAAATGTTAATACCTAAAATTTGAGGGTGATAACTGAGATGTAATTGATAGTTATTGGGGGTATTGATTTACTTGTGATAAGTTCGTTAATTGATAATGTGATAATCGTGAACATGAGGGATATTGTTTAAATATTATGGTATTTAATAATACTTTTACTATATTTGATAGTCTGATGATGTTATAATATGCGTATGAGAAAATAGCTATTAATTGCTCTTGATAATTTGTGAATGTGATAATATGAGTGCGAGATAACCGATTAGATAATGAAATAGTAAATTGTTTAGATGAACTTGTGATAATAGAGTCCCAATGAGTGAATGATTTGTGCTTCATCATGGAATGATTATATTTGTGAGTATGAGAATGAATTGAATCAATAAGTCTTGGTTCAATGTAATTGAATAATTAAACAATTGAGTCAAGTCGTAACTTGTTTCAAATAGAATAAAATACATAAACAAATAATAAATAACGTAAGTTTCTCGATATATTGGGTTTTCCATGAGCTTATTCATGATATTTTGTTGGTCCATGAGTGTTACGTGTCGTTTTAACCTGTAGGTCCCCCCGGGGACGTCGCCGATCGATACGAGATCCGCACGAGGTCTAGGAGTGCGGAATCCTCCTAGACTCGATTATTGGTGTAAAGATAAAGAACACAAACACGTACACGAACAAATACACGAACGGGATAAACAAATCTGCAGATTCTTATATAATAATCAAAACGAATTACATACCAAACTCGTAAACAAATGACGGCCGACCCGAGGTGAGCTCTACCTCGGGTCGTCCCACACGACTCTCACTCTCGGTCTCTCTTTAGACAAATAAACTGTAACACACAATACACTAATTTCTGGATACAAAACCTAAACAAGACACACATATATATAGACAAAACATCTTCTCGGGCTTGGGCTTGGGCTAGTAGGCGAAGTTGTTCATAACTTCGCCTATGGCGAAGTTGTGATAACTTCGCCTAAGGCAGAAGTTGTTACAACTTCGCCGTTGGCGAAGTTGTTCTAACTTCGCCTAAGGCGAAGTTGTGCTAACTTCGCCTGTGGCGTTCCGCTGGTCTGAATTGCATAGCGACGGTCACAAAATGCACCAACAGTCTCCCCTTTGACCGTTGCTCTCAATTCTAACAAACACAAAAGATCATCTGTTACAAAACATGCACCAACAGACTCCCTCTTAACTGATGATCTTCTGTTTGCTCATCAACCAGCCGTGTCTGAAACTGTCCTATAGCTTCACAAATCTACCAGTCACCCAACGTCTTCCATATCAGATCTCCCCTTCAGTGTAAGCTTCTCCGACTATAACGATTGAGGTCTTTGAAATGCATGCATCCTCGTGCCAATAGATCATCTCAACCAATCACGTGAGTCCATCTGACTTCACCAACACGTGAAGTTGGGCTTCCTCCACAACTTCACCAACTCGTCGGCATACGATAAGGTTTAATCTTCAACTACTCAACATCAAGTGATCAATTTCATCACAAAACCACCTTGACAGAATCTAACACATGACCATTAATTAATCCGAAGCATCTTCAATCACCAGGGATAACGATCAAGAACATAAACACTTTAGTTCCCGATTAAATCCAACTTGTTCCAGAATTTTCACTCTAATAAATAAGCATCACGTTTCAGGATCCAATTCTCGAACGCCTTGAAAGTAACATAAATAATATGCTCTGACCGCAATCCAGTAATGACAAAAACCTTCAGTTCAATTTGACTTTCTTCAATTGGTCACCTCGAACAACAACAATTTCATTGCCCACAAACACCCAAATATGTGTCAATATCCAGTTTCAATCAATATCCCATTCACAAACTCAACTCCATATCCAGAGTTGACACGTATTTGTTCACACGTAAGACCCAGAGATAACAAGTTTCACTCGTTGACGGAACAACATCTCCGGTCTCACAATAATCGTGTACACCTGGCCATACAGACGAAAACACCAAAATACTTTTTTTTTTTTTTTTCTCGTTAACTTCGCCTAAAGTTAACTTCGTCTGTCCATAACTTCGCCTGGCTATAACTTCGCCGAGAAGTCAACTTCGCCTAAAGTCAACTTCGCCTAAAGTCAACTTCGCCTGTTCATAACTTCGCCAGACCTTATATCTTCGCTGAAACCCTACGAACAGTGACGGCAACTTCGCCTGATGAACAATAACTTCGCCTACGGCGCTGTTCGGCCAGAAACGTACAGAAACGTGCCAGAAACACCAAAACGCAGATCTCGAACCATAGCATAAGAGCCTAAGGCTCTGATACCACTTGTAGGTCCCCCCGGGGACGTCGCCGATCGATACGAGATCCGCACGAGGTCTAGGAGTGCGGAATCCTCCTAGACTCGTTTATTGGTGTAAAGATAAAGAACACAAACACGTACACGAACAAATACACGAACGGGATAAACAAATCTGCAGATTCTTATATAATAATCAAAACGAATTACATACCAAACTCGTAAACAAATGACGGCCGACCCGAGGTGAGCTCTACCTCGGGTCGTCCCACACGACTCTCACTCTCGGTCTCTCTTTAGACAAATAAACTGTAACACACAATACACTAATTTCTGGATACAAAACCTAAACAAGATACACATATATATAGACAAAACATCTTCTCGGGCTTGGGCTTGGGCCAGTAGGCGAAGTTGTTCATAACTTCGCCTATGGCGAAGTTGTGATAACTTTGCCTAAGGCAGAAGTTGTTACAACTTCACCGTTGGCGAAGTTGTTCTAACTTCGCCTAAGGCGAAGTTTTGCTAACTTCACCTGTGGCGTTCCGCTGGTCTGAATTGCATAGCGACGGTCACAAAATGCACCAACAGTCTCCCCTTTGACCGTTGCTCTCAATTCTAACAAACACAAAAGATCATCTGTTACAAAACATGCACCAACATAACCGACCAAACTAAATAACGAATAACAAATGTAAGTATGAGTAGTTGAAGTATCTCGTGTATCACCATGCGTGATAATGCTCCTACCAAATATCGTAAATATAAAAATTGTGAAAATGAATAGTTGGCGTGTCCATGGCGTCCCATGGATTTTTTACCCGACCAGACATTTAAAAAGTAATAAAATAATAACAATAAAACGCAATGGATAAAAATGTAACCGTTACCTGATTACGATAAACATTTAAAAGGTAAAAACTTCCTTTAGGAAATTCTAAAGGAAATTGCCGTCAACGAAAACAACCAACAAAAATTTAAATGTAAATATATATCTTGGGAATGAGGTATTTCATCGGAGTTATAAAAATATTTTGAGGATGAGACACAGTCTCAGAGTAATAAAATATTTTGAGAGTGAAACATAGCTTCAGAGTTGTGTGTGTACATGACAATAAAATAAACAATTAGCTAAGCAGCTAAATAAGTATTTAATCTAACAAGTAATTATGTAAGTTGTAAACAATCAAATATAACACACCAGGTAAACAAATAGGCATGTATGAGGTTCCTAAGCATGTTATTAGGGAACCACTAACGACCTATCTTAAACCTTCGGCTCTGATACAAATCTGTCACACCCCAACCTACGGCGGAAATGCCAGGGCGTGAACTGATTGTCACAGCTCACAAGGTTACTATCATGAAATTATAAAGCGACAATATCTAATTAATTTATTTATTATCAAACAACATTCATATACAACAAAAATAAAGAAAGTTACAAATACAAAACCAACTACTCTTGTATATGTTTTATCCTAAAGTCAACTCTATGTGAGCTTCACTTTGATAAGCAATCCAAATCTATAACCTGCAAATGCGTACAAAATATATGTTTGTCAACAACACATGTTGAGTGAGTAGATCACCAGTTTTGACACAAACAAAAATGGTAATAATATATATGATATATGTGAATAAAAATAGGCAAAACTGTTATCTGTGAGTATAAACAATTAAACCATAGCACATATATAAACAATCAACCATAAAGAAAGGGCTAAACCGTTGCCATGCGAATGGGCATTGGTTACCAAAAATGAGGTGTTGGTGAAATCATTGCCAATACGATCGGGCTCCGGCCACTATGACGGTCGTTTGATCATACTATAATGAGATTATGTTGGACCTCTCCGAATGCGATTCAAGTAAGAAAGTTAGCAAATAGAAAGTAACATGCAATCATTCAATTGATACACATCACAAAGATCACAGTTTGCGTTTGAGAATTAATAAGATAAATAATATGATAAATGGTACGCAAGTATCCCCAAAACATCTGAAAACAAGTAAAACAGGGGAGTGATTACTCACCTAACCGGATGAACGAAAAACAAGTGATAATGAGAGCAGGTAAACCCCTCCGGAATTCACCAACAATGATTTCTAATTAAATTTAATAAATATAAATTAATTATCAATGAGTCAACACGTATAATGAATTTATGATTTCGATGTGATTTGAGTTATAATTGGGATTATAATATTATATATGTCACACCCCGACTAGGTAGTTGCGGAAGTGTAATACGGGAATGTAACAGATAACACTGGTATCAACCACATTGTTTATAAAGAAATTCAACAGCTAAATTACATCATATTACATTGGTAGGTACTATGTTTACAAACTAGGTGAAAAACACATAACCGGTTTACGAGCTTCTTATTCAGTATTATATCAGCGTCTATTCACAGCTATTCAACTTTCTTTCTAACACCAAGCATGTAAGCAAATCATTCCACTTTTGCTTTACCTGAAAAGCATGTTAAAACGGGTCAACTACGTCTAGTTGGTGAGTTTCAAGTTTCACGAGTATCAATGAAATCAGTACACGAGTTCGTAAAGTTTACAGTGTGTATGTATATATGTCTGTGTATGATGTATTATACTAAGCCACAAGTGAAACCGAAACGAGCTAAAACACATGGCCTCCACTGCCCATGTACTCCCGTTGGCATTTAACAGCCACTTTGCCACAAGTATGTACTATGTCTAACACCACATAGCAGTATGTAAAAATATAATGACAATGTGCAACTGGGTTTACATATGTTCCGGCATACCCCTCCGGCTCTGTCAGTTGGGTTTGTCAAACCGATAGTACTATCCACACGTCACCAGCACGAAGTTAATCACTTGTGTTTGTGGGGACTTGTCAAGTGTTAGTACTTAGATAATCTACATCATCACACGTTTTCAAGTATATCAGTATATGTAAACATGCTTTTCACCCCAAAAGTTCGTAAAACAGTTTAGAAAGTGGGGGTCGTGAAACTCACCTTATCGTAGTTCGCACAGAAATTACGTATCAATAAGTCAGATGCCTCGTTTATAGCCTGATTCCTATAAACGGTATCGTATCGTTAATACTAGTACAGTGTTCAAGCTAAGTCGGGTTGTATAGATAACCTGGGTATAGCTGTTAGGCCCAGAACATGACCCTAGTCTTAGATTGTGACGTTGTATACTATGAAATGTTTAAAACTGGATTTGGCTCAGTTTCACCGTTTCCCGAGCCTAGCCCAGTTGATCGTTTATACGCTTCAGGATTAGGTAAGATCACATAAACTTACGTAAATATATTGATTGATAAAATGATTTGATTTATGAAAGAATTTTAAGGTTTCGGTGTCTGGTTTGATCGCATGGTTCGTTTCCGTTTTCACACGGGTTTGATTATACATAACGCGTACAATCCACCCGAATTGTCCGGAATTCTCGTAAAAAGTTCGTTTTTATCAATATCATTCAAAAATATGATATTTGACCACTTTTGACATTTTGACTTACCAGTTAGTCCGTTAAACACAAAACTGCCGGTTTCGTTAAAACAATTATAATTTAAATCTTTGATTAATCATAACTAAATATGTACTTATATATAAATTATGTAAATTTTTGTAAAAATACATTAAGACATGGAGAATTTTATAAAAATATTTTCAGAAATTTTATGATTAATTATTTATTTATAAAAATTCATTTAATAGGTTATAATCGTGTAATAAATGGCCCGTTTATATCAAACGACCTCTGAAAAATCCGATAATTTTTACAAATGGCCTCAATGTTATTACATAGCCCCTGCAAAATTTCCAGAACCTAACTCTTTTGACAAAATGCCTTTTTGTGCGTTTTTCGGCTGTTAAAATTCGGTTAAACCATGATTGCACAAACCATACTTAGGCATTTCCAATGATCCCCAAACTTTACCAGTGATCTTACCATCACATATTAAACTCCAAAACCAAGTTTCAGAATTTTTCAATATGTTTAGCTATTTTTCCCAAATAAACGCTCATAAACGGAAATAAATTCACCAAATATTCTCCGTTTACCGAAAAATTACCAAATTTGAACAGGGACTCATTAATATGATCCCTAATGTCCCTGCAAGTTTTCACAAGCTAAAAACAAGCACGCCACAACCTAATACTAAACAGCCCCTAAACGAGTGTTACGGGTTTACCTTGTCGGTTTTCGATGAATTTTGCTAGCTTAAACGACTTTCCGGGTCTGGGGTTGCAAACTCAGTATATCTACATATCATATAACATCAAACCAAGCATAAATCATCCATGTAACAGCCTTGATAATTAGGGTTTCGGTTTTGGGTTCAAACCGAACTTTCTAACCGTAAAAACGTTGTATTCTTGTTCTAATCCGCGTTTTTGACCAAAAAAGTATATGTTCCTGGTTTGTAAACATGTTTAACATCAAAACATGGTTTTACTTGATTTTTAGGGTTTTTGGATGGTTAAACATCCTTAATACTAACTAAAACATGTTTATATGTTAATTATACTTAATGAAATCAAGTTAAAAATGATGAAATGATCAAAATACCTAGAGTTTTGAAGGAAAGTTGATAGAGCAGAAGTTGGAGCTGCTTGGACTTCAAACTTTTATGAGTTAGAATGAATAACAATGCTTAAGGTGTAAGTTATATAAAGAAAATGTGAGGTAGGGTGGGCTGGCGATCGGAAATCAAGGAATGGCCCTTAATGGGCTGTTTTGGGCCATTAATCTGGTTATACAAGCCCAAACATGAAAAGCCCACTTCAAATTTAGTTTGGGTTCGGTTTTTCGCAAGAAAATTAATTCGGGTGTGAGAAATAGCGCAAAAACGAGTGTTTTTCAGCTTATTTTTGTAAAATAAGAAAAACGTACTGACTCGTTGTAAAATTCCTAAATATTTTCACGGATTGCTTAGAACATGTCATATAAGTGTTTTATAAATCTTTTTCGGCTTAACGGATGCTACAATGCTTGTTTTGATATTAACGATTGCGTTTAAGCTTATAGCGTATCGATAAACGAAACCTTTTTCGTTTAAAGAGTTTTAAACGTACTGGGGCCTAAATATCAATATGTTAGCCTCTATAACATATATATAACTCGTATATGACCCCTCAGTATGTATACGGGTCATAATTAGTATCGGTCGGTTACTCGTTTAAGCACTACGAATTAACCGATTTATCGTTTACTTGTTACGTAATGAATATAGTGTACTTCGTTTTATCGCGAATGTCACATTCTCCCCCCGTTAAGAAATTTCGTCCTCGAAATTTAATGTGTTATCAGTTCTTCTTTTTTTTTTAGGCAACAGGTGTGGGTATTTCCTTTGGAATTCGTTCTTTCGTTCCCAAGTATATTCGGGTCCTTGTTTTGAATTCCACCGAACTTTTACCAATGAAATTTTGTTGTGTCGTAACTGTTTGGTTTTCCCGTCTACAATTTCTACCGGTTCCTCTACGAAGTTGAGCTTTTCGTTGATCTGAACATCTTCCGGTGGTACTATTGTCGTTTCATCAGTCAAACACTTTTTCAGATTCGATACATGAAACACGTCATGAATAGTGCTCAGTTCTAAGGGTAGTTTTAATCGGTAAGCTACGGGACCAATTTTTGCGATAATCTCAAAAGGTCCGATGTATCTCGGGGCTAGTTTACCAGTCTTTCCAAATCTTATAACACCCTTCCATGGCGATACTTTTAAAAATACTTTATCACCTATTTCAAAAGATAACGGTTTTCTGCGAACATCGGCATAACTCTTTTGTCGGTCACGGGCAGCTTTCAATTTTTGTTTAACCTGGTGAATCTTATCGGTGGTTTCCTGAATTAAATCGGATCTTGAAATTTGAGTATCACCCACTTCTGTCCAACATAGTGGTGATCTACATTTTCGCCCGTATAGAGCTTCATAAGGTGCTGCTTGTATACTACTGTGATAACTGTTATTGTAAGAGAATTCAATGAGCGGGAGGTGTTGATCCCAATTCCCTTTGAAGTCCAGTATACAAGCACGAAGTAAATCTTCTAAGGTTTGGATGGTTCGTTCAGATTGACCATCGGTTTGGGGATGGTAAGCCGTACTTAGGTCGATTCGGGTTCCCAAGGCTTCTTGTACTGCTTGCCAGAGATGTGAAGTAAAGTGACTGTCTCGATCGGAAATAATCGAAAGAGGTACTCCGTGTCGAAATACTATTTCATCGATGTAAATTTGAGCGAGTTTTTCGGTGGTGTAGTTGTTACGGATGGGAATAAAGTGTGCGGATTTGGTTAATCGGTCCACAATTACCCAAATTGCGTTGTGTCCTCGAGAGGTTTTAGGAAGGTGTGTCACAAAGTCCATGGTAATTTGTTCCCATTTCCATTGTGGGATTTCGGGTTGTTGTAACATTCCCGAAGGTTTTTGATATTCCGCCTTTACCCTTGCACATGTTGCACATTTACTTACATACACGGCTATATCCTTTTTCATACCAGGCCACCAGTAAAATTCTTTAACATCCTTATACATCTTATCAGTACCTGGATGAATAGAATATTTGGATTTGTGTGCTTCATCAAGAATCAACTTTCGGAGTTTATGAAGTGTTGGAATCCAGACCCGGTTTTTGTAATAATATACTTCATCAATTTTCTTCTCAAAATTCCTTTCATTTCCATGTAGTTCTTCTTTTTCTAGCTGATCTGCCTTCAAGGCCTCATCTTATGCAACGCGAACTTGTTCGGTTAGGCTACTACGTTGGCCTTACCCGGATGGTATTTAATCTCACAATCATAATCATTTAACAGTTCTACCCATCTCCTTTGTCTCATGTTTAGCTCTTTCTGATCGAATATGTGTTGTAGGCTTTTGTGATCAGTATAGATGGTACATTTAGTGCCATACAAGTAATGTCTCCAAATCTTCAATGCAAAGATAACTGCTCCCAATTCCAAATCATGAGTCGTATAATTCTTTTCATGTACTTTTAATTGTCGGGAAGCATATGCTATTACTTTCTTTCTTTGCATCAGTACGCATCCTAAACCTTTACGAGATGCGTCACAATATACCACCAATTCATCAGTTCCATCTGGAAGGCTTAATATTGGAGCCTCACATAACTTCTGTTTTAACTTTTGGAAGGCCATTTCTTGTTCTTCTCCCCATTCATATGCTCGATATTTTTGAGTTAGGAGGGTTAGAGGTTGTGCAATACTTGAACAGTTTTCAATGAATCTTCTATAATACCCGGCTAGTCCTAAGAATTGACGAATTTCTCTTGGTGACTTAGGCACTTGCCAATTCTTAATGGCCTCAATTTTACTTGGGTCTACTTGGATCCCTTGATGGTTCACAATGTGTCCCAAAAACTGTACTTCTTGTAGCCAAAACTCACCATTTGGACAACTTTGCGTATAACTTCTCTTGCCTCAATAATTTTAAGATTTCCCGCAAATGTTGTTCGTGTTCCTCCTTACTTCTCGAATATATCAAAATGTCATCAATAAACACTATCACAAACTTGTCAAGGTAAGGTTTGCAAACTCGGTTCATGAGGTCCATAAACACTGCAGGTGCATTTGTCAACCCAAACGGCATAACCAAAAATTCATAGTGACCATACCGAGTTCGGAAAGCTGTTTTTGGTACGTCTTCTTCCTGAATTCTTACTTGATGATAGCCAGATCTAAGATCAATTTTTGAAAAATACTTCGCACCTTGGAGCTGATCAAACAAGTCATCAATTTGAGGTAAGGGGTATCTATTCTTTATAGTCACTTTATTCAATTCCCGGTAATCAATACACATTCGAAAACTCCCATCTTTCTTCTTTACAAATAACACTGGTGCTCCCCACGGTGAGTAACTAGGGCGAATAAAACCCCTGTCCAGTAATTCTTGTAACTGGTTGGACAGTTCTTGCATTTCAGAAGGTGCAAGTCGATAAGGTGCCTTAGCAATGGGTGCTGCTCCCGGTATCAAGTCAATACGGAATTCAACTTGTCGGGTCGGTGGTAAACCAGGCAACTCATCGGGGAATACATCTGAATACTCGTGTACCACTGGGATGTCTTCCATTCATTTTTCCTCGGGTTCCTTAACTGTTACGCTCGCCAACTATAATGTACAGCCTTGGCGCAAATACTTTAATGCCCTAAGTTGGGATACGAGAAGCAGTACTGTACCAGATTTCTCACCTTGAACAATCATAGCTTCATCATTCGAAAGAGGTATTCTAACCGGTCTTATCCTTACAGACAATTTCAGCTTTATACTTAGATAGCCAGTCCATACCGACTATAACATCGAAACTTCCCAATTCCACTGGAAGTAAATCAATAAGGAATGGGTGGTCGTTTAGGATAAGGGAACAGTTTCGGGCTATTCGGTTAACAAGTATAGACTTACCGTTAGCGAGTTCTATAGTATATGGTTTTGTTAGCTTACTACCCGGCATATTTTCTAAAGGTAAGAAATTAACAGATACGAAACTTCTATCGGCGCCCGTATCAAACAAAACTGAAGCATACTGACCCGAAACTAAGAATGTACATGTCACCACATTCGGATCATGACGCGGTTCACCCGGTCCTAATACAAACGCGCGTCCCCTAGCTGCATTGGAGGTTGATGCTTGTGCTTAGTTCTGTCTTCTCACTGTACCCGGGTTCAAATTGGGGCAGTATCTCCGAAAGTGTTCCGTACTGCCGCATTCATAGCAGGCACGGAGGTTCGTGGTAGGTGGGGTTTGTTGGTTGAGTTGTGGGCGGGTTGGTTGAGGTCGAGGTAGTTGAGTTGATTGCGGTGGACGGTTAACAGTGTTGGTGGGGGTTCTACAGTTGGGGGCATAGTGTCCCGTTCTTCCACACTTTTGACAAATGATCGGTTTGCAATCACCCACATGATGAAAGTTACATCTTCTGCACTTCGGTAACATCCCTTTATAGGTCTCTTGTTTTACATTAGAACTGGTCATGGCATAACTTCGGGTATTCGGACGAGCCCGCTTGTTTTGAGGGTTTCCTTGCATTCTTGTCCCATAATCAGTTCGTTTTAAACTTGTTGTTTCACCTGGCATCCTTATCACTCCACTTCTCATCAGATCAAAAGTAACGACACCCGTTTGAGATACAGCACTTTCTAATGTCGGGTGGGCAACTGAATTCACTATACTTCTCACAGCAGGGGTCAGTCCCCAGATATAACGTTCAATTCGCTTCGCTTCCGGTGTAACTAACCATGGAACTAAGCGGGACAGTTCGTTAAAATGATTTGTGTATCCCACATGGTCCGCTCCTTTCATTTCCAGATTCCATAACTCGTGTTCCAACCTCTGAATCTCACTTTTAGGACAAAAATGCTCTAGCATGAGGGTTTTTAATTCAGTCCATAACATACGATTAATAGCATCTTGTCCCCTTATTTGGACTACCGTGTTCCACCACATCAGCGCTTGGTCTAGAAACATACTGGTAGCAAATTTGACCACGCGGTTCGGTGGACACTCACTGATATTAATTACTGATTCGGTCTTTTCTATCCATTTGACCAGTCCGCTAGGTCCTTCAATACCCTTAAAATCAACCGGTTTACATGATGTAAATTGTTTGTATGAGTACTCCTGACGCGGGGGTTCTCGGTTATTATTATTATTATTATCGGTATTGGTCCGAGTATTATCATTATTAGTTGTGTTAACAACCGGTACAGGGTTTGGGTTCGGGATATTATCAGGGTGCACAACAGGTTCTGGGTTCCCAGTGACATTCATAGTTGGAAGAGTATTATTATTATTTATGACATTATCAGTATTCACCGGGGTAGTAACACCCGGGGCTACATTAGTGTCCGGCGGAGGTGTATTAACAGTGGCCGTGGTGGTGCTCGTAGGTTGATTAACAGTATTGTTAGCACGTATGCCTGCAGTGACTTGTGTTACAATTGTTGGTATCACTGCTTGTAGTTGACGAGCAATCATTGCGGCCACTTCCGCCTCAGACAAAGGGTTTGCTTTCTTCGGGGCCATTCTATAACTTAATCAATTATATAATAATCAATATCGTTTCATTATGATCAACACAACTTTACAATATTACAATTTCACAACACATAACTATGCCAAAGAAAACACGTTTGTATTAATTATAATCATTACTGTACATATGCATCCAAAATTAGCGCATAGGCTTAACCTGGTATAGGCCAGCGTTTGTATATGCGTATCAAAATTTGTCACTAAGTGACATGTAAACTTAACCCGATAATGGCCAGTGCTTGAAATAGTACTAAACCACAAACAACTCCCAAGTCAGCCCAACACGCTGTAACAAAATGCTGCATGGGATATCAAAAGACTATATACATAAGACTAGACTACTATGTCCTATCCATTCTTTGTAACATGAAGCCACAACCAAACAATAGCAGCCACTAGGGCCGCATTAACCGCTAAGCATACCCCTAGTAGTATCATTGCCCGATCCTGACGCCCGTGGCTATGAGCACTGGATCTTTGCACAATTCTGATTTCTTGCTGCATGTACCGCATGTGATCTTGCATATCATGTCTATGCTGGTTTAGGTTATTTATCGAATGTGATTGTTCTAAAAGCTGATCAGTTGCTAAACCAAACCATGCTGAATCAGAATGACGAGGTGGCTCGGGTACCGGGGCGGGTAAACCCCAAGTAGGAATAGGTATCTCAGTGACCTGGACACGTGATGTTTCTCCCCTATGGTACTTAGATCGAGGTGGGGGAGAGGTGTGCTCAGGTGGACGCACTGAAATGCGAGCGGTCTGACGGTTTCTAATAGTGGGTGGGGGTACTGGTGTATGCTGTACAGGTGGAGTAGGGGATCTGGGTGCTCTAACAGGTGAATGATAAGCACTAGTAGCTCCCTGTCCTGCAACATTCCTAGGGGATTCCCTAGGGGGGTAGGTGTCACAACGGTAACCCGATAAGTCGGGTTGATCTGGGGGTACCTCGTGAGGAATTACCGCATCTGCACCTTCTTCCATTTCCTCGGATTCCTCCTCAGTTTCCTCTTCCGGATCCTCCTCCTCCTCCTCAGGCCCTGTTGGTAGGGTATTAAGTAAACGATCAGTAGATCTTGACATATTCCTGCACAATGGTTAGTAATAAGAATAATATCCTTCTATATTAATCATAGTAAAATACATGCAAGTATTTATACACATAAGCACAAATAATCGTTTATATACACAAATATTTATTTATTATTATATTTTATAAACATATGTTGCTGTTTTTACCTATTCGATTGTTTATCGACTTCTTCTCGAATTTCCTCGTACAAACAAGTCTGTTATTACGTTCCGGACCATAATAACCCACTTGTCCATTCGCGTTCATCACGAGAATCATTCGTGTATATTATTTAATATTATTTTATTCCCAGAGTTAATCGAGCCTACGGTTATCTTAGGGTATCCTAAGGGACATCCTAATTCTTTATAACCAATGGCTCTGATACCAACTTCTGTCACACCCCGACTAGGTAGTTGCGGAAGCGTAATACGGGAATGTAACAGATAACACTGGTATCAACCACATTGTTTATAAAGAAATTCAACAGCTAAATTACATCATATTACATTGGTAGGTACTATGTTTACAAACTAGGTGAAAAACACATAACCGGTTTACGAGCTTCTTATTCAGTATTATATCAGCGTCTATTCACAGCTATTCAACTTTCTTTCTAACACCAAGCATGTAAGCAAATCATTCCACTTTTGCTTTACCTGAAAAGCATGTTAAAACGGGTCAACTACGTCTAGTTGGTGAGTTTCAAGTTTCACGAGTATCAATGAAATCAGTACACGAGTTCGTAAAGTTTACATTGTGTATGTATATATGTCTGTGTATGATGTATTATACTAAGCCACAAGTGAAACCGAAACGAGCTAAAACACATGGCCTCCACTGCCCATGCACTCCCGTTGGCATTTAACAGCCACTTTGCCCCAAGTATGTACTATGTCTAACACCACATAGCAGTATGTAAAAATATAATGACAATGTGCAACTGGGTTTACATATGTTCCGGCATACCCCTCCGGCTCTGTCAGTTGGGTTTGTCAAACCGATAGTACTATCCACACGTCACCGGCACAAAGTTAATCACTTGTGTTTGTGGGGACTTGTCAAGTGTTAGTACTTAGATAATCCACATCATCACACGTTTTCAAGTATATCAGTATATGTAAACATGCTTTTCACCCCAAAAGTTCGTAAAACAGTTTAGAAAGTGGGGGTCGTGAAACTCACCTTATCGTAGTTCGCACAGAAATTACGTATCAATAAGTCAGATGCCTCGTTTATAGCCTGATTCCTATAAACGGTATCGTATCGTTAATACTAGTACAGTGTTCAAGCTAAGTCGGGTTGTATAGATAATCTGGGTATAGCTGTTAGGCCCAGAACATGACCCTAGTCTTAGATTGTGACGTTGATACTATGAAATGTTTAAAACTGGATTTGGCTCAGTTTCACCGTTTCCCGAGCCTAGCCCAGTTGATCGTTTATACGCTTCGGGATTAGGTAAGATCACATAAACTTACGTAAATATATTGATTGATAAAATGATTTGATTTATGAAAGAATTTTAAGGTTTCGGTGTCTGGTTTGATCGCAGGGTTCGTTTCCGTTTTCACACGGGTTTGATTATACATAACGCGTACAATCCACCCGAATTGTCCGGAATTCTCGTAAAAAGTTCGTTTTTATCAATATCATTCAAAAATATGATATTTGACCACTTTTGACATTTTGACTTACCAGTCAGTCCGTTAAACACAAAACTGCCGGTTTCGTTAAAACAATTATAATTTAAATCTTTGATTAATCATAACTAAATATGTACTTATATATAAATTATGTAAATTTTTGTAAAAATACATTAAGACATGGAGAATTTTATAAAAATATTTTCAGAAATTTTATGATTAATTATTTATTTATAAAAATTCATTTAATAGGTTATAATCGTATAATAAATGGCCCGTTTATATCAAACGACCTCCGAAAAATCCGATAATTTTTACAAATGGCCTCAATGTTATTACATAGCCCCTGCAAAATTTCCAGAACCTAACTCTATTGACAAAATACCTTTTTGTGCGTTTTTCGGCTGTTAAAATTCGGTTAAACCATGATTGCACAAACCATACTTAGGCATTTCCAATGATCCCCAAACTTTACCAGTGATCTTACCATCACATATTAAACTCCAAAACAAGTTTCAGAATTTTTCAATATGTTTAGCTATTTTTCCCAAATAAACGCTCATAAACGGAAATAAATTCACCAAATATTCTCCGTTTACCGAAAAATTACCAAATTTGAACAGGGACTCATTAATATGATCCCTAATGTCCCTGAAAGTTTTCACAAGCTAACAACAAGCACGTCACAACCTAATACTAAACAGCCCCTAAACGAGTGTTACGGGTTTACCTTGTCGGTTTTCGATGAATTTTGCTAGCTTAAACGACTTTCCGGGTCTGAGGTTGCAAACTCAGTATATCTACATATCATATAACATCAAACCAAGCATAAATCATCCATGTAACAGCCTTGATAATTAGGGTTTCGGTTTTGGGTTCAAACCGAAATTTCTAACCGTAAAAACGTTGTATTCATGTTCTAATCCGCGTTTTTGACCAAAAAAGTATATGTTCCTGGTTTGTAAACATGTTTAACATCAAAACATGGTTTTACTTGATTTTTAGGGTTTTTGGATGGTTAAACATCCTTAATACTAACTAAAACATGTTTATATGTTAATTATACTTAATGAAATCAAGTTAAAAATGATGAAATGATCAAAATACCTAGAGTTTTGAAGGAAAGTTGATAGAGCAGAAGTTGGAGCTGCTTGGACTTCAAACTTTTATGAGTTAGAATGAATAACAATGCTTAAGGTGTAAGTTATATAAAGAAAATGTGAGGTAGGGTGGGCTGGCGATCGGAAATCAAGGAATGGCCCTTAATGGGCTGTTTTGGGCCATTAATCTGGTTATACAAGCCCAAACATGAAAAGCCCACTTCAAATTTAGTTCGGGTTCGGTTTTTCGCAAGAAATTAATTCGGGTGTGAGAAATAGCGCAAAAACGAGTGTTTTTCAGCTTATTTTTGTAAAATAACAAAAACTTACTGACTCGTTGTAAAATTCCAAAATATTTTCACGGATTGCTTAGAACATGTCATATAAGTGTTTTATAAATCTTTTTCGGCTTAACGGATGCTACAATGCTTGTTTTGATATTAACGATTGCGTTTAAGCTTATAGCGTATCGATAAACGAAACCATTTTCGTTCAAAGAGTTTTAAACGTACCGGGGCCTAAATATCAATATGTTAGCCTTTATAACATATATATAACTCGTATATGACCCCTCAGTATGTATACGGGTCATAATTAGTATCGGTCGGTTACTCGTTTAAGCACTACGAATTAACCGATTTATCGTTTACTTGTTACGTAATGAATATAGTGTACTTCGTTTTATCGCGAATGTCACAATATATTTGAATGATTGATCTCTACGGTTATTGTTATCGCGTAAACAATTTTATTATTCACCCTTTATTTATTTTTATTATTATTATTCAGATTTAAGATTATAAATTATAAACAATATATGAATAAAATACTTAAACAATTAATCATACGTTGATAATTTTTGATATAAATATTTAATTTAAATACTTACCGAACTCTCGCTAATAAGATTGATAAATATATTAAATACGCTTATTATAAATGTTGTATTTTCGTTTAAAAAGAAAACACATAATATATATATATATATAGGATTAGGATCATGAGAGAATCTTTTTGAAATTGAGAACTATGAGAACCATTTTCGACCACAAAAAATCAAAAAATAAAAAAAATCATAAAATAAAAAAAAACACCAAAATTAAAAAGTAAAAAAACTAAAATTCTTCTTTTATCGTCCCGGTTTCATAAAAAAAACTCGGTTTAGCTAAATTATTGCCAGACAAGAAAAAATACATGGAAAGAGGAAGAAAGATTCGGATGATAGTGAATCAGACTATGAGGAGGAGTTAGACAAGTTGGTAGGAAGATCGAAGAAGGCCAGGGCTGGTGAAAGTTCAGGAGTTGGTGAAAGCTCAAGGGTGGTTCGTTTCTCTCCACCCTCGTTATCTAGTATGACTATGGTTCCTACTACTACGATTGTTACAGTGCCGATTACCACCAGTGTTTCTTTGGCGACCACGTCGTCGTCTTTTGGTACTCCTCCAACCACATTTCTGTTTACTGCTCCAGAGATAGCTTCCTTGCCGCCTCCTGTTCTTACTCCATCACAGGTTGTTGCAAGATTTGTTGAGTCTACAGTGGTTGCTACTGCGGGGTTACCTGTTTCGTTACCACCCACGGTTACGGTTCAGCCTACCTCGGATCTTCCAGTTAGTTTGGGCATTCCTCCACCGTATGCTCAAGACATTTCTAACATAAGGTTTGATTTTGATGCTACTTTATCAGATTCTGAGATGATAGCAGCTCTTGAACGGGTGGTTGCTGAACAGTCAAGAATTAATCTCTAACAAACTCATGCCATCCAGAGACTTGTGGCAGAGAATCAGTTACAGTCATCCCTCCTTGTTGAACACGGTAAATTATTTGATGCCCTTAAAGTGTTCTTAGCATCTCAGGGGGAGACGAGCTGCAAGGGCGACGAGTTGAGAACCAAGAAGAGACAAGATAGAGACGATGATCCCAATGCATCGAAAGGTGCAGGTGGTGAGTTGCCAAGAACTGAACAAACTCTTGGGACTTCCACATCTCAGGGAGAGTCAACTAGTATATCAGGTGGATCAGGTGGTGAGAATGTCGTTGTTGTTGATGATGAGGAAGTGTTGGGTGATGATGATGATTTAACAGATGATGTGTTAACTATTGATGAGATTGAAAAGATAGGAGAACAGATTGTGATTGATAGTGATATAGAAAAAGGTGAGATTGTGGATGATAGTGTAGAACATGATATTCCAAATGTTGACAAGGTGAATGTGAGTCAAGATGTGGATGTGTCAGATGAGTCTGAATGGGAAGAACAACTGAGATGGAAGGAAGGCTGTGCTCAGTGGTTCTTCAAGACAAAGAAGCCCGCAGTGCCGACATTGTTCAAAAAGAGTTACAACATCAAGGGGTATGCTGAGTCGAAGAAAGGTATTATTTGCTGGCTGTATGATGAGCGTTATGATGGGATTCAGTACTTTAAAAAGGCTTTGAGATCACTGAAGACCTTGCCTGAGTGTGAGGTGAAAGACTTAGCTAAATTGGGATTGATTAATAGGAGTGGTGACAATATTGAAAAATAATTGGGAAGATCGTGTGGAAAGAGAGTTTAAAAGAGAAGAAGTTTGAGTTGCTAAAGCCTCAGAAAGGGAAGTTAGTTGAAGATAAGAAAAGGGGAACACGAGCTGATGGCAAGCCTTGGATGGTGATGAAGTATAAACCAATTCGGTGTTTGAAAGAGGTGCCAATGAAATGATGCCTAAAAATGTTTTAAAGAATCTCAAGTGGTGGTATGTCGACTGCCAGACTGCTGAAGCCGTTATGGAAGATGAGGACGAGCAGGAGATTCTGAGAGTGTATGATCCCATGCACTTGGTTAATTTGTCTCAAGCTAATTTGCAGGTACTGAACGATAAGAAGATATTCTATATTCCTGCGTGGAAGGATGAAGCAAAGAAGTACCAAAAGGTGGTATCTGTCTGTATAAGGCAGGGAGTTCATGCTTGAAGACAAGTGGCACGAGAGTTTTGGGATTAAAAGACACAGAAAGAAGATAGAGATATGAAGCTACTGCCAAGGGGGAGTCTGTTGGTGCATGATGTCAGTAGTTCAGTATCTCGTGTTTTGCATGTGTCCGTAATCGTTTCAGTTTGTTTCGTTTTTGTTTGAATATTGTTTTATGTAAGTTCGCCATGTATGTTAGCGAACTTGGGAATGGCGAAGTTAGACAACTTCGCCTAGTATGTTAGGCGAAGTTGTCAAAGTCTATATATACTTCGGCTTAGGTTTGTTTGGAATAGGTTTTTTGGACGGCAGAACGTGTGTTAGTGATTATTGATATCACGTGTTGAAGCTTTGCAATATAATCGAGTTTGTTAGTATTGTTCTGTGTGTTATACTTTACCGATTCAACGTATTGCTTATCTTACACTCGTATCGTATTACGTGGGGATTCCGCACCCTCGTGTTACGAGATACTCCTGTGTAGATCCGGCTGGGAACCGACAATTATCCGTTGGTGCATTTTGTGACAGTCGCTATGCAATTCTGACCAGCGGAGACGAAGTGGTGAAGTTAGAACAACTTCACCATAGGCGAAGTTAGAACAACTTCGCCATTGGCGAAGTTAGGACAACTTCGCCTACAGGCCAAAGCCCAAGCCCGCGAAGTTGGTTATCTATATATATGTGTGTCTTGTTTAGGGTTTTGTATCCAGAAAAAGGAGTGTGTTTTGTGTAGTTGTTATTGTCTAGAGAGAAACAGAGAGGGAGAGTCGCGTGGGACGGCCCGAGGTAGAGCTCACCTCGGGTCGGCCGTGTTTTTGTTTATGTTCGGTATGTAACGTGTTTTGGTTATATTATAAAGAATCTGCAGATTCGTTTTATCCCATTCGTGTAATTGTTTGTGTGTAACCGTGTTCTTCGTCTATAAACACCATAAACTAGTCTAGGAGGATTCCGCACTCCTAGACCTAGTGCGGATCTCGTATCGATCAACGACGCCCCGGGGGACTTACAACACAGACACTAACGGGTTATTGGCGGCCAGAAATAATGTAGTTAACCATAGGGTTACGAATCGCAACGTCAAGGCGATGGTGTACCCAGAATTAATTGTAAAATAATGCTCTATATCATGTATAATTAGAAAGGGGTATAGGCGGATTATTATAATAGGAAAACGTATAATGCATCAACTTGTTTCCTTAATTCGTGTTGTCGGTGTTTGCAATGATACGCGTATAAACGATCTTCGATAATCATTTCCAAGTTTAAGGCGATCATTGTGGTTCAAGAAGGCTAAACGGGTTCCAGGTCACAATACGGGCCAAAGGGTATGGGTTATTTGACTAGTGGGTTAAAGTGTTATTATATTAATATCTCACATTTGCATATTAGTCCCTGAAAAGGTTAAAACTTGTGTTTAAGATAAAATATGCATACATATCAAAGTTATTTTGAATATTAAATAAATTTATATAATTAGCAAAATAATAAAATATAAGTGTCTCGATAAGCGCGATAATTAAATTCATACAATTTTCCAAACACCAAATGGGTCGGGTTATTTAAAATGAAAAAGACCGAGTTGTTAAATTAGTAACCGGGTTCGTGTCGACAAGAAAACGAACCACTCGTTAAACTATTTTTCTTAATTTATTGTTAGGTTGGAACAAACCAGACTCATCTAAATTAATTAATATTTATTATAACCCATTTGTTTTTCTAAGACTAAAATAAATTAACTTAACAAATCAAATAACCAAAAGCCTTTTTTTATAAACCTAATATATATATATATATTTTCTTATAAATTGCTTTGTCATAAACAGAACGTCCTCGCCAAATTATTTTCTTTACGCAACTTATATTTAAGCCTAGCTATTTATTTATCTATGGTTGTTTGTTGAACCGAACTTTGTCGGTTCACTCGCTAAAGGCATTTTTAGCTCTCGACTCGCTTACTTAATAAGTGAGTTTTTCATAACCCCTTTTTAATTCTTTTAATATTTTTGGGTTGTAGCATGTCACAAGTTTTTTCATTAGTTATGCGCTTAGTTACAAAATGATTTACATTTATCGTACATGTTAATATTATTCTTGCATATTGTTTATGATTATACGTTAACTTGCTGACAACATGTTTACTGTTTTTATGATGGATGTTATGCAAACGCAAACGCATACACATAGTGGGAGGGTCCGATGGGACGTACCTGCGCCATTTAACGTTACGACATCGGTTGTTTAGGTAAGGTGGTTCTCATTTCCCCGACTTCTACGGCTTCGTATGAATGAACGGGAGGACGACACTATTTGATTTATTTACATTATGTTTGAATGTTTATTGCATGACGATTGTTGAATCACATTTTAATATATATTTATATACGCAAAAACATATAAAAACTCACCAACATATGTTGTTGACAAAATACATTATTTTAAACGTGCTGCAGGTTGATACGATGAAGTGACAGGACAAGAAAATTAGTTATACCTTAGTATTATTTCAATGAATAATGTTTGCTTTATTTAGATGTGATTTTCTTTTTGTCTCATTATCAAACTATTTGTGTACTTGCGAAATTATGAAATAAAATAAATATATTGTCACTATTATTAGTGTTACGAGCTTATGAGTGATCTGTACGATGCACCCAGGCATATTCCGCTTAAAGCCGGTGTGTTACACCCGAGACGACCCGAAGTTCCGCCTCAATAAGCGTGCCAACGAGTATTGAAGACCGACGAACATCGTTTTGAGTGCAAAGGTGGTGTTGATCAAAGGAAGCACGAGGAAAGTAAAAGACGTCGAAGTGCTGCTCAATTTCCTAGAGTTTCTAAAAGCCAACGAAGGTAGGCATAATTCCTAAATAAAATATTAATAAAATAATAAAAAGGCTTAAAACCCTAAGTCAAGGATATACTCGATACCTCGATAAATAACAAAAGAAATCATAACAAAGTATATAAAAGAAAGAAATGTGAATGAAGTATAATTCTTTGTTATAAAAGTTGTCTAAGTTATTATTATTCTTAGATAATAAGTAAAAGAAAAGTATACGTTTCTTAAAGAAAAAGAAATGTAGTGATTTAAGAAAAATAAAACAAGTAGAATTAAAGGTTTATCTTGTAAAATAAAAGAAAAGAATAATAAGTTCAATGAAAGAATTTTAACTTATGAAAGAAAAAAATAAAGATATTTTAAACTAAAGGTTTAAAGTAAAAAAAAGATGTTTTGAACTAAGATTCATAAAAGAAAATATAATTGTGGTAAAGATTATAAAAAGAAACTAGAGGTCTTAAGCCGGATTAAAGATCCGACTAATAAAATGTTATATTCATACTATAGGTGCGAGATAGCAAAGAAAGGGAAAGACCCGACCCGGTTAGTGTATTGAAGCTGATCAATTAAAAAGAAAAGGAGAATACACCCCAACTTAATAAACTTGTTTAATCGAGTCAACTAAATGAAATGAGTTACATGAGATTACGTATCTCTAAAACATTATAAACAAAAGCAATCGCTAGCCCTCAGGCTGCCGTGTACGTTTGTTTGGATCCTTACACATGTGGTAAAAAGTCGGTGGGCACACCGCACCACACGTGGCCATGACCTCCGCCACGATGGGCCGGACCTAAGTTACGTCCGAGTGAAACTGACCATGTGTATACGTATGGTACCTAAGTAATGTCGAACGTTGCGGTGTTTGATGGGGTGTCTTGTGTGTGACTTGAGTTTATAATTGTACTTTGTTTTAAAACTTAATTGTCCCTAAGCCACGATGGGCAGGACCTAAGTTATGTCTCGAGGGGTAATCAAGTAAAAGAAAATATTTTCGCCTCAGAATATTCACCAGCATGTGTTGCTGACATATTTTCTAAACATTTTGCCAGTAATTAAGAATAGGAGCTTGGGATGCCGAAGTGCTTAAGATATCCGATGACTCGGATCATTTTGTTAATATAAATATATTTAATGATGGTTTAACAGAAACAAGTAAACTTTTGTATAAACAAGTAATACTTTAAACAGGTATTTAATAAAACCCATCTTTTGATTATAAATAATAATATTTTAATCCACATAAATATAACTTCCGCTGTAAACACGTAACTCTGATTTATTTACAAATGCGGTACCAACATATGTGTCATACGCCTAGGCTGTGGTTTGGGTGTGACAGTCTGGCCTTTGAATATAGCCTAACCCAACGATTAAAAAGGTTATTAATATTTTATTGACCAAATTAGGGTTACTAGGTTTTCTTGTTAGCTAAGTCAGTGGTAACATTGTAAATAGGGGCAATCGAGTTAGGGTTTGTTAACAGAAAACCGAGTTAGTGTACATAATAAGTTATTTGAGTTATATTTATTTATTAACAAACAAGATTTATTCGTTTTGTTCGTGTTTATGAATTAGGACTTGAGGTTTTTATTGGTTTGGGCTTATAGGTTTGAAGAATTTATTGGTTGAATGTGAAGAGAAAATCGAATACGATTTCGTTTCAAACTGGAAAACCGAGTTTCACAAAAAAAAAATGAAAAGAAAAAAATCAAAATGCAATTGGGTTCTTGGTTTCATTTGCGGATTCAGATCTAGTAAATGGGAGGGTTTTCTCAAGCTTTTTGAAGGCCTAAAGCGGATAATGGTATTGAGATATTTTACCTCAACTTTTTTATAAAAAAATTTGATCTTAAGATTCATATATGTAAGTCCCGTGAAAAGATATTTCAATGTGATATCACGTAAACCCGTTGTGAGGCGGAATCTAACAACGAATTGATTCAATGTAAAACAAACAAACACGATGAACACACTAGAATGCTTCAAAACACATGTTCTATATAACGTCGGGTGCTTAAGCCCTCTAACAATGATTACAATAAAACCATATGATCTCACGTCTCTCGTCTCTCTCTCTCTCTAGTGAAGAACCAAAACCAATAAACTTGCATACATCATATATGTAGTCTAGACTAAACTCTAAGTCCGAACACAGGATAAACCCACCGAAATCCATGATTTCGGTTTACATAGAATAGCCCAAAACTAAGCCCAATTACATAAGCGTAAACTGGTAGGCCATGAATTTTATCTGAGGATCCTTTATCCTTGACTGTCTTATGGATAGTTTATCCTTGAAATATATATCAGGATATAAAGGATCGATGATCCTCGGTATTACTTGTTTACTAATGATTGTGTTTAGTATGGTGATGTATTAGACAGGTGTGACAACTTTAAGACGTACTTGCATCAATTATCCTTATAGAGCCTTCTCCAGCTGGAGCATGAATCCAGGATCCTACTTCAATGTAGCTGTTAATGGACGAACTCATGTGAAGATGAACGTGCATATATCAACATCGGCCATAAGAATCATTCTTCCACTTATCTCGCTACTGGATGGCTATTGGCACGTGGTCAAAGGTCGTGGAGCGGCTAGGTGGAAGATTTCCGGATAGATAGGAGATATAGTTAGTGATATTTTCTTATTTAAATGAGCTATGATCGAGTATGAAAACACATGTACTGTCACACACATTAAGAGCTGAAACTAGCATTCTCTCTACACACTAGCATACTCTGTAATCTCGATCATTAACTCCACAACATTTGTAACCACCTTTTATTGATCAATATAATTGACGGTGATAGTTTTCACCGTCCAGGGTTTTTTGTACCGGAGATCACGATAATAATATACTCGTCGACCAAAGGTTACCTTGTTGATCATTTACTAAAGTAATCTGACCAAAGATTATCTTATTAATTCTTGACCGGAGTTATTTTACTAAAGATTACCTTGATAAGTTTTGACCGAAGTAAGACTATCTTGGTTAAGGGCTTTTTCCCTCGTGATCAAACCTTTGTGTTCTCCAATATTACGCTTATACACTTGTCATTATCGAGTTAGCACCTTACCTCACATAACAGATTTGGATACTTGATCCTTAGCAGATTTTTGTCCAAAACAATTTGGCGTCCACCGTGGGGCAATTGGTGGTATAATCCATATTATTCCTATCATTCTCAACTTTTTCATACCCATATCACCATCAATGGCCTCTCAATCGACCTCTGCGTCATCAACCATGCCGGCTACGGTTCCTCTCTCATCAAGGACTTTGCCACCGATACCTCCGCCAATCATGAAAACGCAACGGCCTGCTGCTGCTTGGAGCAAGACGTAACTACCAGTCTTCCAGAGCTCAAAAACCGCTGCTGCTGCCCCGGTGGTTAATACTAACAGTGATGTTTCATCTATGTTTTCGCAGGTTAAAGCATACATGGAGCAGCAGAACAAGACCAACCAGAGGATCCTCCGTGAGATAGAAGATCTCAAGAAGAACAAGAGGCCAGCAGAGGATCTCACCCCCCTGATGCCAAGGATGCTGGATTTCACAAGTCCAGAATCCATGGCTCAGTTCTCACAAGGATCATCTATCCTTCAACAGGGGTCCATGGGTCAACAGGCCCAAGGATCCTCGCTATTTCAGCCAGGATCATCTATACTTCAACAGGGGTCCATGGGTCAACAGGCTCAAGGATCCTCACTATTTCAGCAACGATCATCTATCCTTCAACAGAGGTCCATGGGCCAACAGGCTTAAGGATTCTCGTTAGATCAGCCAAGGTCGACAAGGATCAGCCACTCTTCCGCAGGGATCCTATGGTACCCAACCTCAAGGATCGTTCATCCCAAATAAAGGATCCTTCTTTCCGAATCAAGGATCCTCAGGCGTCCAACATCAACGATCCTCCGATGTCCATGAAGGAGACATAATCCCCATGCAGACTATAGCCTCTAGAGGACCAATTCTCATCGCAGACTCCTCTTATCCCATCTACTCATCCGAAATGCCAACCTTCACTCAGCAAAGAGGTAACTTGTACGATCCTTTATCCTTAGATGCTAACCGTGGTTCCATGCAGGATGCAGGTATCAACCAAGCCATGGCCAAGGAGCTGCAGAAGCTTAAGGATATGATATCCAGTGTTCCTGGGGTCATACGACCAGTCCCCGAAATACCTGAGGGAAGCCACAGAGTATCCAGATTCGCGCCGCCTATCTGTGATGCTGAAATGCCGAAGCGATTCCAAACTCCGAATATGAAGACTTACGACGGGACCACTGATCCTGAAGAACATGTGGCACAATATAGGGAAAGGATGGAGATCAATCCAATTCCGGAGAGACTCAAAGAAGCTTGCGGGCAAAGGCTTTGGATCCACACTAACGGGAGCCGCACTAAAATGGCTGCTAAGTCTTCCTCCCTTTTCAATTACTTCTTTCTCTTACTTGGTTAATTTATTTAACAATCAATTTTCCTGTAGTCGGAAATTTGAGAGGTTAACCAGTGATTTATATCGTGTTATTCAACCTAGTGATGAATCCCTTAGGGACTTCGTTACCAGGTTCGGTAAGGAAGCTCTGGAAATCCCAAATCTTGACATGACTACTACTGTTGAAGCATTCAAGATGGGAATTCAGAAGAGCTCCCCCTTTTATGATGATTTAGTGATGACTCCATGCAGGACATTAGACGAAGTCAGAAACAGGGCATTAAGATACATCCGGTTGGAAGAAGACAAAAGGATCCAGGATCGTCTGAGGGACAAGCAAAAAAGGAAACCCCCGAAAAGAATAAAGGATCCTGGAACAAGAATAACAATTCGAAGCGTATGCCAAGTTCAACAATCAGAACGTGCGGGCAGTTGAAGAAGGAGATGACGATGAAGACTATCCTTGCATCTCCGACTATTTTTTCTCTGTGGATACTCATGGCTTGATCTGTGCCATGAAGGATCTGGGAGAAAAAGCAAGGTGGCCACGAAAGAATGAAAAGGTCGTCGGCTTCAAGGACAAATCTAAATGGTGCGCCTTCCACGAAGACTTTGGCCATGCGACAGACGAATGCGTCGGCTTAAGGAATGAAATTGGTTACCTCCTGAGCAAGGGCCACTTTAAAGAACTCTTGGGAAGGAAGAAATCCAAGATCTAGGATCCTGAAGACCTTCCACATAAAGCAACACCACCACCGCCAGATGCTCATGTGATCAACTTTGTCTCTAGAGACTACGAATTATTTCAAGATTCTTGTGCCATAAGAGAAGATTCCATAGGAGAATTCGAACTGGACGACGAGAGAAGACCACTCATCCCCACTACTCGAGTGACTAATCAGAGGATCTTTTTCAATTCAAGGATCCATGATCCTCATCAGAACAAGATGGGTACGCAGACTGTTAATTTCATCTCAGGAGGTTCGGACATATGTGGAACTTCCTTCTCTGCAGCAAAAAGACTCGCAAAAGAGATAAAGATGGATAGCGGAGATCAACCAATAGTGTCTACCACCTTAACAACAGACAAGAGAATCTTCTTCGATAAGGAAGACAAAATGAACATTCAGGATCCTCATCACGACGATTTGATTATTACTTTAGTTATCTCTAACCATTATGTACGCAGGATCCTAGTAGATGGTGGCAGCTCGGTCAAAATTATCAAACATGATGTCCTTAAGAAGATGAACATCCCGGATTCAGAAATCATCCCTAGAACTTCGGTGCTAGTCGGTTTCAGTGGCGAGACCAAGAAGACACTGGGGGACATCAACCTGCCGATTTATATCGAAGGGTTAAATTCATACCAAAAATTTTGTGTTATAGATAACCTTTCCTGTTGCAATGTTATTTTAGGTAGGCTGTGGCTCCATGGAATGAAGGCTGTAGCCTCAACTTATCACTAGTGCATCAAGCTACCTACTCCTTGGGGAGTTGTAAAGATAGTAGGTGACAAGCGGAGGCCAAGAACTATTATTCATCATCAATGAAGCCCACAACCAAGCCAACCATAGCATAGCAATTACAGCAACATCCTAGGGACGTGCTGGAAGCTCGGGAGAAAAACCTTAAAGAAGTATCATTGGACCCCGAAGATCCAGAAATAAAGGTGTTCTTAGGATCCAGTATCCCTAGTAAGATTGAAGAGGATATAATATCCTTCTTAGGGAAAAGAAGATCTACTTTTGCCTTCAAGCACTCGGACATGACAGGTATTTCAAAAGAGGTAATCACTCATAAACTCGGCCTTGATTTATTTGTTAAACCCATCCATCAGAAGCGAAGGAAATTCGCTCCTGAGAGGAACAAGATCATACAAGAAGAAGTTGAAAAACTTCTTAAGGCCAGTATGATCAGAGAGGTTCAATATCCTCGATGTCTAGCTAATATGGTCGTTGTTTCAAAAAAGAATGGAAAGTGGAGGGTGTGTGTCGATTTTACTGATTTAAACAAGGCATGCCCCAAGGATCCTTTCCCGTTACCACATATAGATTCCATGGTGGATGCAACGACATGACATGAAATTCTTACCTTTATGGATGCTTCCTCTGGATTTCAACAAATTCAGATGGAACCATCTGGTCAAGAGGATACAACATTCATGACTCCTACCGGCATATACTATTATACTGCTATGCCGTTTGGACTAAGAAATGCAGGGGCAACATACCAAAGATTAGTCAACATGATGTTCAATGATCTGTTGGGTAAGACTATGGAGGTCTACATAGATGATATGGTGGTGAAATCATTGAAAGCTGAAGATCACCTTAGAGACCTCGAGGAAGCACTCAACATCCTCGACCAATATAACATGAAATTGAATCCATCAAAATGCCACTTTGGTGTTAAGGCTGGAAAATTTCTGGGATATATGGTGACTAAGAGAGGAATTGAAGCAAGACCCGAGCATTGTTGCTGATTTCACTAGTGATCTACAAAAAGAAGCTGACTTGGAGGTCCAACAATTGGAAAAGACCAAGGATCCTTGGATACTCTTCACCGATGGTGCTTCCAATGTGAGTGGAACAGGATTGGGGATCCTTCTGAAATCGCCACAGGGGGGACATATTACCCCAGTCCATAGCTTGTGAATTCCAGGCAACAAACAATGAAGCAGAGTACGAGGCTCTAATCGCGGTTTGCAATTAGCCAAAAGCATGAGGATCAGGTATCTTCAAGTTTATGTAGATTCTTTATTGATAACAAACCACTTTAATGGCTCATATGCTATTAAAGGTGAGAAACTAATGAAATATTTAGATGTTGTGAAGAAGTTATCGAAATCCTTCGAAATATTTAGTATTACACAGGTACCGAGGGAAGAAAACGCCGGGGCAGACGCCTTAGCAAACTTAGCCTCATCTTTGAAGATTCCTGAGGATTTGAAAATCCCAATAATCCACATTCTCTCGCCAGCGATAGGAGAACAAGAAATTGGAGAGATAACACATGATAAAGAAATCGTGCTTTGGGATCATTCATCCTCAAATAACAAAGGATCATGGATCCATCCTATCAAGAATTACATTCAAACTAGAGAGATTCCTACCACAGAAAATCCCAAATCCTTCAAACTCAAGGTATCCCAATATATTATGTTAAATGATATGGTATATAGAAAGTCTCTTGCAGGTCCATATCTCAGATGCATTGAGGATCCTGAGATCCAAGAAGTACTCAAGGATTTTCATGAAGGAGATTGCGGCAATCACACAGGTGGAAGAGCATTATTTTCCAGGATACTTAAAACTGGATATTCCTGGCCAACAATGAAGAAGGATGCAGTGGAGTATTTAAGGAAATGTGATGCTTGTCAAAGACATGCTAACATCCTTCACCAGCCGGAGGAACCTTTATATCCTATATCCTCCTCATGGCCTTTCATGAAATGGGGTATTGATATTGTAGGCAAGTTACCAAAAGCACCAGGTGGAAAGGTCTTTATGCTTGCTATGACTGACTATTTCTCCAAATGGATTCAGGCAGAAGCATTCGTACAAGTCCGAGAAAAGGAAGTGATATCTTTTATTAAACCAAATATTATAACTAGATTTGGTATTCCTGCTGAAGTTGTTTGTGACAATGGTTCCCAGTTTATCGGGAATGGAACCACTAACTTTTGTGACAGTTGGGGCATCAAAATGATCACTTCTACTCCGGTTCATCCTCAAGCCAATGGCCAAGAAGAGTCTAGCAACAAGATCATCATCAACAATCTAAAGAAGAAGCTAGGATCCAAGAAGGGAAAATGGGCTGAAGAACTTCCTTATGTTCTTTGGGCAGACAGGACCACACCTAAAAATGCAACAGGCCAAACACCCTTCTCATTGGTGTTTGGATCAGAAGCAGTAATTCCCACAGAAATGGTGGTTCCTACGGCAAGAACGAACATCCGTGATCTTGAAGCTAATAAAGAAATCCTTCTTGAAGACTTGGATACTATAGAAGAACTCAGAGACCTAGCCAAGATCAGGCTGGCAGCATATCAACAAAGGGTAGCTGGGGCATACAACAAAAATATCAGAATCAAAAGATTTCAAGAAGGAGATCTAGTATTAAGGAAAGCCTTCCAAAACACAACAAATCCGGCTGATGGGAAGCTAGCGCCCAAATGGGAAGGACCTTATCAAATTGAGTCGGAAGCAGGAAATGGGGCATATCATTTGCTCACAATGGAAGGCAATAGGTTACCTAGAGCATGGAATGCCATCCATCTCAAGAAATATTTTTTCTGATCAAGATCCATTATCCTGAGAGGATATATTATCCAAAAAAGGATCTAGTATAGTCCGGGACAGCGGGACCAGTACACGTTTAGTGGCTGATAATTTCGTTGTTTCCGGATATATGGAGGATCCTATGAATAATGGTAGACGTACCATTTCCTAAGGTTTAAGGTGTTTTCACCTCTTCTCAAGGGCCATGTCGCCAGTTAACATCTGTATTTGGGCTTGTCCCCAGTTACACGGGCTTGTCCCCAGATTACACGGGCTTGTCCCCTGATTACACGGGCTTGTCCCCAGATTACACGGGCTTGTCCCCAGTTGCACGGGCTTGTCCCCAATATATTATTTGGGCTTGTCCCAAGCATAATGGGTTTGATCCCAGTTAACATTGTGAATTATAAGCAACAGATTAACTAAGTTTTTGTGAAGATAAAAAATCTAAGGATCCCGGATCCTAAATCTGTTCCTTCAAAGGTAACTGAGATTTCAACACTTCTGGTAACTTAGGTCTATCTTGACCTTCTGGTATGATCTCTGTTAATTAATTTATGTATGATATTTGTTGCAATAATTTTGGATCTTTCAATTTAAAAAAAATATTCTAATACTAAAAATTTTGCTTATCTTAAGGAAACTTTATCCTAAAATTTGCCCTTTGAGGGAATTCTTTTGTATAATTTTTATCAACTGTTAACGATATTCTTTCCTAATATTTTTTTCCTTAAGGATATTCTATCCTAAACGATTTTCATAAGGATATTTATTCTAACAATCTTTTGCTTAAAATTATTTGTCAAAGTCCCAACAATGTTAAGATTATATCTAACAAAATTTTTGAAAATAAATAACAAGTAAAAAGTCAAAAGAGTTATATATTAATTAAAATAAGCCCCAAGGACTTATCCAAAATTCTTAACCCGGACTTCACCATACGAAAAGATGGACCATCCATCCGGGTTAAGTGGGAGTTACTAACAGTTCATAAGTGCAGGAAATTTAAAAACAGGGGCAGCAAAGGCTTCATCCCCACAAACAGAGGATCCTTCCATCTTTGTCACCCCCGCAGATTGTCTTAAGGATCATGGATCCTTTATCGTAGTTACTACTGTTTATTACAAACCATAGAAATTGTTCATAAAAACATCAACACTAAACAAAAAAGTGGGCTCGGGACTTGTCTTCGATATCCTTCATTGCCCACTTAAGCTGCATCCTCAACCGAAACATCACCTTCTCCCTTGCCAGCTTCAACCGCCTTCTTAACGCCACTGGTCCCAGCCTCGGTGTTCTCAACCATTTCCTCGTCTTCCTCACCACCAAGGTCGTCAAGAGCAGCCTTCCATTTCTCCACATCCCAGACCGACTTGTCAAAAGCAGGATCATTGGCCTCCGTTGCAATCTTAATCCGTGCCTGGAATATTGACCTAGCAGCCCACACCTTAGCTTCATCAGTTGCCTGCTCCACTGCCTCTTGAAGTTGGGCTTCGGCTAAGGATAGCTGATCCTCCAACTGTTTCTTTTCTTTGGAGAGCTGGATCATGGCCTTGTCCTTAGCAACCATAGCTTTCCCTAACCCGGACATTTTCTCGCTCATCTGATGGATAATTTTTTCATAATGGTCCCTCATAGCGGTCACAGCCTATCAATAAATCTCGTATCAGGGTTGGAACAATGTTGGATCCTAAAATGCGAAAGGACAGGATATAATATACTTACAGAGTAGACGATGTCACAATGTGTCTCAGGATCAGAGGATCTTTTCCTCTTGGAAGCTGCGGACTTGGCCCTGGTCGTGGTAGTCTTGGGTTCATAGCTAGTGCCAGCCTTTGAAGCCTTCTTCTTGACAGCAGGATAAGTGACCATACAATCGATGTCATCTAGGGAGAACTTGAGAGCGGACTTTCCTGATTTTTTAGTGCCTATAGATGAAAAGTCGACATATATGTATTCTATTCTATTTTATTTACTTTAAAATTATTAACTTACTTGACATGCTTGAACTTGAGGGGATATCACAAAAACCTTCAACAAATCGAGCTTGAAAGGTCCTAACTTCGGTATCCAGCTCCAGGAACCGTTTTGCTTTCTCTTCTGTTCCAGGTAATTTGCTCAATGAAGCGAAGTTCTCAACTGCAGACAACAAAAAAGAATAAGGATTAATATTGAAATTTAAAATGACAGCTGTATTTCACTGACACCCCGCCATTTTGGGGGCAATTGTTAGGCCTTGAATTTTATACTGAGGATCCTTTATCCATGACTGTCTTATGGAGAGTTTATCCTTGAAATAAATATCAGGATATATAGGATCGATGATACTCGGTATTACTTGTTTACTAATGATTGCGTTTAGTATGGTGATGTGTTAGACACTTGTGACAACTTTAAGACGTACTTGCATCAATTATCCTCATAGAGCATTCTCCAGCTGGAGCATGAATCCAGGATCCTACTTCAATGTAGCTGTTAATGGACAAACTCATGTGAAGATGAATGTGCAAATATCAATAACGGCTATAAGACTCATTCTTCCGCTTATCTCGCTACTGGATGGCTATTGGCACGTGGTCAAAGGTCGTGGAGCGGCTAGGTGGAAGATTTCCGGATAGATAGGAGATATAGTTAGTGATATTTTCTTATTTAAATGAGTTATGATTGAGTAGGAAAACACATGTACTATCACACACATTAAGAGCAGAAACTAGCATTCTCTCTACACACTAGCATACTTTATAATCTCGGTCGTTAACTCTACAACACTTGTAACCACCTTTTATTGATCAATATAATCGACGGTGATAGTTTTCACCGTCCGGGGATTTTTTGTGCCGGAGATCACGATAATCATATACTCGTCGACCAAAGGTTACCTTGTTGATCATTGACTAAAGTAATCCGACCAAAGATTATCTTATTAATCCTTAACCGGAGTTATTTTACCAAAGATTAACTTGATTTTGACCGAAGTAAGACTATCTTGGTTAAGTCCTTTTTCCCTCGTGATCAAACCTTCGTGTTCACCAATATTATGCTTATACATTTGTCATTATCGTGTCAGCACCTTACCTCACATAACAGATTTGGATACTTGATCCTTAGCAAATTTTTTTCCAAAACATAAACCATTAAATATAACCCAGCATTCTCGCTGTAACATCGTGAAAATTTAGAGTCTAAAATAGCATGTTTCCAAACTCAAAGGCCCAAAAATGTCAAATTCTAAACCCTGGGAATAAAAATAAAAATTTTGGTTTCATGACCCATCGCGATACGCGATGGATCAGAAGAGAAACCCATTGCGTATCACGATGGGTTGTCTGACAAGCGAGGCACGTGGCGTGCCACGTTTTGCGAAGTGGCAAGCCTATAGGACACGTCGCCACTCTACGTCGTGATACGCGACGGAGACCAAGGAGGCCATCGCGTATCGTGATGGGCACTTGAACTTGCCTATAAGTAGCAACTACGGGTCTCTTCCATTCCACACCAAAATTTCACACTCCTCTCTCTCTCCCTCTCTAACATCTCTCTAGAACCCAAGAATCGTATCTTTGAATCACCTCGAAAAGTGTGTCCATAATCCTCGATTTCCATGCCCGTTTCCTCAAAGTACGTGCCACATTCCAAAGACTATCCATAAAGATGGTGTTGCCATCCCGACGACCCGCTTCGTAAAACGTGCCGGCGAATGAAGAAGTGTTGGTGTGCATCTTTTTGCGTGCCAAGGAAAGAGTGTTGAAGGAAAGGTGTTTGATCAAGAAGAAAAATATGGGGAAGCGGCATAGGAGTGCTGCTCGAGTGTGTATGGTTTCATAAGTGTTTGATCCTATGTTTTCACTCGTTCTAATCAATATCTTAGATCTAATCCAGATCTATATGTTAATACTAATTATATGGATCTAACTCTTTAATACCTTAGCTCGATTGTTATTAGTATGTATATATTATCAATAAGATTAATGTGAAGCTTGAGAGAGAGAGAATACTTTAAACTTTCTGAATAATATTAATTCTCTCAAAACTTCAACACCTTTACAAGTGAACAGTGGTTCACTATTTATAGAAGACGATCTGGTTCGCTAACATCCCCTAGCGAACCAGCATCCCCTTCGTTAAATAACTTAACTTACCGAACCACCCCCTGATTCGTTAACATCCCCTAACGAATCAGGAGGGAATACATTATAAAGTCCTAGTTCGCTAACATTCCTAGCGAACTAGACTTAACCTTAACGAACTAGTCTTAGTTCGCTAACATTCCTAGCGAACTAGACTCAAATATAACGAATTAGTCTAAATAACATTAAATATTACATTAAAATAATCAAATAAACATTAATGATAATTACAAAGACTCGAGACGCAAAACCGTGCACTAACAGACACCCCCTCGTCTTGAGCTCTTTGTCTTTAACTTATTTGAAACGCTTTGTCTGCCAATCTCTGCAACTATGAATCCCATGTTTATGGCATACACGAACAACACGTTGGAATTGCATAGCCAGGTCGTAATCTTCTTGGCGTTCAAACAAAATCTGCTTCCTGTGTAGCACGTCATTGTCTGTCTCTGATAAATTAACCAACCACATCGGATCGATTATCTTGATGAGCTCAGTTTGTAGTCCTCGACCACGAACAATAACGGCCTCGCCAGTATGATTGTCATAGTACCAACGGTTGAAAGACAGATAAATATCTTGAGGCATTGTCTTCACATGAACTCTTTTCATTGTCTTTGGTGGCTTCACTTTCAAAACAAGTTTCTTACAGCCGGTCCTTGGATCAATCTCATCAGTACGTTTACGTCTTGGGACATGGGGCTTGAAGAATTTGAAACCATGATTGACCTCGAACAGTAAGTGTTGATGAAACCACTCATCAGTTCGGTTGCCCCCACGATTGATAAATGGACGTCTCGCGAGGGTGCGTACATCCCAACACGGTAGTGTCAGAACATCCATTATCCTCTCGTAATATTGCACACCTTTTCCCATTTAACAATACATACCTTAATTTCTGAATCATAGAGCCAGGAGACAATATCACCATGTACCTTAGAAACAGTCTTGAAGGTAGTCATCTGATTTGCCTCAATCCAAGCAGCAGCGGTATCCTTTCTTTCTTTATCTACATATCGAAAAGCACTGATGATCTTACCCACTTTCTGGCGTTTGAACCATCTTTCAATGTCATCATCAGTCACTTCTTTGAGTGAAGGAACCGTTCGCTGCACAATCTTCTCCAAATCATCCTCAGTTTCTTTAATTACGTCTTCATGAAATACCGGAGCACCTTGATCAACATTTGTGTGTTGATACAAGTCCGGGTACTCTTCAGCTGTAATATCCTCCATTTCAATCTCCTCGTTCTCATAAATAAAATCCGTATCCATAAATAACGGATCATCTTCCATTTCGTTCTCATTGATCACTTCAACATCGGGCTCAGTCTCTAGTGCAGTCAGCTGATCGTCATTTAGCCCAAGTAGAATCGAGATCTGCTCCCTTGTCAAGGATCTAACCACAAACTCACCGATCTGTATCTCATCTTTGTTCACCACACTTCTAACCATCCCCAATTCATTAATAAATATCACCGGTTTAGCCTCAATCATCTCTATCGGCTTGGCCGCTGTTGGATCTTGAAATGAAATTATCTGTTTGTTTGAATCATCAGCGCCACTCACACCAGCACCAGAGGATGAACCATGCGATTGTTTAGGCTCACCTCCTGCATCAGACTCGTCAGGATCATCATCATTTTTGAGTTTATTGAGGGCATCTTCTTTACAAGTTAATTATAAAATTAAATCATCTTGTTCTTTTAATTTCACCCCCTGAGACTCAACAATCGCACGCAACGACTTGGTCTCCTTCTGACAGAACGAAATGTAACTCATCATTTTTCGTTGATTCTCCATGAGTCGTTCTTGATTGAGTCGGTCAGCTACCATTTGATTTTCATATAAGTGTAACAGATTAAGCAGCATTTCCGTTTGACGTTCAGGTGACAAATTGTATATAGATGGATGAACTGGTTGAATAGGTCCTTGAGGCCGAGTGATTCTCATGAAAACGACATCACTAGGCAGAGGCGGAGGAAAAGTAGTTGTTGGAAGAGGAGGAGGTCCCATTGTAGTGGTGGAAGAAACAGTTGACAGCACAGCAGGAGGCCTCGGCATCTCGGTCAACGCCGTTTGAGGAATCAAGCCGAGCCTCTCATGTGACACCATCGTCGTTGTCAATGTGAGCATCGGGGTGCTAGTAGTTAGTGGCACCGCCGAGCTTTGAGTAGTTGATTGATGAGGTGGTGGTGCACCAATAATTACACCAGCCCCAGAGGACACACTGGGCTTCTTTGGTTGTTCATCAGTAGCTACCTCTTTGCCCTTTCGTTTTCTTTCTTGCTGAGCTTTTATGGTGGCAGCTAGAGCAGCATCTACTGCGTCTTGTTGTTCTTTAAGAGCTCGCTCACCAGCTCCATCATCATCATCACCATTGTTATCATCAACATCCCCATTGTTATCATCATCCCCACCATCATTGTTCCCACCTTCTCCCCCTTCACGCTCGGAATCCGAGTCATCATGGATCCAGCGCTCATTAGGAGGACATACATAATCAGGGTTGATTATATGACCAATCATCCTTTTGTCCTGTGGCTTATCCTTTCGATAAATCAACATGCGATGCACCGTTTCAGCTTTCATATGTTCCATATCAAGAACATCGTTCACCAACGATCTATCAATCACCAAATCCGGTATCAAATCTTGAATAATTAATTGTAGAAAGCGTGGATACATCAAGAACTTCTTTGGCGGTAGAGTTTGCTGAACTTGCTCTTTCAAATGATCAAAGATGAGTTCTGAGTAGTTGAATGGCTTGTTCAGGATTAAAGCAACAAATGCTGATTGCAAACTTAATCTACATTCATCGAAAAACCACCGCGACGGCTACTCAAGCAATTAAGCAAGACATGCAGCAAATACTTGTAAGGTGGACACAATCCATTCTTGTTTAACATGGACCGACGAATATCACCCCCATATTTTAATCTTGTGAATAGACCCCGAACCAGCGTTCTGTCAAATTCACTCGGGTAATCATCACTATTGTCAAACTGAAGTATCCGAAGAATGACCTCAACATCAATCATGATCGGAAGCTGATTAATTGTAGCTTGAACCCAATTACTTTCCTCAACATATATCGCCGTGTTCCAGAACTGCCTGATTATACTAAGTTACACCTTAGGTTTAGCAGTGATTGCATAATGTATCTTCGAACGGCGTAAGAAATTCAACATAGCTCCGAACGTCCTTAAATCAGCCACGTCGTGATCAACATAAGCACAGATATTGTGCTTCTTATCAAATGGTAATAAAACCATTTCAGCCTATTGAGCTTGTTATGGTGGTTGTCCTTGTGGTTGTACTTGACGAGGTTGTTCCTGTGGTTGTTCTTGTTCAGCCATGATTTACTGTATAAATAAAACGTATATGAGAATAGATATCACCATGTATATTCAAAAGATATATGTATTTAATCTAGTTATGCGTATTAGACGATTTAAATCCTTTAATTAAATTAATTGAGTATTCAATTTAGTTAATTAATTAATTTCAAGTATTTTTTTTTTTAAATGTCATTCGTTAACAATCACACTGATTCGTTATACAAAGATAATGAATCAGGCGATTCACTATCAAGTAAATACCTTAACGAACTGGACTTAGCGAATCACTAATTAAGTTTAACAAACTAAACTCTAGTTCGTTATATTTTAACGAATCACACTCTGATTCGTGTGACATCTTATTCGCTAAGCTAGTTCGTGGGAAATCTTAACGAATTGGACACAAAACAGTTCCAATTCGCTAAGACTAACGAATGGTCAAAATTAAGACTTTTTCTTTGACTCCACTAAGTCAAGGTCAAAATTATCAAGAACAATAATAGTCAACATTTTAAACCCAGATTCAATTAGACCATAACTGTCGTCGAATCAACAAGATAATCAGCTCGTTGAGCTCGGAAACTAACTAGTGAATGTAGGTGAATGAGATTGAGACTCATTACCTGTATGTACTAAGGATCAACGAACCAACAGTAACCATCAAGAACACACAACAATAATTAACCCAGCAAACAATAATCAAAAGATGATTAGAGTCCACCAAGGGTATCGGAAAGTGTTCCGATCAAAATAATATCAAAATCAGACAATTAATAACATAAATTATACACAAACGAATTTCAAAAGTTCAAACCCTTAAACCTCTGAAATATCATAATTTAACAGGCAATACATGACCATTGTTGACGAAATTGATATCGCCTAGATCAATTATCCCTTAGAAACTCAAATTGATCTTTGAAATGATCAAACTTAAAGATCGAAAATATCAGAGAGAATTTGAACAGTTTCTGAAAGATGAAGAAAGAAGACGAACAGTGGAATCCTATTCGTTATCTTGTCTTATATAGCGATACACGAAACCCTATGCACAACTTGCACGAATCAGACGATTCGTTTAACTTAAAGTTAGCGAATTAGCCCATTCGCTAACTCAATTCGTTACCTTATGTTAGCGAATCACAATGTGATTCGTTAAATTAAAGATAGCGAATCAAGACATGATTCGTTAAATATGTATAACGAAGGAATGATTCGTTACAGAGTGCGGAAGCGAATTAGATTAGCGAACCAGAAGCTAGTTCGCTAAAGAATCATCTAGTTCGTTAACCATACATAACGAATTGGATTTTAGCGAATTAAACCCTTTTATTTAATTTTAAATTAAATAAATAAATGAATAAATTAATGAAATAAATCAATAAGTTAAATTATCGAGAAACCCTTATATCCCGACAACATAATACGTTAAAATTGTTTCAGATTTTCGAAACTTAACTTAAAAATTATTTAAAAATTTTAGTATAAAGAAAACGAAAATATTTTTGGTATTTTGTAAAAATTAAAGAATTAAAGAATGTATTTACAGAAGAATATCCGAAAAAAAAAAGTAGACAATCTTTTTGTAATTTCCAAAGATTTTAAAAAAAACAGTACATATTTTTGTAATTTGGTCGAGTTTGAGAAGAGAATCATATTGACCAAATTGCCCTTCCATCACAGTTTTATTTCAACGATATTATGACTTGCGAAAAGTCGGTCATTGGTATTGTTGTCCACATAAATCTAATAACACACATTCAAGTATTTTTGTGATATGATTAAATAGTTCAATTATAGCACAGAATATCAAAAATTATCAGCCTCTAATCACGGTTCAAGCTTAATTTGATTTTTGCCAAATCACCCCAACTTGACTTAAACCATTATATTGTTGATCAAAATTTTTAATACCAATTTTAGAAATTTTGAGCAATGCATCAAGTTTCCTTTACTGTGAGTGAGTATGCACGAGTCCATCTGTCGGCTTACATACATTGTATCCCCTTGGGTCCGTTTCTTAATGGTATTAAGACGCACGCAAGGGAGGAACAATTGTATGACTAACAACGGATTTTGATCAAGTCAGTAATGTAAATTGTACGAGGTACAGCGGTGATCAAGTTTAATGACTTTGGGTTTGCTCTAGAAAGCGAGTGAAATATTCATGCATATGAATACCCAGATGGTTAAGCCGCATAAAGACTCACAATGTTCAGAATCCTAACGCTTGTTATTTGCTTTATTTGATTTATGGGTTATCAACAAATATAAGGCTTGAGTATGACTGGTTATTACATTTCTGCCATCCTCACCAAGACTTTTACTAGAGACTAACATCCCTTTCAATTTGGCGTTTCTTTATGTTTATATCACATAATTTACTCTACTGGGTTGTTTTAAGACCTACCAATGCACCAATGCACCAATGCAATTAAGCACACAGTCTTTTAAGCTTACTTTTTGCTGAACTTGGGGTCAAGATAATCAATGTACTATAATTTTCTCTTTTTGCTTCAAAAACTCAAAATTTTGAGGAGCATAAAAAAACAAAATAAAGATAACTTAATCGCCCCAGTTAACTTAAGTGAATAAATAAATGGCTAACCTTCAATTCACAAGTGAATCATAGGACCAAGACATGCAAGCATACTTTACAAGCTTAAATAACCGACATAATTTTCAGCGAGAAAATAATCTAAAAATCTTTTTGGTTTTTCTTTGTACAAACTTTAAAACCACAATATTTTTGTCTTTTTCAATTTTCTTATAATCAAAATAAACTTCACAATCCTTTTGAATTTTCGAATTTTTCTGTACAAAACATAAATCACATTCTTTTTGGTTTATCAGAATTTTTAAGATGTTTTTGGTTTTCTAAATATTTAAAGGAAAAACATTAAAAAAACAGAAATCACAATATTTTTTGAATTTTGAAAATTGTTTTTAATGTTTTTATTTTTTTTATCTATACAAACGGAAGCACATTCTTTTTGTATTTTCTAGATTTCTCCCCCTAAAACCTAAAATATAAAAAATAAGACTAAATCTATAAAGCGATTAAAAAATAATTATCCTAATTTTAGGATCTCAGCAAGGGTCTTCAATCCATTTAAACCAAGCAAAAAAGTAAAACGTGTTTTATCAAACGCTTTGGTAAATAGATCGGCTTTTTGAATATCTGTGTGTACTTTCTCAAGATCAATTAATTTCTTTTCATAACAGTCCCGTATAAAATGATATCGAATCTCGATATGTTTCGTTTTAGAATGTTGTACGGGATTCTTGGTGATACTTATAGCAGCAGAATTATCAATCAAGACGGGAGTAGTAAGAAACTTCAAACCGTAGTCGCGAAGATGTTGTTGTATCCACAGAACCTGGGAACAGCAACTCGAGGCTGTAACATATTCATCCGGTGATAAATTTTGACCCACTGGAAGAGGAGTTGAAGGGATTTTTCCGGCAGTTATCTTGAATCGGCTCAAGACGTCGTTCACATATTTAGTCTGATGAATGAAGATTCCCTTATCAGATTGATGAACCTGCAGCCCTAAAAAGAAATTCATCTCTCCCATCGAGCTCATGTCGAACTTTGTTTGCATGGATTTCTCGAACTCCTTACATAAAGTGTCATTTGTAGACCCAAATATAATATCATCAACATAAATCTGGACTATTAGAAGATCATCACCAACAGTTTTATGAAATAAAGTGCAGTCAACAGTTCCTCGTTTGAAGCCATTATCAGTCAGATGGTCGGCGAGCATGCCATACCAAGCTCTCGGGGCTTGATGTAGACCATACAGGGCCTTGTTTAAACGGTAAACACGGTCTGGATAATCAGGATCTTCAAAACCAGGTGGTTGTTGAACAAACACTTCCTCATGTAGTTCACCATTGAGAAAAGCACTTTTAACATCCATTTGATAGACCTTGATATTCTTGTAAGCACCATAAGCCAGGAAGATTCGAATTGACTCTAATCTTGCAACTGGAGCATATACTTTAGTATAATCAATACCCTCTTGCTGATGAAAACCTTGCACCACTAGACATGCTTTGTTTCTGACAATCACCCCTCGATCGTCCTTTTTACATTTAAATACCCACTTAGTCGGAATAGCTTTCTTGACTCTAGCAGGCTTGTCTATTAAATCTCAAACACCCAATCGTGCAAATTGCTGTAATTCCTCTTGCATTGCTTCTACCCAAGAAGGATCTTCAAGTGCCTTATGAGCTGTCGTTGGCTTAACTTGAGATAGAAAGCAATTGAATTTAGCAATATTCACAATTCCCGAAGATTGGAAATTAGTGTAAGCACACAATACATTATTGTCGCTTGACGAAGCAACTTGATGACGTGTACGAACGCCCACATCAAGTTCTCCAATGATATTGTCCTGTGGATGATATCCATGAATCCGAAGAGTAGGATTTTCAGGAACAACAACATTATCAAATAAATTAGTGTAATGTTCACCCACTCGGGAGATGATGCATTATCACTATCAAGATCAATAACTTGAATCTCAGCTTGATCATCATCGGAAGAAGTAGAAGCACTATCAATAAAAACTGGAGGAACAACTTGAGATTCTTCAGTTGTAGCATCGGGTTGAACTTCATCTGCATTAGAACATGAAGAGCTTGGAATGTTCAAGTGTTCTTCAAAGTATGCTCTAACCAGATCTTCATCGATGTGTTCAGTCGAAGGAGTAAACGAATTAAATAAACTATCATAGTCAAACATCCAGTCTGACCTTTCCCTTGAGAAGGAGTTGTGTACTTTAGACAGTCCACATGGTACCATTCTTCAACACAGCCAGATGTAAAATTAAATACTCTTTTCTTTGGAGACGCATATCCCAAGAAATATTCTTCGATAGCCTTTTCATCAAATTTACCCGAATCCTTCTTCAACATTGTACACGGACACCCAAATGGTTGCAGGTACTTTAAATTAGGTTTTCTGTTATTCAATATTTCATAGCTTGTCTTCTTGAGTCGCTTAACTGTTAGAACCCGATTAAGTGTATAACAAGCTGTGTTCACTGCTTCATTCCAAAATTGAATAGGAAGCTTTGAATCAGCAAGCATTGTACGTGCAGCTTCAATCAGAGTTCTATTTTTCCATTCAGCAACACCGTTTTGTTGTGGTACATAAGGTGCACTATATTCTCGGTGAATTCCTTTTTGAATACAAAAGAAATCAAAAATAGTGTTTTTGAATTCAGTACCATTATCACTCCGGATTCTCCTTACCTTTTGTTTGTACAGTGATTCTATCTTAGTAATAAGGTTTTGTACAAAAACAGGTGTTTGATCTTTTGAACTCATAAATAACACCCATGAATATCTTGAATAATCATCTGTCACTACGAGACAATACCAGTCTCCAGAAATACTCGCACGATTCACTGAACCAAACAAATCCATATGAAGTCGTTCAAGAGCAGTATTAATGGAATTCAATAACTTAGAAGGATGTGTCTTCTTCTTCTGTTTGCCCTTCTTGCATGAAACACAGTGATCAGATAACTTGAAGTTCTTTAATAAGACACCCTCAACTAAATTATTTGCCATTAAATAATTCATCTTTCTAACATGAATGTGACCCATTCTTCGATGCCATAGAATCGAATCTTTCTCGGTTGCTTTCGAGACAAAACATGTTTCGATCGATGTTGATATCTTAGAACACATGTTTAAGACATAAATATCATTTGATCGTGGTGATCGCATGACAACCATGTCCTCGGGAATAATAAAACCCGGTTTCAAGATAAGACACTCTTTGTCAGTAAATATTGTAGTGTACTTTTTATCACAAATCTGCGATACACTCAATAAGTTATGATCAACCTTGTCACAATAATTTACTTTTTCAAAAGTAATATGACCATTTGAAACGTCACCCTCTTGTGTGATCATGCCCCCAGAATTCCCAGCAAACGCTACAAAACCCCCTTGAATATTTCTTACGTTGGTCAATAGGTCGAGATTTCCGGTGATATGACGAGAACATCCGCTATCCATGATCCAGTTTTCACCAGAAATGGTCTTGGATGTACCCTACACATAAACAAGAATGATTAGTTCAAAAAGGCAGCCCAGGCCTCAGTCTTGGGCACCTTTTGGTTTTCTCTTTGATCATTAACTTTAACAGTTTTCAATTGTTGTTCAGCCACTTGTGAATAAGTTACAGGCTTCTTAGACTTTCGTCTTAAGTACGCTGCTTGAACAATGTTTGAATTCCTGTTTTGACATATAGGTTCAGTTGGAATGAATTTTGGTTTCACTTGACTGTGTGTCTCATTGATATGAAACACCTTCCGAGGATTCACATCAGAGAACAAAATATGAGTATCATCAGCATAAGACACTGGTCATTTCAAAATCTCCTTAACCACTGGAATTGGTTTAGATTTGTCCTTGATAAAAGGATGAAGATTCTGAAAGTTCTGTTGATTACAATTCTTCACAACATGACCTTGTTGAGCGCATAAAAAACACTTTCGCATGTCGACATGGTGATGTTTAGGAAAAATTGGAATAGATGGTTGATGATGACTCACACTTTTAATCATGCTCTTAGCAAATTCATCAGATAATTCAGATTTCTTCTTTAAATAAAAATCTAAATTAGAACTATTTGAAAAACTTTTTAGTGTATCAGTTCCAGTTGACCTAACAAATTAATCTTCTTAGCTTGTATTAAAAATTGTTTTGCCTTAGTCAATGGATCTGATTGAACTGATGTTTTTGTTTGAGCATACACACGTTCAAGTTCTTGAATTTTTGAAGTTTCATTGACAAAAACACTCTCAATTAGGTCAGGCTTAATGATACTAATTGGAATATCTTTTTCAGTTAACATTGTGTCCATCCCCTTTAACTTAAAAACTCTAGCAGCAGATGGCTTAGAATTAGAAGAATTAATGAAACGCATTAATTCCTCATCAGAAATTTTTGGTTTAGCTGACTTATTTGCCTTCATAGAGTTCACTTTCTTTGAATTTTCCTTTTTCTCTTGAGATTTGTGTGAACCATACACTGCTTCCTCAAATTCGTAAGGTTCGCACAGAATATGATTAGAACTGGGAATGTTCTTATTCTTGTGTATAATCTCTGGTTCAAACACATCCTCAATAATGACCTCGTCATTGTGTTCAACGAACACCTTTTTGCTTTGGATATGAGATTTTTGAGGAGCAATTTGGGGTTTAACAATTTCAGGTTTAATCATTTTAGGTTTCTTAGAAATTACAGATTCTTTTTGAATCAAATCCTCTTCTTTTCTTGCAAAAGGATTAATTTTATAATCATTATGAAAAGGTGGTGGAATTTCAACAAAACCAATACCTTTCTTAGAATCTTTCTGTTTTCCAGAAACTTCAATAATTTCATTCAATAAAAATGAAGAATTTCGAAATTTATCCAATTTGTTCTTCAACTCAAGAACTTCATTCTCAAGCTCAGTTATCTTAGAACGATGTTTCAAGATTTCCTGAAACTTTTGGTCATTAATGGTCATTTTCACAGATAACTCGGCTTTGAGATCATGATTACTTGTCGACAATGCTTCAATCTTTTCTCGAGATTTCATTTGAGACTCAAGAGATTGTCGATAAGTGTCTTTAAGAGAAGCAATTTCTCTTATAAGATTATCATTTTGATTTTTCAAAGCTTCAAACTTAGAGTTGTTAGATTCACAGTCAACACATGATGCTTTAACAAATGAAGTAGAAGAAATAGAATTACTAACCTCATTGATCTTAGCCATGCAAGCAAACATTGATTTTTCAAATGAAGTAGAAGAAATAGATAACTCGGCTTTGAGATCATGATTACTTGTCGACAATGCTTCAATCTTTTCTCGAGATTTCATTTGAGACTCAAGAGATTGTCGATAAGTGTCTTTAAGAGAAGCAATTTCTCTTATAAGATTATCATTTTGATTTTTCAAAGCTTCAAACTTAGAGTTGTTAGATTCACAGTCAACACATGATGCTTTAACAAATGAAGTAGAAGAAATAGAATTACTAACCTCATTGATCTTAGCCATGCAAGCAAACATTGATTCAGAAGACTTGTCGCAAGAATCGTCAGAATCAGATCCAGACTCATTATCTGAAGACATCACACTAGCAGTAGCATCTTGACAATCTTCATGTAACCCAAACATAGCTAAATTTGCTTGAACATTATTGCATAGTAGCCGTTGTGACCAATCAGTCCCTTCTACTATCATTGCTTGTGTTGTTGAAGAAGATGGTTTCTTTTCAGCATCACTTCCCCGTGGTGAAGAAGCATTTTGACTTTGACCACGAGGTCCAGTGTATTCTTTTCTTGGTTTGTCACATTCCTTCTCAAAATGCCCGAATTCTTGACAATTATAACACTTCACCTTCAATTTGTCAAAATCTAACTTCTTGTTTAACGATGGAAGATCTTTTCCAGTTCTCTGCATGAATCTTTTAACTTTACGAACGATCATGGCCATATTCCATTTCAAATCCATAATCTCTAGATCATCCGGATCTATCTGATCATAATCCTCATCAGTTAACTCACTTGAAGCAATTTTACTACTTACCAAGTTTTCATATGAAGACATAAATGCCGTCAGAAAAGCAAAGTTTTGCTCCGCTTCCTTCATATTCACACTAGGTGGTGTAGCAAATGGATTAGTACTAGTAGAACTTCCTGAACCACCTGAATTACCAGCAGAGTAGAAACAAACTTTTGGATCATTAAATATAGCAGATTCTTTTTCACTTGCGGCATGAGTAAGAAAAGTAGTGATAGGTGAGATTGTTGAACTCAGAGGCATATTTCCACCATAGAAAGCCGGATCTTGATTTTCTTTGGAAGATTTTTGACACTTAAGATCATATTCTCTAGCTTCGATCTTTTGTAGAAATTCAAGTGCTGTCAAATCTTCATTCAGAAAATAATCATTCTCTTTCAAAACCATGAGAAATATTGAATAGGAACTAGGCAGCACACTCTTGATAGTGTCAATTTTATCTCTTTCAGAAATTTTCATTTTCATTTTGTCCATTTCAGCAATTAAGTGACTAAATCTTGTAGTCATCTCTTTAACTGTTTCTCCTTTCAATAAATTAAAGTTTCGAAATTGAAACTTGAGCATCACTTTCTTACTCTCAGCTGTGTTTCCCATGTTTCTCATACGCAGATGTTGAAACAAAGATGCACATCTCTTGATACTTCCAACTTGATGAAAAATATTCTCTGGTAAAGCCATAGTCAAAGTAGAATATGCTTTTATCTCGATTTCTAAAGCTTTCTTGTCTTCTTGTGAGTATTGAGAAACAGCTTTAGGAGTATACCCAATAGTATCATCACCAATCATTGGTGCAACATAAACCTCATAAAGACAATAAGAACAGTCAGGATGAACAGATCCCAAATGTGCACGAAACCGAGGTTCCCATTTGGCAAAGTCACTGAACTTCATCAATCTTGGACATTTAGAATGTGAACCTATCTCGGTATCAAGTTGCAACATCTGTTGCATCAACATATTTTGAGACACCAATGCATATATACCAGCCATATTTGATAATAAAAAAGTAATAAAATATCTTAACGAATCAGTGAATCAGCAATAGCGAACTGTGAACAGTTGTAGCGAATCAAGGCTTAACGAATCAAGTCTTAACGAATGAGGTGAATGAGTTAGCGAATCAAAAGTCAACCTAGCGAGTCAACTTAACAAATCACAAGTAAATTTAACGAATCACCCAAATGGCGAAACATATAACGAATGTGATGAAGGTTTAACGAATCACAAGTCAACTTAACGAATTGACCAAACGAATTGACCAAGTCAACTTAACGAATTGATCAAGCGAATTGACCAAGTCAACTTAACGAATTGATCACACGAATTGACCAAGTCAACTTAGCGAATTTATCAAGCGAATTGACCAAGTCAACTTAACGAATTACTAAGGAGAGCTTTGCGAATTAAGATAACGAATTAGTTACAGTGTATTAGTGAATCACACTATAACGAATTATACTATAACGAATCAGGTTGTTACAACCGTTTGTAACAAACTTGATTCCTTTCTGCCACGTGGCAAAAAGTTGTTAGAGCACAAATTCCAAGACAACCACGTGTCAAACGAATAAGTTATCTAGTTAACGAACTAGATAACACGAATTAATTAACCCACACGAATCAGTTAGCGAACTGATTAGCGAATGGCAAGAATTGATAGCGAATCAAATTAAAGACATAGCGAATCGCTTGAATCTCTATAGCGAATTGCATTCATCTTCAAATCTTCAAACATTCAAGAACAATTTTCCAGAAATATGAAGATCAAACCCAGAATCTTATCAATTCCAGATCCGTAATACTCACTCAATTCTTGACCAATCTTAACAAATAATATACCAAACTCTTCGTAATCACAACACGATTTCAACTCAACTCATCTCGTAACCGATTATCACACTATACGAACCAATTTCAACCAAAACGAAACCCCTGTTTACGGACTTAAACCGAAAACCCAATACACATCACAAATCCAATTCACAATCCAATTCCACACAATTGAACATCAATAATACTTTAACTAAACCAGATTCACTCTAATCCATTCAGAATCAATCCAAATCAACTCGAATTGATTCAAACTCAACCCAATCAGAAAATAAACACAAACGCTATAACAATAACAATCAAACCAAGTGAATTGAGCCCCGAAAGCTCTGATAGCACTTGTTTGATCCCTTGTTTTCACTCGTTCTAATCAATATCTTAGATCTAATCCAGATCTATATGTTAATACTAATTATATGGATCTAACTCTTTAACACCTTAGCTCGATTGTTATTAGTATGTATGTATTATCAATAAGATTAATGTGAAGCTTGAGAGAGAGAGAGAATACTTTAAACTTTCTGAATAATATTAATTCTCTCAAAACTTCAACACCTTTACAAGTGAACAGTGGTTCACTATTTATAGAAGACGATCTGGTTCGCTAACATCCCCTAGCGAACCAGCATCCCCTTCGTTAAATATCTTAACTTAACGAACCACCACCTGATTCGTTAACATCCCCTAACGAATCAGGAGGGAATACATTATAAAGTCCTAGTTTGCTAACATTCCTAGCGAACTAGACTTAACCTTAACGAACTAGTCTTAGTTCGCTAACATTCCTAGCGAACTAGACTCAAGTATAACGAATTAGTCTAAATAACATTAAATATTACATTAAAACAATCAAATAAACATTAATGATAATTACAAAGACTCGAGACGCAAAACCGTGCACTAACAATAAGCTGACAAAGGTAGGCATAATGCCCGAATAAAATAATAATAAAATAATATAAAGGCTTAAAACCCTAAGTCGAGGATTTACTCGATACCTCAAAAAATAAAATATATCAAAGAAAAGAAAAGAAAGTATTATGAATATATATATATATATATATATATATATATATATATATATCAATGTGATTATATTATATGATTCTTTGTTATTGAATATTATTTAAGTAATAATAACTATTCTTAAATAATAAAGAAAAGAAAAGAATACGTTTCTTAAAGAAAAAGAAACGTAGGGTTTAAAGAGAATGAACTAAAGGTTTATATTATAAAAATATAAATTAAAAGAAAGACTTTTAATTTATAAAAGAAAATAATACTTTTTTACTAAATGTTTTAAAGTAAAGAAAAAGAGATTTGAACTAAATGTTCACAAAAGAAGATAATCGAGGTAAAGATTTTAAAAGACTAAAGGTCTTAAGCCGGATTGTATATCCGACTAACAAAAGGTTATACTCGTACTATAGGTGCAAGATAGCAACGGGAAATACCCTCAAACGGTGTATTGAAGCTGATCCAAATCAAAAAGGTGAATACGCCCCAAACTTTACAAACTTGTTTTAAAACGAGTCAAATGTGTTAAATGAAATGGTTTACATGAGACTGCGTGTCTCGAAAACATTTATAAAAAAGAGTATAAGCCTAGCCCTCAGGCTGTAGTATACCTTTGTCTGGATCATTACATATGTGGTGGGCACACTACACCTGGTTATATTGATGCTTTCCTGCGGGGAGTTAATGACCATGTGTATACATACGGGTACATAACTATGTCGAACGTTGCGGTGTTTGCTGAGGTATTTAGTGTAGAGATTCTAGTTTATAAATTGTATTGTTTAAACTTGGTTATTCCTAAGCCACGATGGGGTGATCAAGTAAAAGAAAATATTTTTAGCGTCAGCATATTCACCAGCATGCGTTGCTGACGTATTTTCTAAACATTTTGCAGGTGATCAAGGTTAGAGCTTGGGATGACGAAGTGTTCAAGATATCCGATGGCTCGGATCTTTTTGTTAAACTTAATATAATATGAGTGGTGGTTTTGTAATTAAAACAAGTAATCCTTAAAACACTAAACGGGAACTTTTAAATCTCGTCTTTAGTGAATGTAAATATTATATTTTAAATCCAAATGTTTCGAAAAGACTTTCGCTTTAACACGTAACTCTGATATATTTACAAATGTGGTACCAACTGTTGGGCATACGCCTAGGCCTAAGAAGGGGGTGTGACAAGGTTGGTATCAGAGCCATCGATCTTAGCGAATTAGGTATTACAAGATAATACCTAAGCTTCGTTCCAAGTACATAGGAAAAATATTTTTATAACTTTTTCTATTTGAATAGGGATAAGATAGGCTGGTAACCTTTTCTTTCTCTCCTCACTCTAAACCACCCAACTTCTTAGATGTCTTTCAAATAAATGATGAATAGCTATGTACGTGAAGGAAAGAAGGTTGGAATACCCGAACCTCTACCCAAAGATAACATGAGCGAGGACTACTATGAGGCTTTCTTCAACCAAGATCAATACATTGACCGAACCAAGCCAATATAAATTTCCCTGGAACTAAGAATTGTCCAATCAAATTACTTGATAGTCCACCAATACCAAGAAGTGATCCCCCAAGACATTCAAGCTACCACCCGTCAAGCATAACTATGTATCACCCTTCCGAGATCCCACATATCAACTGTTAGGACTGATATTTTCATGCTGAGGATATGTTATCCTTGAAGATGTGTCTGAATCTGTTATCCTCCTGAAGAGTTCCAGAGTCATGTCAAAGATCAAGGACGCTCAGAGGTTGGTATTATTAACAATTGTTTCACGTGTGCAGGTTATTATAGGAGCCGAATAAAACCAAAGTTTCATGTTCGGTTTTGAAATAGAGACGTTCAAAATGATGGGTTTCAACTATTGGTAAAGCGGTCATACTTTCTTCACCTAAAAGAGAATGAAATCTTGTTGGAACTGTCCATATCCGGCATGTTTCGGGTTCGTTTAGATAATGAAGATATTAATCTAGGTTATGTTTCAGGAAAGATTCGAACAATGAAAATAAATGGCGAGTGCCTGATCGAATTGATCGGGTCATGGGTCTCTCTACCAGGTGTTCTGCCTGTAGCTTCGGGTTCAACAAGAGAAACGACTCTATGACTGAGTCTACCTTAATATTCGCTACTGGAAAGCTCTCAACACGTGGTCAAACGAACGTTAGAGGAGTTGTGGAAGAGTGACGGATAGTTAGGAGTTATTGTTATGTGTAATTTCCTTTATAAACATCGAGATAATGATCGATTAGGACTCACTTGTATTCACACACACTTAGAGCAGAATTTACAATTCTCTATATACACTAGCATTCCATTGTAATATAGATCACAATCTCCAAATGCTTGTAACCTTTTTTGATTAATAAATTGGTGATCGACGAGTTGTCATCACCCGGATCCAAACATGATCAAAGGGTTTTTTCTCGCAACAAATCACGTTGTTCATTCCATTTTTATTCATACAATTGTCGTTACTAGCATAGAACTATACCTCACTTTTACGGATTTAGATACATTATCCTTACCAAATTTTTATCCAAAACAATTTGGCGCCCATTGTGGGGCAATTGGTGTTATAATCCAGAAAATACCCTATCATTTTTGACTTTTTTATACCCATATCACTTTCAATGGCTTCTCAATCAACCTCTGCTTCGTCAACAATGCCGAATTCGGTTTCTCTCTCGTCAAGAACCTTGTAGGCGATGCCTCCGCCAATCACGGGGACAACAAGGGCTGCTGCTGCTAGAAACAAGACTCAACTACCTGTCTTCCAGAGCTCGAAAACTACTGCTGCTACTTCGGTAGTTAATACTAACCATGATGTTTCTAATATGTTTTCGCAGGTCAAAGCATATATTGAGCAGCAAACCAAGACTAACCAAAGGATCCTTCCTGAGATAGAAGATCTCAAGAAGACTAAGAGGCCAGCGGAGGATCACACTCCCTTGATGCCTAGGATGTTGGATTTCACCACTCCAGGATCCTTGGCTCAGTTCACTCAAGGATCATCTATCCTTCAACAGGGATCCATGGGTCCACAGACTCAAGGATCCTCAGTGTTTCAGCCAGGATCATCTATCCTTCAACAAAGGTCCATGGGTCTGCAAACTCAAGGATCTTCATACTTCCAAGAAGGATCATCCATCCTTCAGCTGGGGTCCATGGGTCAACTAGCTCAAGGATCCTCAGCTTTCCAGCTAGGATCATCCATCCTTTAACCATGATCCTCAGGATTGTATCTTCAAGGATCTTTCAACTCTCAACCATTAGGGTCCTTCAACCCCAGTCAAAGATCCTTCTTCCAGGAACAAGTATCCACAAGGGTTCAACATCAAAGGTCATCCGAGGTCCATGAAGGAGATTTAATCCCCATGCAGGTTATAGCTTCGGGTGGACCAACTCCCGTAGCAGACTCTTCTTACCTAAACCACTCCTCTGGAATGCCAACCTTCACCCAACAAAGAGGTAACTTTTATGATCCTATATCCTTAGATGCTAACCGTGGTTCCATTCAGGATGCATGTATCAACCAAGCTATGGCTAAGGAACTACAAAAACTTTAGGATATGATATCCAGCGTACCTGGGGCGGTCCGTCAAATTCCCAAGATACCAGAGGGGAGCCACAAGTTATCCAGATTTGCTCCACCTATCTGTGATGCTGAAATTCCAAAGCGATTCCAGACCCCCAACATGAAGACTTATGATTGGACCACTGATCCTGAGGAGCATGTAGCTCAGTACAGAGAAAGGATGTAGATCAATCCTATTCCAGAGAGACTTAAGGAAGCTTGTTTATGCAAGGGTTTCGGATCCACATTGACAGGATCTGCATTAAAATGGCTGCTAAGTCTTCCTCCCTTTTCAGTTACTTCTTCTCACACTTAATTAACTTGTTCAACAGTCAATTTTCCTGTAATAGGAAATTTGAGAAGTTAACTAGTTATTTATACCGAGTTATCCAACCTAGTGATGAATCCCTTAGAGATTTTGTTACGAGGTTCGGTAGGAAAGCTCTGGAATCCCTAATCTTGATATGGCTACTACTATTGAAGCATTAAAGATAGGACTTCAGAGGGGCTCCCCCTTTTATGATGATCTTGTGATGACTCCTTGCAGGTCTTTAGATGAAGTCAGAAACAGGGCACTTAGATTCATATGGTTGGAAGATGACAAGAGGATCCAGGATCGTCTGGAGAACCAAACAAAACAAGAATCCTCCGACAAAAAGCAAGGGTTCTCGTTCAAGAACAAAAACTCGAAACCCTACTCCAAATTCAACAATCAGAACCTCCGAGCGGTTGAAGAAGGAGACGATGATGAAGACTACCCAAGCATCTCAGAATACTGCTTCTCAGTAGATACTCATGGTTTAATTTCTGCCATGAAGGATCTAGGTGAGAAAGTAAGGTGACCCCGGAAGAACGAAAAGTCAACCACCTTCAAAGACAAATTCAAATGGTGTGCTTTCCATGAGAATTTTGGCCCCATGACGGATGATTGCATCGGTTTAAGGAGGGAATTTGGATACCTCCTCAGAAAGGGCCACTTTAAGGAGCTATTGGTAAGAAAAAAGTCCAGGATTCAGGATCCTGAAGAGGTTCCTCAAAAAGCAACTCCACCCCCACCATATGCCCAAGTGATCAACTTCATCTCTGGAGGATCAGACATATGCGGCACTTCCTTCTCCGCAGCTAAGAGACTTGCCAAGGAAAGCAAGTTGGATAATGGGGAACGACCGGTTATATCCACAACTCTTACGAATCAAAAAAGGATCTTCTTCGATGAAGAAGATAAATCAAACATCCATGATCCTCATCACGACGGTTTGATTGTCACTTTATTTATTTCTAACCATTATCTACGCAGGATCCTGGTAGATTGTGGGAGCTCGGTCAATATCATCCAACATGATATTCTTCAGAAGATGAACATACCAGACTCGGAGATCATCCCAAGGACATCGGTTCTAGTTGGGTTCAGTGGAGAAACCAAGAAGACATTGGGGGACATTAACCTCCCAATATATATCGAAAGGTTAAATTCTTACCAAAGATTTTGTGTTACTGACAACCTTTTCTTGTTGCAATGTTATTTTAGGCAGGCGTTGGTTACATGGGATGAAGGCGGTGGCTTCTACTTACCACCAATGCATTAAACTCCCAACTCCATGGGGAGTAGTGAGAATAGATGTTGATCACGTGGAGGCCAAGAACTATTATTCTTCATCAATGAAGCCGACAGCCAAGCAAACTATAGCATAGCAACCACAGCAACATCCTAGGGACGTATTGGAAGCTCGGGAGAAAGACATTAAAGAAGTATCCTTGGACCCGAGGATCCAGATGTAAAGGTGTTCCTAGGATCCGGTATCACTAGTGAGATCGAGGAGGATATGATATCCTTCCTAAAGCGAAGAAAGTCCACATTTGCCTTCAAACATTCAGACATGACAGGTATTTCTAAGGAGGTAATTACTCACAAGTTAGACCTTGATTTATCTGTTAAACCCGTCCATCAGAAGCGAAGGAAATTCGCTCCTGAGAGGAACCCGATCATACAAGAAGAAGTTGAAAAACTTTTTAAGGCCAGTATGATCAGAGAGGTTAAGTATCCACGATGGTTAGCTAATGTGGTTGTTGTTTCTAAATGAAATGGAAAGTGGAGGATGTGTGTCGATTTTATGGACTTAAACAAGGCATGCCCCAAGGATCCTTTTCCGTTAACACATATAGATTAAATGGTGGATGCAACGGCAGGGCATGAGATGCTCACCTTTATGGATGCTTCATCTGGATTTCAACAAATTCAGATGGAACCATCTGATCTAGAGGATACAACATTCATGACTCCTACCGGCATATACTGTTATATTGCTATGCCATTCGGACTAAGAAATGTAGGGGCAACATACCAAAGATTGGTCAACATGATGTTAAAGGATTAGCTACGCAAAACCATGGAAGTCTACATAGATGACATGGTGGTGAAGTCAAAGAGAGTTGAGGATCATCTCAAAGATCTTAAAGAAGCTTTCAACATCCTGGATCAGTACAACATGAAGCTGAATCCTTCAAAGTGCCATTTTGGTGTCAAAGCTGGGAAGTTCCTAGGATACATGGTGACCAAAAGAGGAATAGAAGCAAGCCCTGAGCAGACAGAAGCTATTATCAACTTGAAGTCTCCTACGAATGCTAAGGATGTCCAAAGACTGACAGGAAGAATAGCAGCTCTCAACAGATTCATTTCCAGATCCTCCGAGAAGTGAAAAGACTTCTAAGACATCCTTAGGAAAAACAAGAAGTTTGAATGGACAGAGAAGCATTAAGTGGCCCTAAAAGAATTGAAGGATTATTTATCCTCAGCTCAACCTCTGATGAAGCCTGTGGACGGAGAATCCTTATATCTCTACCTTGCTATTTCAGGAAATTCTGTAAGTGTTGTCCTTGTGAAGGACCATGAAGGTGAACAGCATCCCGTTTATTATGTAGGATGGCTAAGTGGGTTGTGAAGCTGAGTGCATATGACATTCAGTATGAGCCTAGAATGACTATCAAATCGCAGGCACTAGCAGACTTTGTGGCTGATTTCAGCGGTGACATGCAAAAGCAAGCTGATTTAGAAGTCCAACAACTAGAAGAAACCAAGGATCCTCTTCACAGATGGATCATCCAACATAAGAGGAACGAGATTGGGCATACTACTGAAATCGCCACAGGGGTCCATTGCATGTGCATTTTGTAGGTTCCCAGCCGGATCTACACGAGATATCGCGTACTACGCAGGTGCGGAATCCCTACGTAAGACTTTACGAGCATAGAAAACAATACGAGCTAACACACGATACGATAACCAAACACACGTTGTATTCCAACCGTAAGCACGTGATACAAAGACCACCAGATACAAAACTCTCTACCTCGAATACACAAACTCGTAATCTATTAACTGATATCGAATAAGCCGTATACAAATGGCTTATATAGACTCGACAACTTCGCCTGGTATGTTCGGGCGAAGTTGTCCCTAACTTCGCTTGACTAACAAGTTCGCCCATATAAGCGAACTTGTTAGTAACTTCGCTTACATACAAAACTCAAATCTAACTAAAACGATTACAGACACTCGACACTGAACTACTGACATCATGCACCAACAGACTCCCCCTTGGCAGTAGCTTCATCTCTTTATCTTCAAACACGTGTCTTGTAATCTTCAATCTTCTATCTTCAAGCATGCACTCCTTCTCGAACACAAACCGAGACAACTCTTTGATATTTCCTCGCTTCGTCTTTCCAAGCAGAAATATAAAATATCTTCTTGTCATTCAACACCTGCAAATCAGCTTGCGATAAGTTTACCAAGTGCATCGGATCATACACTCTAAGAAGCTCTTGTTCATCTTCGTCTTCCATCACCGCCTCAGCTGTCTCACAATCTACAAACCACCACTTCAGGTCTTTAAGCACATCCTTGGGCATTAGCTTCATCGGTACTTCTTTCAAACACCGGATCGGTTTATACTTCATGACTATCCAAGGCTTTCCATCAGCTCTCAAACCTCTATCCTTGTCTTCAACAAGTTTTCCCTTTTGTGGCTTCAACAGCTCAAATTTCTTCTCTTTTATACTTTCTTTCCACACAATTTTCCCAATGACTCTAGCCATATTATCGTCACTTCTGTTTATCAATCCCAATCTGGCTAAGTCTTTCACTTCACATTCTGGCAGTGTATTCAATGATCTTAACATCCTTCTAAAGTACTGAACACCGTCATACCTTTTAATCACGAAGAGCCTCAACTGCTCATCATATATCCAGCATATAATCCCTTTCTTCGCTTCAGCATAGCCTTTAATATTGTAACTCTTCTTAAACATTGTAGGGACCGCCGGTTTCTTCGTTTTGACGAACCACTGAGCATAGCCTTCCTTCCACCTAGGCTGCTCTTCCCATTCAGACTCATCATTCCCAATCTGTTGACTCATATCTACGTTCTTGACTTGCGGTATCTCATGCTCCACATTCTCCTCTACTATCTCTCCCTCTTCTATCTCTGTATCAATCACAATCTCTTCACCAATTTTCTCTATCACATCACTTGGTAGAACATCATCGTCATCAACCAAAACATCATCCATCTCTTCTACGTCCACCACCACCACATCATCACCACCAGCTGCAGATGTCGACTCCCCCTGAGTTGTGGAAGTTCCAAGAGCTTGATCAGTTCTTGGCAACTCACCACCTGCATCTTTCGATGCATTGGGATCATCGTCTCTATCATTTCGTCTCTTGGTCCTCAACTCGTCGCCTTTACAGCTCGTCTCCCCCTGAGATGCCAAGAACTCCTTGAAAGCATCTATGATTTTTCCATGTTGTACCAGGAGGGACGACTGCATCTGATTCTCTGTAACTAGGCGCTGAATAGCCTGGGTCTGGATAAGATTAATCCTTGACTGCTCTACCACGACCCGTTCCAGTGCTGCTATTCGTTCTGAGTCTGATAAGGTTGCATCGAAATCGAACCTCATATGCGATATATCTTGAGTGTACTGAGGAGGGATTTCCGATGTCACCGGAACCTCAGAAGTAGAAATAGACGTAACCGCAGGTGGTATCGTCACCGATAGCCCTGCAGTGGCCACAACAGTCGACTCTATAAATTGTGCCACGACCTCCGATGGAGTAACGGTCGGAGGCGGCAATGAAACGATCACAGGAGTCGAAAGTTGGAAAGTAGTGGGTGTGAGGCCAAAAGTAGACGATGTAGCCACCACGGGAACACCCGTAGCGCTTGGCCTTGTAACCTGTAGTGATGAGGGAACCATTGTCATACCGGATAGTGCTGGTGGAGTGAAACGTACCACCCTAGAGCTCTCACCGGCTCCTGATCCTGCACCTATCCATTCCCTTCTTGACCTCCGGATCAACTGTTGTACTTCTTCCTCATAATCAGACTCGCTATCATCATCTGTTCTCTTTCTTTTCCCATGTAGTCTTTCTCGAGTCACCATAATCCTTCTGGCCTCTGCCACTTCATCATCAGAATCAAAACCAGCCACTGCAGCAGCTGTCCTAGTAACATTCACAGTCGATGTACGTTCAACCGAGACCTGAACGATTTCCTCCGGATCCACCCGATCCATATCAAAGAAGCCTTGACCACCAAATTCTGCATCAAGGTCCACGTTCGACTCCGGTGACACAACAGGAGCAGCAGGTATAGCTTGAGGTGCTCCTGCCTGTTGTGGTGCCGGGTCCCTAAACTCGTCCCCTCGAGCAGGCACATACCCCGGGTTGATTAAGAACCCAAAGAGTGGAGTATGTCGAGGACGGAGCTCAGGTTTGCTCCTCGCACTGGAGGATCTGCATTGGGCGAAGATCCGTTTGTTCACACTCTCAACGTATCGGATCGGACGGCGCTGAGGAAGCGTTGGAGCAACATGATTCAAGATCATTTGTAGGAATCTTGGATACATGATGAATCGCTCACGCGCCATCGCTCTTCGTTGACGATCAATCGTATAAAAGACCATCTGACTAAAGCTGAATCGCTTGTTGTATGTCAGAGCAGTCATCGCTGACTGCATGGTCGCGCCCATGCCATCAGTGCCCGCCTTTCTCCCTGACATGCAAACGATCATAACATGCATGAGAAAGCGCCACTGGTCAAGTAGAAAGCCTTTCCTCCTATGTGTATCCCCCAAGGGACCAGAGTATCCCATCCTTAAAAACGCTCCATCACGGAAATGAGCTACAAACTCGGTTGGGTCATCCCTTATCTCGTTCCCAAATCGTAAAGCCGCCCGGATTTGTTCAGAAGAGAACTGAACAATATTATTGTTGACGGTTGCGCGCATCACCGGGGGCTCGACTCTACAGTCGTATTCCACCGTCTGCCAGAAATCCTCAATATTGGGTAAGGATATTGGCAGAGTTGTTGTAATAGCGTGGAATATCCTCGAGCGTAAAAGAAATGTGATGATTTCGCGAAAATCATCAACTCCGCTCGCCTCCGGGTCTAATGTAATGTACATGTTATGACCCGGGAAGAACTGTCTCTGATGATCACCTCCGTCATCACCGCCTGCACCACCTGCTCCAGCAACAGCAGCCATATCTGCAACAAACAGGTTAAGTTAGATAAACGTTAAAGCGAATCACAAGTTCGCCTGTTACCATGAGCGAAGTTGTGATCAATACTGTATAGGCGAAGTTAAATGTGAGGCGAAGTTGGGAAACAACTTCGTTTCAACTTGAACTTCGTCTGATAATAGATAAGTAACATGGTCCAGGCGAAGTTACTGATAACTTCGCCTAATCACAACATCGCCTCATAAACTGTTTCAAAATCAATAATCAGGCGAAGTTAAACCTCAGGCGAAGTTACGGATAACTTCGCCTAAACTGTAACTTCGCCAAATTTGAATAGGCAACAGTTAGGGATTTTGAACGACGTGTAGATGATGATTTCGGAGATCGAGGACTCCGAAATACATGATTTTATGAAGTTTTATACGTTCAAGTGTTTTACTATCACGTAAAAACAAGTTTGAAATCGGGTGTTTAAGGTTTCGAAAGACGAGGTCGATAATCGAGTCGAAACGACCGATGATCAACCTCAAAAACATTGATAACATGATAATCTAACCCTACACACCTTTAATTTGATCTGAATAGAGGTAACAAAAACTGATTTGTGATATCGATAAGTTCGCTGAAATATCAGAGGATAAGTTCGCTGGTATTTTGAAATAATGAAATCGTTTGACCTTTAAATTCCTTTATATATGGTCAAAGTTAGTACAGGCGAAGTTATCGATAACTTCGCCTATTCCAGGCGAAGTTACGAACAAGTTCGCCTGTATTTACAAAACAAACCCCTATACTTTTAATAATTTTCAATAAAGGTTTAAAAAACATCCTGTAAAGCGTTAAATGATACGATCAAGACCAAGTAACCAGGTATAAAATCAAACAATTACAAAAGTAACAAAAATTTGAAAAATTAAAGTACACGGGATCAAATTTCAGTCTCGACAGGGACTACCATGTTTTAGAAAAGATCCGAACAGGAATCATACTAATTTCGTGACTGTCACACAGATCCGTGTTCAGCTGTATTATGACATAAAGAAACAGGTTGTAAGCAGGTAATCTACTTAAAATGGTTTTCATCGTTTCTGTGATACGAGTTAGGTTCAATTAAGCTCAAAACTTAAGTGGGCAACAACTCAGAGATTATGATGCCTCCTATCTATTCTCAAGGTGTATTTGGCTTTCCCCAAGTCACCCCGAATTGACCTCGACCCGTAGTTGTCTGATTAAGTAGTGATTACACTTCTATCTTAGACTCTGTTTCCTGTTCACCTTCTTGTGTCTTGGTTGATAATCATTATCATTATGAACTCTAGATTTTATTTTTTTTTAATCTAACATGTATATACACAACTTCAAGTAGAAAATAACTGCAAGTCCCGAATCTGGATCACTGCAGCGTCTTGACACGCTATATTCACGGGAATCAGAACACTCACGGGCTCGTGTATGACTGGGTAATCGCTTTTCTGCCTATCATTCGGAAAGATATGTATGAAGACATGCACAACTCTTAAGGAGTTTCCACATAAAATCGAGTAGATTTATTTAGTATCACTTCTACTTTTACGCACCATAAAAAGCTACCATGACATACAATGACTGTTCTAATGTCTTTTAAGCCTAATAACTTCACTAGTTAAGCACACACAATTAGTATATCTATCACTTTCCAAGGTTGGATCAATTTTCTGTTAATCATAGTAAAGTAACTTCTTACGAAGTAGTAGACTTGAAAAATAATTTCATCTCCCGAAAAGAAAAAATTTTAACTTCTATCGTCCCGACCAGATCAAAGTCTTTAGGTAAACGGCTATCCCGGAGATCCAATGGATCAGCTGGACCGACCACATACTAGTATGTGTCCTTCTAACTAAGTATGATCGACTTATTTTCAACGAAAGAATGAAAACTCATCATAAACCGCCCCGGTCACTTTCAGTCATCTGGTTAATGGCTATCCTCATATTCTACAAGTAGAAATGTGGACCAAACATATCCGAAGACATGTCATTCAAACTGAGGCAACCGACATAATTCAAAGCGATAGTGACGTTTTTTTTTTTTTTTTTTTTATATAACACAAACACAAAGCATGTTTACTCGGGATTGATCATCCCATTCAGCTCAACAAGGTTTTGAAATCTAGTTTTGTCAAACGCTTTCGTGAACAAGTCAGCGAAATTATCTAACGTGTCAACCTTTTCGAGCTCAATCTGTTTCTTCTTAGCACAATCCCGTATAAAATGATGACGTATGTCAATATGTTTAGTTTTACTGTGCTTCACGGGATTGTTAGTTACTGAGATAGCAGCAGTGTTATCAATGCAAATAGGAGTAAGTGAGAAATTCAGACCATAATCGCGCAATTGTTGTTGAATCCAAAGAATCTGGGAGCAGCAGTTGGATGCTGCCATGTATTCTGCTTCACAGGTTGAAATTGCGACCGAGGTCTGCTTCTTGCATTGCCACGACACTAGTCTGCCACCAAGAAACTGACATCCACCAGTTGTAGACTTCCGACTCTGATTTCACCCTCCATAATCAGAATCTGTGTAAGCGACTAGCTCCAAGTCTCCTCCTCTGGAGTACCACAACCCCAGCTTCGGCTTGCCTTTGAGATACCGAAGTATCCTCTTCGCACCCTTTAAATTAGATTCTTTTGGGTTTGCCTGAAAGCGTGCACAAAGACAAACATCAAACATTATATCAGGCCTAGAAGCAGTTAAGTACATTAAAGAACCTATAATAGCCCGATATTGGGTTGGGTCCACGTCTGCATCGTTGTCTGAATCAGCACCCAATTTGTGATTGACGCAGACTGGAGTATCATATGGAGTGCTGTCCTCCATCTTGAAGCGTTTGAGAACATCATGGACATACTTCGTCTGATGAATGAACATCCCATCTTTCCTCTGATCAACCTGTAATCCTAAAAAGAAGGTTAGTTCACCTATAGCACTCATTTCAAATCTCTTCTTCATGACGGCCTCAAACTCCTGACACATGGCGACCTTTGATGCAGCAAAGATAATGTCGTCCACGTAGACTTGCACCAGCAGAAAGTCGCTACCCTTTTTCTTGAAGAACAAAGTGCTATCAATTTTACCTCTTTCAAACTCATTCTCAAGCAAGTAATCTGATAAGGTTGAATACCAGGCACGAGGTGCCTGATGTAGTCCATACAGCGCTTTACTTAGCTTGTACACGTGATCGGGAAAGTCAGGGTCAGGAAAACCCGGAGGTTGCTCAACATACACAACCTCATCGACTTTACCGTTTAGAAACGCACTCTTCACATCCAACTGAAAGACCTTCATCTCCTTATGAGCAGCAAATGCCAAAAACAGCCGAATGGCTTCCAATCTTGCCACAGGAGCAAACACCTCATTGTAATCAATCCCCTCTTGTTGATTAAAGCCTTTAACAACCAGCCTCGCCTTGTTCCTGATAACAATCCCTTTCTCATTTCTCTTACATTTGAAGACCCATTTCGTGCCTATCGCATGCACATTTCTTGGTTTTGCAACCAAGTTCCATACTTCCATTTTCTTAAACTGAGCTAACTTTTCTTGCATGGCTTCGACCCACGAGCTGTCCTTAAGAGCCATTTGATAGTTCTTTGGTTCAATCTGGCTGATAAAGCAGGTGTACAAGCACTCGTTGATTATGCCTGATTCTTTAATGCTTTTGTAGACACATGTGTGCTCATTCAAGCTTTGTCTTGTTTGTACACCGACGGACAGATCACCTATCACATTCTCCAAAGGATGATCGTTGTGAATTCTCGTAGTCGGAACCGAACTGACATTCTGATTATCTTCCAAGTTCGAAGATAGCTCATCAATGGGTGATTGATGTTGAGAGTGAAACGGATTGATGAATTCCTCTTCAGTAGAGGCAGCAGGGGTATTGACAGTATTTGACGAGGAAGGCTGACATTCATCATACTGTGGTCGTTGCACCAAAGTGTCTTCCTCATCGCATATCATCTTCGTAGCAATTCTTTCCTCAACTTCTGCAAAATCCAGATAAGGTATGTTAAAAGATTTAAAAAGTCTATCATAGTCGAAAACCCCAGCGGGTCCCGAGCTTGGTTTTGGTGATTTGTAACTTGTGATATCAGTGTTACACACCACCTCAACCTTGTTGTTCGATGTATTAAAGACCCGTCTGTTGGGAGTCCCAACGACGTATCCGACTAAGATTCCTTCGTCGGCTACCTCACCAAATTTAGAATTGGTCTTTAATATCGAACATGGGGACCCAAATGGTTCAAGACCACTCAAGTTGGGCTTTCTCCCATGCATAAGTTCATAACAGGTTTTATTTAATCTTTTAACAGTTAACACTCTATTAAGGATATAACAGGCTGTTGCAACAGCTTCAGCCCAGAACACTACGGGAAGTTTCGAATCAGCCAGCATGGTTCTGGCTCGTTCAATTAAAGTTCTGTTCTTCCTCTCAGCCACTCCATTTTGTTGCGGAGTATACGGTGCGCTGTATTGATGTTCTATCCCCTTCTGTAAGCAGAAGATCTCCATCTCATAGTTCTTGAACTCAGTTCCATTGTCACTCCTGATGAATTTAACCCGTTTCCCCAGGATATTCTCAACATTGGTAATCAAATTCTGTACCATCTGCACTGTTTCATCCTTTGACTTCAGGAAATATACCCAGGAATATCGTGAGTAATCATCAGTGATCACCAAGCAGTAAGATGTTCCTCCAAGACTTCTTACATTCACGGGACCGAAGAGATCCTTGTGAAGTAATTCTAGGGTACTAACAATTGAATTGACCTTCTTGGTGAGATGGGATTTCTTGTGTTGCTTTCCCTTTTTGCATGATAAACATTTGTCTTCAAAGTTGAATTCTTCAAGGGAACACCCAGCACAAGCCCATTTTTGACAAGGTAGTTCATTTTCCGAAGATGAATGTGCCCCATTCTCCTATGCCACAACTCGGACTCCGATTCAGTCTCTTTTGACAGAAGACACGATTCTTCTGTGTCCATCTCAGTCGATCTCATATCCATGATATACATATTCTTTTCTCTTGGAGCCTTCATAACAATCCAATCCTCTGGTATCTTGAAACCAGGATATAGCACGATCGCTTCATTCTTGGTGAAATGCACGGTGTAGTCTTTGTCACAAATCTGCGAAACACTCAGCAGATTGTGCTTCAGTTCTTCAACAAAATTTACTTTCTCTAACGTCATCTTTCCGTTAGTCACCGTCCCAATTCCTGTAATTCTTCCACCGCTCTCTCCTGCGAAACTCACCCTTCCTCCTTGAACAGGTTTCAAGTCGTGTAACAAATTCTTGTTACCCGTCATGTGCCGGGAACAGCCGCTATCCACAACCCATTGATTGTTGGCAGCCCTGTTCAACTGTTCCTGCACGATTAAAGTAGATGATTAAAACCTGGGGACCCAAGACCGATTGGTCTTGGGTCGATACATTCCGTACCTTGGCTGTCCAAAGTTAGTATTATAATGATTTCTGTGAGTCCTAACAGGATACCTTCTTGTGGATTGTCTATGAGGCCATCCAAACCGTCATGAATTAAATGAGTTATTAGTTATGGTTTGTTTGTTAGCAGTGAAAAACTGAGATCCTTTTCTTTGAAAACCTGAATTAGACCAATTTCTAAATTTTGATGGGTTTTCAGTTTTAACATTTTCGTCAGTTCTATTCTCAGTTCTCGAAGGCCTCACACCTCTGAATTTCTGCTTCAGAGGGCAATCAGACACAAGATGTCCTTGTTGATTACATCTAAAGCAACACCTGTTTTCAACTTTCTTATCAAAAGTTGTCTTAGATGTTGAGGCTGTATTACTGCCCGTTTGTCTCACATATGGTGGGACATACGGGTTTAGTGGAGACTTCTTTTCAGGTGTTTTATTTTTTTCTCCACTTTTTGGTAACACTTCCTCTTGTTTTGTCTCACTGGACTTAGAAGACTTGTCCGAGTTAGATGAGACAGGACTCGGAGCAGAAATCTTAATACTTGCAACAGGCTTAATAACTTCTGGTTCTTTAATCGTTACTTTAACCGGAACTGTCTGACCATAGTCAACATCGACAGATTTCTGATTACTAGGGTCATAAGTGTAATTATGATTGAAAGGTGGTGGAACTTCATGATAACCAATTCCTCCCCTTTTTGGGGAACCTTGATCACTAACGAGGTGATCAAGTATAGCGGAGGAATTTTTGAATTGCTCCAGTTTCCTGTTAAGTTCCACCACTTTTACCTGGTGATCAGCTATCTGTTTTTCCCTTTCAGCTATTAGTTTGGTTTTCTCTTCTAGAACTTCATAGCTAAGATCAATCACTTTAATTTTTTCAGCAAGCTTTGCATTAAGACTTTTAATATCTGTTTCACTAGCTTTAATTTTTACTTTGTAACTATTTTCTCTAGCTTTAGTGAAATGATGATCTTCTTTTAAAGTTTTATATTGCATCCAAACTAACAAACTGATCAGTTAGAGTTTTCAGTTGTTCAGACAGCTGTTCACACTTAGTACAAGGGAGTTCGGTACTTACCTCGGAGAGCTGGTCTGCTACATCTGCCATGTACGCTTCATTTTTGCCAATTCCCTTCTCACTATCTGCATTTTCGATGTTTGCCAAGTTGGCCTATTCAAATACTTCTTCAACATGCAGATTCCAGTTATACTCCTCGTTCTGTCTGGAAATCATGGCTCTATAGTCATTACCACTACCACTCTGCTGTGTAGATCTGTTTTGACTGCGTTCTACACGTTCATTTTTGCATTCTTTTGCAAAGTGGCCATTCTGCTGACAGTTGTAACAGCGTACCTTCGACTTATCAAACCCTGGCCTCTCTCCGACAAACTTCCTGCCAGTCTTCTTCATGAACCTCTTCACCCTTCTGACAATCATAGCCATCTGCCACTGCAGATCCATCTCCTCCAGATCATCAGCATCGATCTGGTCATAGTCTTCATCCAAAACTGCAGGATCAACGATCTTACCCTGAATGTAGTTCTCATACGAAGCAATAAAAGATGCATAGAGAGCAAACTGCTGTTCAGCAGATTTGACACTCATGGGCATCTTCGAGTAGTTGTTGTTTGAAACACTTGGGGAATAACTACTCTTGGTCGCTTGAGGTTGAGAAGCATTTGACCCTCCAGCTACATAGCACACATCACCGTTCATGTTGAGAGATACATGTCCCTCATGTGTTGAGCTCGCGCCTGACTCTCCCTTAGAGTAATAAGCAGATGATTCAGTTTTCGAACTTGATCCAGAGTTAACCTTTGCACCATACATACCCGGATCTTGAACCTGATCGGTAGGTGTCTCCTTTCGTACCATATTCAGTTCAAACGTTCTTAGCTTGTTAACTGCTGTCTCCAGGTCATAGTCAGCAAAGTCTTTATCTTCTCTCATCAACACAGTATACATCTCCCATTTCGGTGGGAGAGCATCAAGAAGCTTTTCAACTATCTCATCTTCTTTGTAAGCAATTGAATAGTTGCTGAGTTCAGTCATCAGATGATAATATCTAGTGATGATATCATCAAGTGATTCATTTTTCAGATACTTGAAGACCGAGAATTGGGTTTTTAGAAGTTTAATTTTCGAGGCACGAATTCCCACATTGCCCTCAAACCGGTTCTCAAGTGCTTCCCAAAGCTCTCTAGCAGTTTTATACTTTCGGAAGGTGTGGAGTATCTCTTGTGGAAGAGCCATTGTAATTGCTGCATGAGCTTTGCTTTCTGCCTCATACATTTTCTTCTCCTCTTCTTCCATCTCTTTGTATTTCTTGATTTCATCACGACCTTCATACTCAGCAGTAGGTGGAATGTAACCAACTTGTACACATACCCACATCTTGGCATCTTGATACTTGACATATTGTTCAAAACGATCTTTCCACGCTACATAATCAGTTTTCTTAAGCATCTTAGGTGCCTTTGTAGCCGAACCTGCTTCTACTTCCATCTTTACCAGTTCAGTAATTTTATCGAAGACATCTTTCTCAAAACTCAAAGAAATCCGAAAATCAAAAATTTATTTTCAAACAGCTCTGTAGGCGAAGTTGTGGATAACTTCGCTTATAGCTTAACTTCGCGTGAATTTGTAACTTCGCTCACTTTCTTAAATTCGCTGGACAGGCGAACTTGAGAATAACTTCGCTTAAGCTGAGCGAACTTGGGAGGTAGGCGAAGTTGTGGGTAACTTCGCTTGAGGTAAGCGAACTTGAAGAGGTAGGCGAAGTTGTGGATAACTTCGCTTAACCTTATATCTTCGCCGAAACCCTACTAACAGTGACGGCAACTTCGCCTGATGAACACGAAGTTTCTGCAGATTAGATTTCTGGGTTTTTCGAGGTTTGTGAAGGTGTTATGGTTGTTTAAGATTGTTGGAGGAGAGTATAGCACAAAAGCTCAGAAAACTCGTCCCGCGAATAGTCGAACGGAAAGATTTCTATACCCGCGTGATAATCCCGAACCACACAATCGAGCAAATGTTCTGATACCAATTGTAGGTTCCCAGCCGGATCTACACGAGATATCGCGTACTACGCAGGTGCGGAATGCCTACGTAAGACGTTGCGAGTATAGAAAACAATACGAGCTAACACACGATACGATAACCAAACACACGTTGTATTCCAACCGTAAGCACGTGATACAAAGACCACCAGATACAAAACTCTCTAACTCGAATACACAAACTCGTAATCTATTAACTGATATCGAATAAGCCGTATACAAATGGCTTATATAGACTTGACAACTTCGCCTGGTATGTTCAGGCGAAGTTGTCCTTAACTTCGCTTGACTAACAAGTTCGCCCATATAAGCGAACTTGTTAGTAACTTCGCTTACATACAAAACTCAAATCTAACTAACACGATTACAGACACTCGACACTGAACTACTGACATCATGCACCAACACATTTCAAGCCACCAACAATGAGGCAGAGTATGAAGCACTCATCGAAGGTTTACTTTAAGCCAAACAAATGAGGAACATGTATCTTCAAGTTTATATGGATTCTTTACTTATAACTAACCATTTAACGGCTCTTATACCGTGAAAGGTGAAAAAATGATTAAATATTTAGAAGTTGTAAAGGAGTTAGCAAAATCCTTCGTGTTGTTTAGTATCATTCAGATACCAAGAGATGAAAATGTTGGGGCAGATGCCTTAGAAAATTTAGCCTCATCCGTGAAAATTACAGAAGATACGAAGATCCCAATCATCCATATACTCTCGCCAGCAATAGGAGAGCAAGAAGTTGGGGAGATAACAAGTGACAAACAAATTGTACTTTGGGATCCATTATCCTCAACTAGCCAAGGATCTTGGATCCTCCCGATCAAGAAGAACATTCAAACTGGAGAGATTCCAACCACGGAGAATCCCAAATCTTTCAAACTCAAGGTATCACAATATATTTTAGTAGATGATATGCTATACAGAAAATCTCTTACAGGTCCATACTTGAGGTTCATCGAAAATCCTGAAATCCAAGAGGTGCTCAAAGATTTTCACGAAGGTGATTGTGGTAATCACACCGGAGGAAGAGCCCTGTTTTCTAGGATTCTTAGAATAGGTTAGTTCTGGCCAACAACGAAGAGAGACTCCATGGAATACTCAAAGAAATGTGATGCTTGTCAAAGGCATGAAAACATCCTACATCAACCAGCAGAACCTATGTATCCTATATTCTCATCAGGGCCTGCCTTTTATGAAGTGGGGCATGGATATTGTGGGTAAACTGCATAAGGGACCAGGAGGAAAAGTATTCATGCTTGTTGTTTTGGACAAAAATATGCTAAGGATCAAGTATCCAAATCTGTTATTTGAGGTAAGGTGCTAACTCGATAATGACAAGTGTATAAGCGTAATATTGGTGAACACAAAGGTTTGATCACGAGGGAAAAAGCCCTTAACCAAGATAGTCTTACTTCGGTCAAAACTTATCAAGGTAATCTTTGGTAAAATAACTCCGGTCAAGGATTAATAAGATAATCTTTGGTCGAATTACTTTAGTCAATGATCAACAAGGTAACCTTTGGTCGACGAGTATATGATTATCGTGATCTCCGGCACAAAAAACCCCAGACGGTGAAAACTATCACCGTCGATTGTATTGATCAATAAAAGGTGGTTACAGGTGTTGTGGAGAAAATGACCGAGATTATAAAGTATGCTAGTGTGTAGAGAGAATGCTAGTTTCTGCTCTTAATGTGTGTGATAGTACATGTGTTTTCCTACTCGATCATAGCTTGTTTAAATAAGAAAATATCACTAACTATATCTCGTATCTATCCGGAAATCTTCCACCTAGCTGCTCCACGACCTTTGCCCACGTGCCAATAGCCATCCAATAGCGAGATAAGTGGAAGAATGAGTCTTATAGCCATTGTTGATATTTGCATGTTCATCTTCACATGAGTTCGTCCATTAACAACTATATTGAAGGAGGATCCTGGATTCGTGCTCCTGCTGGAGAATGCTCTGTGAAAATAATTGATGCAAGTACGTCTTAAAGTTGTCACACTTGTCTAACACATCACCATACTAAACGTAATCATTAGTAAACAAGTAATACCGAGGATCATCGATCCTTTATATCCTGGTATATATTTCAAGGATAAACTATCCATAAGACAGTCAAGGATAAAGGAACCTCAGTATAAAATTCATGGCCTAATAATTGCCCCCCAAAATGGCGGGTGTCAATGGAATACAACTGTCATTTTGAATTTTAAATTCTTACAAAACAGAAGGTGATTAGACGTGTGTCAGGCGGTTTAATATCTACAAACCATAATTACACGCCGCCTATATATGTGATAACCATAATTTTTTTATAATCACAGATCTAGGTGTCTTTCAGGAATCCTTCTCTCTTTTTGATAATCTTCCTTCAATATGTCAACTGCTTCTACATCTTCTTCCTCTTCTTTTTTCCAACATGATGACCTTTACTCACAAAATATCCTTCATTCACCTTCTTCCGAAACCTGTAAATTCACAGATTCGGATATTGATGAAATCCGATCGTACTTTCCAGCCGATACAGTTTTCCGACCTTTCGATTCGCAGCTCATAGCGACAGTATTTCAATAAACTGGGTTTGCTTTCCGGCCCATTCGTTTCTCATAGGTTATAAGTATCATTTCCCCAATTTTACTCAAAGGTTCTTCAATTTGGCGGGAATTCTTTATATCCAGGCTACGCCAATGTTGTGGAGAGTCCTTCATACCATAGAAAGGATAACCGTAGAGGAGGGAGTCGAGTTCAGTTTAGCAGAATTAGTATATCTATACAATCTTATTACCCACGGTTCCAAACGCTTTATCTTTAAATAGAAATCTCACCAAGAAAATCCCATTTTCAAAGTCACCCTTAATAGTACCCTCTGGAAAAACCAATTTTTTTTCGTAAGACAAGATTCTATTCCGGGTGGAACTAATCTTCCCAAAAAGTGGATACCAAAGGGTAGGATCCTGGATCCTTAGGTAACCAAGATATGATACTCTATTCTTCTGCTAATAACTTTTATTACTTGTGTAGTTGAAAATTTCAATTTGTTGGCTGATCTTCCGGGAGTTAAAGACAGAGTGAAGAGGTTTTTATCACTGGATCCTGCAATCTGGACTTTTCAAGCAAAGTTTATTGAAGCTTTTCAAAGTTCAAACTTAGAATCAATCATGTCAAGTAAGAATAATAACTCTTAGTATAAAAATTGTTAATAGTTGAAAACTTATCTGTCAATTGCTGTTCACAGGTGCTCCGAAATGAGGAAAATCCACTTCCAAGTTCTCCCTCAAGGATATCGATTGCATGCTTACCAAGAAAAAGAGCCCGAAATCAACCCCTATGTCCGAGCTTCGCCTGATCACAATTCGAACAAAGTCTCGATCCAAGAGAAAGAAGAGTTCAGATACAGAGAATCCATTTGATGCCGAAAAGCGGATTCTGGACATGCTTTCTACTGTAAGGACCCTTTATCTTTGTCAATTTCTATTATTCCGAGCATCTTCCCACGCTTATTCTGCTTTCATTCATAGGTTATCAATTCTGCCCGACACCACTATGAGAAGACTGTCGCAGAGCATGAAAAGACTCTCGCTGCACTGAGATCAGCGGCTGCTGCTAAGGAGAAAGACCTATCGAAGATGACCAAAAAGAAAAGAGAGATAGAGGCACGTGTTGCTGCCCTGGCTGTCCAGATGCAGGACGAAATCAATCGGGCTACCGAAGAGGCAAAGGTATGGGCAGCAAAGTCGGTCCTCGAGACCAGAATTAAATTGGTTACCGAAGCCAATGATCCATCTTTTTATAAGTCTTCATGGGAAATCAAAGAATGGAAGCAAGCCTTGATTGACTTGGATGGAGGCGAGGATGAGACTGAAGCTATAATGGTTGAAGCGGGCGAAGCAGGAACAAGCGGTGTGAAGGGTCTGGATGAAGCTGAAGGTGGGAACGAGGCACCAGTGGAGGCAGAAACAAACGTATGAACGGGCGATGAAGGATACAAAAGACAAGGCCCAAGACCGTTTTATTTGTTTAGTGTTGATGTTTTTATGAACAATTTCTATGGTCTGTAATAAACAGTAGTAACTAGGATAAAGGATCCATGATCCTTAAGACAATCTGTGGGGGTGACAAAGGTGGAGGGATCCTCTGTTTTTGGAGATGAAGCCTTTGTTTCCCTTGTTTTTAAATTTCCTGCACTTATGAACTGTTAGTAACTCCCACTTAACCCGGATGGATGGTCCATCTTTTCGTATGGTGAAGTCCGGGTTAATAATTTTGGATAAGTCCTTGGGGCTTATTTTAATTAATATATTGACTTTTTATTTGTTATTTATTTTCAAAAATTTTGTTAGATATAATCTTAACATTGTTGTACTTTGACAAATAATTTTAAGCAAAAGATTGTTAGAATAAAAGATCCTTATGAAAATCGATTAGGATAGAATATCCTTAAGGAAAAAATATTAGGAAAGAATATCCTTAATAGTAGATAAAATTTATACAATAGAAATCCCTCAAAGGGCAAATTTTAGGATAAAGTTTCCTTAAGATAGGCAAAATTTTTAGTATTAAAATAATTTTAAAGGAATAATGCTTTTAAACTGAAAGATCCAAAATTAATGCAACAAATATTATACATAAGTTAATTAACAGAGATCATACCAGAAGGTCAAGATAGACCTAAGTTACCAGAAGTGTTGAAATTTCAGTTATCTTTGAAGGAATAGCTTTAGGATCCGGGATCCTTAGATTTTTGATCTTCACAAAAACATAGTTAACCTGTTGCATATAATTCACAATGTTAACTGGGATCAAACCCATTATGCTGGGGACAAGCCCAAATAATATACTGGGGACAAGCTCGTGTAATCTGGGGACAAGCCCGTGTAACTGGGGACAAGCCCAAACTAGGGAGAAGCCCAAATACGGATGTTAACTGGTGACATGGCCCTTGAGAAGAGGTGAAAACCCCTTAAACCTTAGGAAATGGTACGTCTACCATTATTCGTAGGATCCTCCATTAGCCGGAAACGAAATTGTCAGCCACTAAACGTGTACTGGTCCCGCTGGCCCGAACTATACATCGGATAGCATGCGCAACTGGCTATCGTGAGAAAGGTGAAAACCTTTAAACCATAGAGGATATGACCATCAGGGGTCATATCCAAACAGGGGCTAGGCCAAGAGAAATAAGATAATACCTCAAATGCAAAGGAGAGGTTGCCAACCTCATGAACATTAAATGATTCATTATAATCCTGCATGGTTATTCAAAACTTGGAAAAGTTAAGAATATATTATCCTTAAATTAACAATAATAATTCAAAAAGAATAATTGATCAAAAAGATGTTACCGAATTAAGGATCCTAGATCCTTTTTTGGATAATATATCCTCTCAGAATAATGGATCCTGATCAGAAAAAATATTAATTGAGATGGATGACATTCCATGCTCTAGGTAACCTGTTGTCTTCCATTGTGAGCAAATGATATGCCCCCTTTCCTGCTTCCGACTCAATTTGATAAGGTCCTTCCCATTTGGGCGCTAGCTTCCCATCAGCCAGATTTGTTGTGTTTTGGAAGGCTTTCCTTAATACTAGATCTCCTTCTTGAAATCTTTTGATTCTGATATTTTCGTTGTATGCCCCAGCTACCCTTTGTTGATTTGCTGCCATCCTGATCTTGGCTAGGTCTCTGGGTTCTTCTAGAGTATCCAAGTCTTCAAGAAGGATTTCTTTATTGGCTTCAGGATCACGGATGCTCGTTCTTGCCGTAGGAACCACCATTTCTGTGGGAATTACTGCTTCTGATCCAAACACCAATGAGAAGGGTGTTTGGCCTGTTGCATTTTTAGGTGTGGTCCTGTCTGCCCAAAGAACAAAAGGAAGTTCTTTAGCCCATTTTCCCTTCTTGGATCCTAGCTTTTTCTTTAGATAGTTGATGATGATCTTGTTGCTAGACTCTGCTTGGCCATTGGCTTGAGGAAGAACCGGAGTAGAAGTGATCATTTTGATGCCCCACTGTCACAAAATTTAGTGGTTCCATACCCGATAAACTGGGAACCATTGTCACAAACAATTTCAGCTGGAATACCAAATCTAGTTATAATATTTCGTTTAATAAAGATATCACTTCCCTTTCTCGGACTTGTACGAAGGCTTTTGCCTCAATCCATTTGAAGAAATAGTCAGTCATAGCAAGCATAAGACCTTTCCACCTGGTGCTTTTGGTAGCTTGCCTACAATATCCATACCCCATTTCATGAAAAGCCATGAGGAGGATATAGGATATAAAGGCTCCGCCAGCTGGTGAAGGATGTTAGCATGTATTTGACAAGCATCACATTTCCTTGAATACTCTACCGCATCCTACTTCTTTATTGGCCAGAAATATCCAGTTTTAAGTATCCTGGAAAATAATGCTCTTCCACCTCTGTGATTGCCACAATCTCCTTCATGAAAATCCTTGAGTACTTCTTGGATCTCAGGATCCTCAATGTATCTGAGATATGGACGTGCAAGAGACTTTCTATATACCATATCATTTAACAGAATATATTGGGATACCTTGAGTTTGAAGGATTTGGGATTTTCTGTGGTAGGAATCTCTCCAGTCTGAATGTAATTCTTGATAGGATGGATCCATGATCCTTTGTTATTTGAGGATGAAGGATCCTAGAGCATGATTTCTTTATCATTTGTTATCTCTCCAATTTCTTGTTCTCCTATCGCTGGCGAGAGAATGTGGATTATTGGGATTTTCAAATCCTCATGAATCTTCAGAGATGAGGCTATGTTTGCTAAGGCGTCAGTCCCAACTTTTTCTTCCCTCGGTACCTGTGTAATACTAAATATTTCGAAGAATTTCGATAACTTCTTCACAACATCTAAATATTTCTTTAGTTTCTCACCTTTAATAGCATGCGAGCCATTAAAGTGGTTAGTTATCAATAAAGAATCTACATAAACTTGAAGACACCTGATCCTCATGCTTTTGTCTAATTGCAAACCTGCGATTAGAGCCTCGTACTCTGCTTCATTGTTTGTTGTTTGGAATTCACAAGCTATGGACTGGGGTAATATGTCCCCCTGTGGATATTTCAGTAGGATCCCCGATCCTGTTCCTCTCACATTAGAAGCACCATCGGTGAAGAGTATCCAAGGATCCTTGGTCTTTTCCAATTGTTGGACCTCCAAATCAGCCACAAAGTCCGCTAGTGCTTGAGACTTGATTGCTGTTCTTGGCTCGCATTTGATATCAAATGCACTTAATTTCACAGCCCACTTGGCCATTCTACCTGATAATTCTGATTTTCTAAGAACATTCTTCACAGGATAATTAGTTCTCAAAATAATAGGATGAGTTTCAAAATAATGTCTTAGCTTAGTAGAAGCCATAATGAGTGCAAGAATTAATTTTTCTAAATGAGAATACCTGGCTTCCGCATCTAGAAGACTTTTACTTACATAGTAAACGGGATGTTGTTCAAATTCATGATCCTTTACCAAGACGGCACTTACTGCATTTCCTGATATAGCTAAATACAGGTATAAGGATTTTCCATCCACAGGCTTCATTAGAGCTGGAGCTGAGGATAAGTAATCCTTCAAGGCTGTAAGCGCGACCTCATGCTTTTCCGTCCATTCAAACTTTTTGTTCTTCCTAAGGATATCATAGAAGTCCTTGCACTTCTCGGAGGATCTTGAGATGAACCTATTGAGGGCAGCTATTCTTCCTGTGAGCCTTTGGACATCCTTTTTGTTTGCAGGAGATTTCAAATTTAGGATGGCTTAAATCTGCTCGGGGCTTGCTTCAATTCCTCTCTTAGTCACCATATATCCAAGAAATTTTTCAGCCTTAACACCAAAGTGGAATTTTGACGGATTCAATTTCATGTTATATTGGTCGAGGATGTTGAATGCTTCCTCGAGGTCTTTAAGGTGATCTTCAACTTTCTTTGATTTCACCACCATATCATCTATGGAGACCTCCATAGTCTTACCCAACTGATCCTTGAACATCATGTTGACTAATCTTTGGTATGTTACCCCTGCATTTCTTATTCCAAACGGCATAGTAGTATGACAGTATATGCCGGTAGGAGTCATGAATGTTGTATCCTCTTGATCAGATGGTTCCATCTGAATTTGTTGAAATCAAGAGGAAGCATCCATAAAGGTAAGCATTTCATGTCCTGTCGTTGCATCCACCATGGAATCTATATGTGGTAACGGGAAAGGATCCTTGAGGCATGCCTTGTTTAAATAAGTAAAATCGACACACACCCTCCACTTTTCATTCTTTTTTAAAACAACGACCACATTAGCTAGCCATCGAGGATACTGAACCTCTCTGATCATACCGGCCTTAAGAAGTTTTTCAACCTCTTCTTGTATGATCTTGTTCCTCTCATGAGCGAATTTCCTTCGCTTCTGATGGATTGGTTAAACAAATAAATCAAGGCCGAGTTTATGAGTGATTACCTCTTTTGAAATACCTGTCATGTCCGAGTGCTTGAAGGCAAAAGTAGATCTTCTTTGCCCTAAGAAGGATATTATATCCTTTTCAATCTTACTAGGGATACTGGATCCTAAGAACACCTTTATTTCTGGATCTTCGGGGTCCAATGATACTTCTTTAAGGTCTTTCTCCCGAGCTTCCAGCAGGTCCCTAGGATGTTGCTGTAATTGCTATCCTATGGTTGGCTTGGCTGTGGGCTTCATTGATGACGAATAATAGTTCTTGGCCTCCGCTTGGTTACCTACTATCTTTACAACTCCCCAAGGAGTAGGTAGCTTGATGCACTGGTGATAACTTGAGGCTACAACCTTCATTCCATGGAGCCACGGCCTACCTAAAATAACATTGCAACAGGAAAGTTTATCTATAATACAAAATTTTTGGTATGAATTTAACCCTTCGATATAAATCGGCAGGTTGATGTCCCCCAGTGTCTTTTTGGTCTCGCCACTGAAACCGACTAGCACCGAAGTTCTAGGGATGATTTCTGAATCCGGAATGTTCATTTTCTTAATGACATCATGTTGGATAATGTTGACCGAGTTGCCACCGTCTACTAGGATCCTGCATACATAATGGTTAGAGATAAACAAAGTAATAATAAAACCGTCGTGATGAGGATCCTGAATGTTCATTTTGTCTTCCTCATCGAAGAATATTCTCTTGTCTGTTGTTAAGGTGGTTGACACTATGTGTTGATCTCCGTTATCCATCTTTATCTCTTTAGCGAGTCTTTTTGCTGCAGAGAAGGAAGTTCCACATATGTCCGAACCTCCTGAGATGAAATTGACCGTCTGCGTATCCAGCTTGTTCTGATGAGGATCCTGGATCCTTGAATTGAAAAAGATTCTCTGATCAGTCACTTGAGTAGTGGGGATGAGCGGTCTTCTCTCGTCGTCCAGTTCGAATTCTCCTACGGAATCTTCTCTTATGGCACAAGAATCTTGAGATAATTCGTAGTCTCTGGAGACGAAGTTGATCACATGAGCATCTAGCGGTGGTGGTGTTGCTTTGTGTGGAAGGTCTTCAGGATCCTGGATCTTGTATTTCTTCCTTCCCAAGATTTCTTTAAAGTGGCCCTTGCTCAGTAGGTAACCAATTTCCTTCCTTAAGCCGATGCACTCGTCTGTCGCATGGCTAAAGTCTTCGTAGAAGGCGCACCAATTAGATTTGTCCTTGAAGCCGACAACCTTTTCATTCTTTCGTGGCCACTTTGCTTTTTCTCCCAGATCCTTCATGGCACAGATCAAGCCATGAGTATCCACAGAGAAACAATAGTCGGAGATGCAAGGATAGTCTTCATTTTCATCTCCTTCTTCAACTGCCCGTACATTCTAATTGTTGAACTTGGCATACGGCTTTGAATTGTTATTCCTGTTCCAGGATCCTTTATTCTTTTCGGCGGTTTCATGTAATGCTTGTCCCCCAAGACGATCCTGAATCCTTTTGTCTTCTTCCAACCGGATGTATCATAATGCCATGTTTCTGACTTCGTCTAATGTCCTACATGGAGTCATCACTAAATCATCATAAAAGGGGGAGCTCTTCTGAATTCCCATCTTGAATGCTTCAACAACAGTAGTAATGTCAAGATTTGGGATTTCCAGAGCTTCCTTACCAAACCTGGTAACGAAGTCCCTAAGGGATTCATCACTAGGTTGAATAACATGATATAAATCACTGGTTAACCTTTCAAATTTCCGACTACAGGAAAATTGATTGGTAAATAAGTTAACCAAGTGAGAGAGAGAGAGAGAAGTAATTGAAAAGGGAGGAAGACTTAGCAGCCATTTTAGTGCGGCTCCCTTTAGTGTAGATCCAATGCCTTTTCATAGGCAAACTTCTTCGAGTCTCTCCGGAATTGGATTGATCTCCATCCTTTCCCTATATTTTGCCTCATGTTCTTCAGGATTAGTGGTCCCATCGTAAGTCTTCATATTCGGAGTCTGGAATCGCTTCGGGATTTCAGCATCACAGATAGGCGGTGCGAATCTGGCTACTCTGTGGCTTCCCTTAGGTATTGCAGGGATTGGTCTTATGACCCCGGGAACACTGGATATCATATCCTTGAGCTTCTGTAGCTCCTTGGCCATAGCTTGGTTGATACCTGCATGGAACCACGGTTAGCATCTAAGGACAAAGGATCATACAAGTTACCTGTTTGCTGAGTGAAGGTTGGAATCTCGGGTGAGTAGATGGGATAAGAGGAGTCTGCGATGAGAGTTGGTCCTCCAGAGGCTATAGTCAGCATGGGATTATGTCTCCTTCATGGGCATCGGCGGATCGTTGATGTTGGACGCCTGAGGATCCTTGATTCAGAAAGAAGGATCCTTGATTTGGGATGAACGATCCTTGAGGTTGGGTGCCATAAGATCCTTGTGGAAGAGTGGCTGATCCTTGTCGATGATATGAGGATCCTTGATTCTGAAGACCCATGGATGCTTGTTGGAGGTTAATCGACCTTGGCTGATCTAACGAGAATCCTTGAGCCTGTTAGCCCATGGACCTCTGTTGAAGGATAGATGATCCTTGCTGAAATAGCGAGGATCCTTGATCCTGTTGACCCATGGACCCCAGTTGAAGGATAGATGATCCTTGTGGGAACTGAGCCATGGATTCTGGACTGGTGAAATCCAGCATCCTTGGCATCAGGGGGGTGAGATCCTCTGCTGGCCTCTTATTCTCCTTGAGATCTTCTATCTCACAGAGGATCCTATGGTTGGTCTTGTTCTGCTACTCCATGTAAGCTTTAACCTGCGGAAACATAGATGAAACATCACTGTTAGTATTAACCACCGGGGCAGCAGCAGCGGTTTTTGATCGCTGGAAGACTGGTAGTTGCGTCCTGCTCCCAGCAGCAGCAAGCCGTTGCGTTCCCATGATTGGCGGAGGTATCGGTGGCAAAGTCCTTGATGAGAGAGGAACCGTAGCTGGCATGGTTGATGAAGCAGAGGTCGATTGAGAGGCCATTGGTGGTGATATGGGTATGAAAAATTTGAGAATGATAGGAATAATATGGATTATAGCACCAATTGCCCCACGGTGGGCGCCAAATTGTTTTGGACAAAAATCTGCTAAGGATCAAGTATCCAAATCTGTTATGTGAGGTAAGGTGCTAACTCGATAATGAGAAGTGTATAAGCGTAATATTGGTGAACACGAAGGTTTGATCACGAGGTAAAAAGACCTTAACCAAGATAGTCTTACTTCGGTCAAAACTTATCAAGGTAATCTTTGGTAAAATAACTCCGGTCAAAGATTAATAAGATAATCTTTGGTTGGAGTACTTTAGTCAATGATCAACAAGGTAACCTTTGGTGGACGAGTATATGATTATCGTGATCTCCTGCACAAAAAACCCCCGGACGGTGAAAACTATCACCGTCGATTATATTGATCAATAAAAGGTGGTTACAAGTGTTGTGGAGTAAATGACCGAGATTACAAAGTATGCTAGTGTGTAGAGACAATGCTAGTTTCTGCTCTTAATGTGTGTGATAGTACATGTGCTTTCCTACTCGATCATAGCTCGTTTAAATAAGAAAATATCACTTACTATATCTCATATCTATCCGAAAATCTTCCACCTAGCCGCTCCACGACCTTTGACCACGTGCCAATAGCCATCCAGTAGCGAGATAAGCGGAAGAATGAGTCCTATAGCCGTTGTTGATATTTGGACGTTCATCTTCACATAAATTCCTCCATTAACAGCTACATTGAAGTAGGATCCTGGATTCGTGCTACAGTTGGAGAATGCTCTGTGAGGATAATTGATGCAAGTACGTCTTAAAGTTGTCACACCTGTCTAACACATCACCATACTAAACGCAATCATTAGTAAACAAGTGATACCAAGGATCATCGATCCTTTATTTCCTGATATATATTTCAAGGATAAACTATCCATAAGACAGTCAAGGATAAAGGATCCTCAGTATAAAATTCATGGCCTAACACTTGCAATGACCGATTACTTTCAAAATGGATAGAAGTAGAAACTTTTGTTCAAGTACGCGAAAAAGTGGTGATATCTTTCATTAAAAGAAATATTAATACTAGATTTGGTATTCCTTTAGAAATTATTTGTGACAATGGTTCCCAGTTTATCTGGAAAAGAACCACTAACTTTTGTGACAGTTGGGGCATCAAGATGGTTACCTCTACTCCAGTTCATCCTCAAGCTAATGGCCAAGCAGAGTCAAGCAATAAGATCATCATCAACAACCTGAAAAAGAAGCTAGGATCCAAGAAAGGCAAGTGGGCCGAAGAGCTACCTTATGTTCTTTGGGCTGACAGGACAACGCCCAAGAATGCAATAGGCCAAACATCCTTCTCACTGGTGTTTGGATCAGAAGCAGTTATCCCTACAAAAATGGTGGTTCTTACAGCTAGGACGAGCATCCGTGATCCTGAAGCCAATGAAGAAATCCTTCTTGAAGACTTGGATACTGCTGAAGAACTCAGTGACCTGGCCAAGATCAGGATGGTAGCTTATCAACAAAAGGTAGCTAGGGTATACAACAAGAACATCAGAATCAGAAGGTTTCGGGAAGGAGATTTAGTTTTGAGGAAAGCCTTCCAAAACACAACCAATCCGGTAGATGGGAAGCTAGCACCAAAGTGGGAAGGTCCTTATCTGATCGAGTCGGAAGTAGGAAAGGGGGCATATCATTTGCTCACTATGGAAGGCAACAGGTTACCAAGAGCATGGAATGCTATCCACCTCATAAAGTACTTTTTCTTAAAGGATCAAGGATCCTAAAATCGGTAATATTTACCTGATCATTTATTCATTTTAATTTTTCCATTTTTTTATGGATAACATATTCTTAACACTTGATGATCAAGAGGTTGGCCACCTCTCCATTACATTTAAGGTACTAAGCTATTTCACTTGGCCTAGCCCACGATTGGATATGACCCCCGATGGTCATATCCCCAAAGGTTTAAAGGTTTTCACCTTTCTTATAAATTAGAGTTTCTACAGTCTCGCTTGTAGCGCACACTATCCAACGTATAGTTCGGAGCAACGGGACCAGTACACGTTTAGTGGCTGACAATTTCGTTGCTTTCGGCTATATGGAGGATCCTACGATTTATGGTAGACATACCATACCACCGGTTTATAACGTTTTCACGTTATCTTAAGGCAAAGGTTTCTAACAATTTCATGTTAGCCAAGGTTTTGGCGTTTTCACATCACTAACGTTTGGGCTACATCCCGATTTGGGCGAGTCCCCAGTTGACAACTGTATCTTTGGGCCAGTCCCCAGTTTGGGCTTGTTTCCAGTATTTGGGCTTGTCCCTAATTTAACACAAGTTTTGGGCTTGTCCCCAGTTTTGGGCTTGTCCCCAGTTCAAGGGCTTGTCCCCAGACTGCACGGGCTTGTCCCCAGATTATTTATGGGTTCATCCCCAGATTAACGGGTCTAACCCCGATTAATCTTACAAGTTGTTTGCAACAGATATTCTAAGTCCGATGACAAGAATCAAGACTTATAAGTTTAAAATCCTTAGCATACTCCTACAAGGATCACCGAAAGTTCAATACTTATAGTAACTAAGGTCCATTTAGACCTTGTGGTACAATTCTTCCTTATAACTTTATTATGAGTATTCTTTTGTTTAAAGACTTGACAGTTTTTGAATTATTCTTCTAAGGATCTTGAATCCTAAAAATTTCTTCTTATTTTTAAGGATATTCTATCCTAAAATTTTTATAATTATTTTTTATGAGGATACTCTATCCTAAAACTTTCACTCGAGAATATTTCTTAAAACATTCAATAAATTTAAGATTATATCAAATAAACTTTCGAAACAACAGATAACAAACAGATTGTCAAAAGATTTAGATTATTATTAAACTTAAGTCACAAGGACTTATCCAAAATCCTTAACCCATATTTCTCCATACGAAAGATGGACCATCCACCGGGTTAAGGAGTGTTTCTAATTGTTCTTAAGGTGCAGGAAAATAAAAGTCAGAGATACCAAAGGTTTCATCCCCACAAAAGGAGGATCCATCCACCTTCGCTACCCCTGAGAATTGTCTTGAGGATCAGTGATCCTTAAATCCTAATTACTACTGTCTATTACAAACTATAACCATTGTTCATAAAAACATCAGCATAAGATAAAAATGGGCCCGAGCCTTGTCTACAATATCCTTCATCGCCCCTTCAAGCTGCATCTTCACCATCCGCAGCACCTGCTCCTTCACCAGCATCCACCTTATCCTTGATCCCACTAGTCCCAGCCTCGTTCTCCTCAGCCATCTCCACGTCTTCATTGCCACCAAGAGCCGCCAGAGTAGTCTTCCACTTCTGCACGTTCGAGGTCGCCTTATCGAAAGTAGGATCACCGGCCTCCATCACCATCTTAATCCTTGCTTGCAGCACCGACCTGGCAGCCCACATCTTAGCCTCTTTTGTAGCCTGCTTAACTTACTCTTGGCGCTGGGCATCTGCTGTGGATACTTGATCCTCAAGCTGCCTCTTGAGCTGAGCTAGGGCTTTATCCTTGTTGACCACCGCATTCCCTAACCCAGACAGCTTGTCACTCATTTGGCTCACAATCTTTTCGTAATGCTCTTTGAAAGCATTCACAGCCTGTAACCGACCATTAAGCAAGGATTAGAAGGATATTGGATCCTTAAATTGAATATAGCAGGATACAGGATGCTTACATTGAGGACCATGTCATAGTGGGTTTCGGGATCAGAGGACCTCTTTCTCTTGGAAGCAGCTCACTTGGCTCTGGTAGTTGCGATCTTAGGCTCGGAGCTAGTTGCTGCCTTCAAAGCTTCTTTCTTGACGTCTTGGGGAGTGATCATGCTGTAAATGTCTTCCAAGGAGAACTTGCTAGCGAATTTCTAAGACCTCTTGGCGCCTACGAAGATTAAGTTAACAGATAAGTATTCCGTCTAATTTTATTTACTTTTAAAATTATTATATTAAAACTTACTTCACATATCAGAATATGAGGAAATCTCATAAAAAGCTTCTATAAAACGGGCTTGGAAAGTTCTAACCTCGGTACCCAATGCAAGGAACCATTTTGTTTTCTCTTCTGTACCAGGTAACTTAGCCAACGAAGCAAAATTCTCAACTGCAAACGAAAAAAGATGCAAAGTTAGATTATTCGTCCAAGATCCTATTGTTACTAAGGATCCAAGATCCTACCATTTCTGACCCATTTTGAAGGAAGGTCAGCCCCTCCGGGTATGGAGTCATGTTTCACGAAGAAGAATTGATTTCTCCAGAATAAATCATTCAAAGTGACTTTTAAAATCGGATGGGGTTGTCGTAGTTTGGATTTCAAAACGAATCAGGCAGGACCATGGGTAGTGAGAGTATATAGGTGGGATAACTCTTGAAGGCCGAAGTCAATTTTCTCCTCTTCAATGAGTCTTTCTATAGTGCCGAGGACTCTCCACACCATAGGCATAGCCTGGATGTAGGAAATGCCAATGGAATCAAAGATGCTCTGTGTGATGGGGGGAATCGATAACTATAGCCAATACAAAAATGGCAAGCCGAAAAACGCACCCAAGTCTGTGAGTATATGTCGCAGCAGACGCCGGAGTCGTACGGTCGGAACACGGATTTTGGCGGAAACAAAGAACGGAACTCATCGATTTCGGGATCCGTGAGTTTGCAGATTTTGATAGACGGGTTGGCTATTTGGTTTTGTGGTTGCATCTCTGACAACCCAGAGTCATCGGAAGATTGGTCGGACGACTTAGAGGTAGGTGAAGAAGACGAAGCAATTGACATTATTATCCAAGCAAAGAAAATAACAAAGAAAAGAAAGGATACCTGATGTGTCGCCTGGATATGTGGTTATAAGAGAAATATAGGGACGACATATATAGGCGGTTATGATTAATATCAAGGGCTAGGTGGTAAATGTTTCTGGCAAGCATCTAATCACTCAGTTTTCGCAGAAGATTCAAATTTCAAAATGCCAGCTATAAGGCAAAAACACGTCTTTTTGGGGGCAATTGTTAAGATTGATATTTTCAATGCTGAGGATATGTTATCCTTGAAGATGTGTCTGGATCAGTTATCCTCCTGAAGAGTTCCAGAGTCATTTCAAAGATCAAAGATCCTCAGAGGTTGGTATTATTAACAATTGTTTCACGTGTGCGTGTTATTATTCAACAAGAGCAACGACTCTATGACTGAGTCTACCTTAATATTCGCTACTGGAAAGCTTTCAGCACGTGGTCAAACGAACGTTAGAGGAGTTGTGGAAGAGTGGCGAATAGTTAGGAGTTACTGTTATGTGTAATTTACTTTATAAACATCGAGATAATGATCGATTAGGACTCACTTGTATTCACACACACTTAGAGCAGAACTTACAATTCTCTATATACACTAGCATTCCATTGTAATATCGATCACAATCTCCAAACGCTTGTAACCTTTTTTGATTAATAAATTGGTGATCGACGAGTTGTCATCACCCGGGGTTTTTTTCCTTTGATCCAAACAAGATCAAAGTGTTTTTCCTCGCAACAAATCACGTTGTTCATTCCATTTTTATTCATACAATCGTCGTTATTAGCATAGCACTATACCTCACTTTTACGTATTTGGATACATTATCCTTACAAGATTTTAATCCAAAACATCAACCATATGAGATCCCACCATATTACCCATCTGGTGCTCTGACGTACCTTCCACCAAATCCTCACCCATCGTATACTTTCCTCTCCAACCGACCAATCAAGAAGAAACCTATGTCCAACTCGTCGGATTGGATGCAATGCCATTCTGACCAACGTTGATGTCACATCAGAACCTCTGCTTTTGACTCTCTTGATTGTCGCCCCAACAACGATGAAGGACCGTCCCGCAAGCCTAAAATGAGAGTTATGATCACATATGAAAGTTTTTGCATGCCCTCGATAGTGAAGGAGACTACTCAACTGATGGAGGAAGAGGACCCTGAGGAAGAAGAGGATCTGAAAGAAGAATTTGAAGAGGACCCTAAAGACGAATACCCAGAAAACCCCAATGATGTGACAACACCGATGGAAGAGACATTCTCCTACCAAAATCTAAGTTATGGCTCCATGGACCCTTATGTACAATATCTCGGGGAACTCAGGAACAGAGCATCATCAAGTTTTCTGCCATACCAAGGTGAGATCCCATCAATTGAAGACCAAGCAAATAAATCCTTGAGCAGAATGAGGCTGCCGAAGCTTTCTTCAATTACCCATCCGACGTAACATCATTGCCATATCCAGACCCAAAAAACCACTACGACGTGGTCATGATGGGGTACCGTGATCCGCCACCAAAGTATGGGTACCCAAACGAGATCCCTCAATCACAAGAGGAGCATTTGGACTGATGTGTGAAAAACATACGTAATATTAAACTCCAAGTTTTACCGAATTCACCTAAAATTCACACACAATCGACAAGTGTACCGGTCACAATGTAGCTAGCAAGTAAGAACGGATATCGAACCTAGGACACTATGTGTAAACTCTATTTATTAAACCTAAATGATTACTAACCTAGACTTTGTTTTGATTTTTATATTTTTTATATTACTTAAACTAATAATACTTAACTAATTAAAAATTAACTAAAAATAAAACTTTATAACAAAATCGGGTTTAAAACAAATATTTGAAACGACTACCTAGGTAATGGATTCCTACTAGTTAAAGTAATAGTTAACGAACTTGACTTGGTTGAAAAACAATATCTTAAAATATGACATTAAAGACCACTAAAGTACGCTAGATCACCTCCCGGCCTCACCAACGACACCCTAGAACTCTAATGACTTGTGAAGCTCAATTGTTAAAGGTTGGTTCACCTCCCGGTCTCACCTTACCTAATAATACTTATGGTACCCCAGAATCCAAATCACCTCCCGGTCTCTTCGAATACAATATATATTAATATAAGGAGGTATTTTTAATTAACTTGAACACAACTTGTATCACAATAATCTAAGGGATCTAGGATAAATCACTCCCGTGCAATTATTACCCAAACCCACAAAAGACAAAGATGACACAACACTAAATTGCCTCCCGGCCTCTCTAGTGAAAGAACCATAAAATCTAATAATATTTTTAAATTATTCCTACGGTTATTTCGACCATAGACCGCAAACAAGTTGAAAACAAAATGTAAACAACCTAATCATGTGTCTAACAATCACTAAAAAAACTATTAAACACGAGTGGAATAAAAATTAAAGTAATAAACTAGATTCAATTACTCAACAATATTATGACCAAACCAATTAAAAAACTTTACCATAACATCAAATCAACCAATATCAAATAATTATTCGTCAAACCGTTAATATAAACTATTAATCAACCAAAACCTAGGTAGTGTAAGTATTTAGCTACTCATAGCAATTATAAAAGAAAACAATTCAATTGTATTCATGAAAACAATCATAATGAAAGAAATATATAACTAATAATAATAATAATAATAATAATAATTTGAACTGGTACCAATAATAATATTATGTATCTCTTTGTCCTCGTTGACTTCTCTTTTTGTTTTGTTCACGCCGACCAAACAACTTCTCCAATATTATTATTCTTCTGCCTTTCATCATTTTTTTCTCACGTGAGCTCCACCCAAAAACAACCCCAAAACCAATATTCTTCTTCTAACTTCTCGTTTCTTTTGTGCAATAGTAGCGGCACACACTTTTTCTTGTGTCTCAATCTCTTCTATTAATAATAATATGTTATAGGGTTTTTATTTTTAGCTCAACAAAACCTATGGCCTATTTGAATTTTTCTTTTAATTAATCCATGACCATTGTTATTTTATTTCTTTTGATATTCTTCTGGGTCCAGCTCATATGTCTTCTAAAATTTGATTTCCGAGACTTCGACACCGACAATGCATTCACACAATTACTTATTTAGTTACACTAGTTTTCAATAGAAGCTAACCCGAAAGTAGTTTAAAAGTGTAGGAAACATTTAAATAATAATATGTATTTGTAGGTCCCCCCGGGGACGTCGCCGATCGACACGAGATCCGCACGAGGTCTAGGAGTGCGGAATCCTCCTATACTTGTTTATTGGTGTAAAGATAAAGAACACAAACACGTATACGAACAAATACACGAACAAATACAAGAACGGGATAAACAAATCTGCAGATTCTTATATAATAATCAAAACGAATTACATACCAAACTCGTAAACAAATGACGGCCGACCCGAGGTGAGCTCTACCTCGGGTCGTCCCACACGACTCTCACTCTCGGTCTCTCTTTAGACAAATAAACTGTAACACACAATACTCTAATTTCTGGATACAAAACCTAAACATGACACACATATATATAGACAAAACATCTTCTCGGGCTTGGGCTTGGGCCAGTAGGCGAAGTTGTTCATAACTTCGCCTATGGCGAAGTTGTGATAACTTCGCCGTTGGCGAAGTTGCTCTAACTTCGCCTAAGGCGAAGTTGTGCTAACTTCGCCTAAGGCGAAGTTGTGCTAACTTCGCCTGTGGCGTTCCGCTGGTCTGAATTGCATAGCGACGGTCACAAAATGCACCAACAGTCTCCCCTTTGACCGTTGCTCTCAATTCTAACAAACACAAAAGATCATCTGTTACAAAACATGCACCAACAGACTCCCTCTTAACTGATGATCTTCTGTTTGCTCATCAACCAGCCGTGTCTGAAACTGTCCTATAGCTTCACAAATCTACCAGTCACCCAGCGTCTTCCATATCATATCTCCCCTTCAGTGTAAGCTTCTCCGACTATAACGATTGAGGTCTTTGAAATGCATGCATCCTCGTGCCAATAGATCATCTCAACCAATCACGTGAGTCCATCTGACTTCACCAACACGTGAAGTTGGGCTTCCTCCACAACTTCACCAACTCGTCGGCATACGATAAGGTTTAATCTTCAACTACTCAACATCAAGTGATCAATTTCATCACAAAACCACCTTGACAGAATCTAACACATGATCATTAATTAATCTGAAGCATCTTCAATCACCAGGGATAACGATCAAGAACATAAACACTTTAGTTCCCGATTAAATCCAACTTGTTCCAGAATTTTCACTCTAATAAATAAGCATCACGTTTCAGGATCCAATTCTCGAACGCCTTGAAAGTAACATAAATAATATGCTCTGACCGCAATCCAGTAATGACAAAAACCTTCAGTTCAATTTGACTTTCTTCAATTGGTCTCCTCGAACAACAACATTTTCATTGCCCACAAACACCCAAATATGTGTCAATATCCAGTTTCAATCAATATCCCATTCACAAACTCAACTCCATATCCAGAGTTGACACGTATTTGTTCACACGTAAGACCCAGAGATAACAAGTTTCACTCGTTGACGGAACAACATCTCTGGTATCACAATAATCGTGTACACCTGGCCATACAGACAATAACACCAAAATACTCTTTTTTTTTTTTTTTTTTTTTTTTTTCTCGTTAACTTCGCCTAAAGTTAACTTCGTCTGTCCATAACTTCGCCTGGCTATAACTTCGCCTGGCTATAACTTCGCCGAGAAGTCAACTTCGCCTAAAGTCAACTTCGCTTAAAGTCAACTTCGCCTGTTCATAACTTCGCCAGACCTTATATCTTCGCTGAAACCCTACGAACAGTGACGTCAACTTCGCCTGATGAACAATAACTTCGCCTACGACGCTGTTCGGCCAGAAACGCACAGAAACGTGCAAGAAACACCAAAACGCAGATCTCGAACCATAGCATAAGAGCCTAAGGCTCTGATACCACTTGTAGGTCCCCCCGGGGACGTCGCCGATCGATGCGAGATCCGCACGAGGTCTAGGAGTGCGGAATCCTCCTAGACTCGTTTATTGGTGTAAAGATAAAGAACACAAACACGTATACGAACAAATACACAAACAAATACAAGAACGGGATAAACAAATCTGCAGATTCTTATATAATAATCAAAACGAATTACATACCAAACTCGTAAACAAATGACGGCCGACCCGAGGTGAGCTCTACCTCGGGTCGTCCCACACGACTCTCACTCTCGGTCTCTCTTTAGACAAATAAACTGTAACACACAATACTCTAATTTCTGGATACAAAACCTAAACAAGACACACATATATATAGACAAAACATCTTCTCGGGCTTGGGCTTGGGCCAGTAGGCGAAGTTGTTCATAACTTCGCCTATGGCGAAGTTGTGATAACTTCGCCTAAGGCAGAAGTTGTTACAACTTCGCCGTTGGCGAAGTTGTTCTAACTTCGCCTAAGGCGAAGTTGTGCTAACTTCGCCGGTGTTGGCGAAGTTGTAACAACTTCTGCCTAAGGCGAAGTTGTGCTAACTTCGCCTGTGGCGTTCCGCTGGTCTGATTTGCATAGCGACAGTCACAAAATGCACCAACAGTGTTTTTTAGACCATATCAAATATCCCCACCCTTAAACATTGTTCGCCCCTGAAAAAGTATTCTGCACAGGATCATAACCGAGATATAAAATATAAACCCGCAACTCTTGAATTTTTTTTTATTTATTTTCAATTTTCAAAACTATCAAACACAATAATCACGATTACCAAACACTTATCCACTTTAAACCCTGACAACGAAATAGTTGTCCACTTATGCAAATTCGCCTAATAAGATAAATCCGGTTGATTGCCAGTATTGTTGTCCACCTAAACCCATGCCCTTTAATACTTACCGAGACAAGTAAGATGCGACAAGTTTATTAGTTTATATGATATAGTGGGACCCCAACTGAAACAATTTTATATGGTTTTACCGGAACCGAGCCACCCCAACTTGACTTAAACATTAAATCTAGTTGATCAAAACATGTTATACCATTTTTTTTAAAATAGCTAAAGATGATCAAGGATATTGTTTATCCATCTAAGATTAAGCATCAAGGTCTACCAGGCAGCCATTAGATATGATTAAGGTATGTATTAAGTAGCTAACTAGTACGTGTTCCCACTACATGGCATACCCACGTTATCTAGCAATACGCCAAAGTCCATCACCATAGGTGAATATGCACGAATTCATCTGTAGGCTTACGTATGGCGTGTCCCTTGTGGTCCGTTTCTTAATGGTAATAGGACGCGAGCAAGGGGACCCCATATGACTAACAGCGTGGATGATCAAGTCAGTAGTGTATTTTGTACTTTGAAGTACTAGATGATCAAGTTTAATGACTTATGTTTGGGAGAAACAACGGGTTTGCTCTTTGAGCTCTTTTTAAATATTCGTAAATCCACTTAGGATATATGAATAACCAAATGATATACCACATATAGACCCATGGTCTCCGAACCCTGAGGCATCTCATCAATACGGGATAAGGTTATAAAACCATACGCCTATGAAGTGTTAACCACTAAAACTAGAAGTATGAAATTTATGTTTATATGACAGGCTACGTAACCATACCCTAACTTTAAACCTACCCAAGCAACGTATGATTAGTCTATTCAGGTTTCTATAAAATTATAATTTTACGATCCAACTAAACATAATGCTTGAGTATGACCCTACCTTTCATCCCATTTTTTTAAGTCTAACACATATCCCACTAAAATCAAGCAATTTAAGTTCAATTAAGTTTACAATCATACTGTCCTTTCATTCTTAATTGGCTGAGCCTACTGAAACATCAATTATGGAGTCTACCCATTCAGTCACATCCCATTATATGTGTTGATAAAAAACTCTTTTTTTCCTTTTAAAATTTCTTAAAAACTTTCAAGAGTGTTGTCAAAATTATCGGTAATAATATCATCTCCTGTTTAATGTAGAAAAGACATTTCAAGGGAGATTTCAAAACACTTGTAAATATTGTTGGGATTTTTTTTACTTCTTTTATTTTTATTTTTATTTTTTTTTTTGAAACTTTTTTTTTTCATTTTTTTTACCAAAAGAAAACGTCAGTTCCCATCCCCACACTTAAAATCTACATTGTCCCCAAGGTAGGAACATAAAAAGACAGATTATAAAGCAGAATAAAAAAAATTAAGCAAATAAAACAATAAAGTGGAACAGACTCCCCTGGTAATAATGTAGTTAACTTCACAGGTCTCATTCCAAGGCGACCGTATAGCATTTCATTCGCATCCGCAGTTTCCGGGTGTCCTTTACAATATGATAGGCTCAGAAAAATCCTCGTCCGAATGGAGATTGAGTACGAACGAGAAAATCCAATCCTGCAAAATAAGACTCAAAACAACCCAAAGCAGACATCAAAAAGACTTTAAGGAATAAAACGACTCAAAGAAAAATAAAATAAAGCAGAATAAAAATAAATGAAAATAAGGCAATTAAAGTTTTATACAAACTCTACAACTCGGGCAAAGTTCCAAGTGTGATCTCCTCATCTACTCTCTGGGTGGATCAAGGTAGATCGTGTGACATTCGTGGAAAAACGAGGTATACTTTATTCACTACGTAGCGAGTAAACGATAAATCAGTTAATTCGTAGTGCTTAAACGAGTAACCGACTGATACTGATTATGGCCTGTATATATACTGAGGGGTCATACATGTGTTATACATATATTATAGAGGCTAACATAAAGATATTTAGGCCCCGGTACGTTTAAAACCATTTAAACAAAAAAGGTTTCGTTTATTGATAAGCTATGAGTTTAAACGCAATCGTTAACATCAAAACGAGCATTGTAGCATCCGTTAAGCCGAAAAAGATTTATAAAACACTTATATGACATGTTCTAAGCAATCCGAAAAAATATTTTGGACTTTTACAACGAGTCAGTACGTTTTTCTTTTTTTGTAAAAATGAGTCAAAAAACGACCATTTTCGCTCTATTTCTCGCACCCGAATTAACTTTCTTGCAAAAAACCAGACCTGAATTAAATTTTGGACCGACAATTACACGTGGCATGAAATCCAAGGCACCAATCGGCAAAACAAGGCCCATTAGTCCCCTCCCTTTTTTCGGCCGCAAATAGGGAAATCCCCCCCACCTTTTCTAGTAAGTTGTATATATTAAATAAGTAAATATATTTTGCACCAAAAACAACTAAACTCAATATTCAACTGATTTTCTTCATATCTTGACCTAAACTATCGAAAATCACCGAAAACCGACAAGGTAATACCATATTACTCTTTTGGGGGCTGTTTAGTATTAGGTTGTGACGTGCTTGTTGTTAGCTTGTGAAACATTGCAGGGACATTAGGGATCATGTAAATGAGTCCCTGTTCAAATTTGGTAATTTTTCAATTAACGGAGAAGATTTGGCGAATTTATTACCGTTTATTGGCGTTTATTCGGGAAAAATAGGTAAACTTCATGAAAAATTATGAAATTTGGTTTGGAACCCAGGAATTTTATGTTAAGTTCACTGGCAAAATCTGAGAACATTTAATCGAGTTTTAATAGCCGAAAAATGCACAAAAGGCATTTTGGCCAAAGAGTTAGATTCTGGAGATTTTTCAGGGGCTATGTGATTATATTGAGACGACTTGGAAAAATTATCAGATTTTTCAGACGTCGGTTGTTATAAATGGTCTATTTATTACTTAAATAACACATTAAATGAATTTTTATAAATAGATAATTAATCATAAAATTTCTGAAAATATTTTTATAAAATTCTCCGTGTTTTAATTTATTTTTACAAAAATTTCCATAATTTATATATAAGTACACAATTAGTTATGATTAATCAAAGATTTAAACTATAATTATTTTAATGAAACCGACAGTTTTGTGTTTAACGAACTGACTGGTATGTCAAAATGTCAATGTGGTCAAATATCATATTTTTGGATGAATTTGATAGAAACGAACTTTCTACGAGAATTCCGGACAATTCAGGTGAATTGTACGCGTTTTGTATAATCAAACCCGTGTGAAAACGGAAACAAACCCTGTGATCAACCCAGATACCGAAATTTCAAAATTCTTTCATAAATCAAATCATTTATTCAATCAATATATTTACTTAAGTTTGTGTGAACTTAGCTAATCCCGAAACGCATAAACGATCAACTTGGCTAGGCTCGGTAAACGGTGAAACTGAGCAAAGTCTGATTTTGAACATTTCATAGTATACAACGTCACTATCTAAGACTATGGTCGTGTTCTGGGCCTAACAGCTATACCCAGTGTAACATTTGTTACTTTTCAAACCCATAAATCCAACCCATATTAAATTTTCCGTTTTTATATGTATAAATATAAATGTATATTTCAAGTTTCGTTTTATGTGTGTTCGCCAACCGACTCATTTTGATTTTTCGATGTATTGGTATAATTCTTTTATTATATATATAATTATTGTTTATTTATTTAATGATATACGACGCGTTATAGTCGTTATTCGTTGTGTATCTATTTCGTATTGTTCAATAACGAATCTCTAATATTAAATGTTTATATTTTAACGAGTAGCAAACTAGCCGGGTATAACATAAAAATAATCCATAACATTTTATTACACTGTTATATAACATTGAAAAGTACAAGGTTCAATTTGTAAACATTTTTTAACTTCAGTTTTAATATAAAATGAAAGTACAGGGGCTAAATATGTAAATTTTATTTAAATAAATAATAATAATAATAATAATATAGTAGCAGTAGCTCCACCCCGTCTTATTTTCACGTTTTTTCCGGCCAACCGGAAATCCGGCGACCACGAACCCTCTCCGGCGACCATTTAAAACCCTTAAAACATGCGTTTTTTACTCGTTATAACTCGTAAGACTCGTCAACTATAACGGCAAATTCATAATATTCATTCATATCTCGTTATAACGTCAAATATTGCGTCAAATAATCCGGGTAATCCGCTGGATAATATTCAATTTCAATAACTAATATTAATCGTCCTACGCTCCGATTAACACCATAAATAGGACCCAAGGTTTCGTCTAAACTTGTTCACATGCTCATCTCTATCTAATACACTCTCTAAAACCTCTATTTACTTCCGGCGAAACCCGTTTTCCGGCGAGTTCCGTTTGTCATAAACCTGGCACCATACGAGGTTTTTGGCCGTCTAATAAAACCCCTAACTTTAAATTAACGAGCAAGGAACAGATTAATCAAATTGAAATTCTAGGGTTTTGAGGTTGAAGATGAACATGAGTACCTGGATTGAAATTCAATCCAGGTAGATCAGCCAGCAAATCGAAAGTTTCAACTACACAAGCAATAAAAATTATTAGTAGAAGAATAAAGTATCCTATCTAGGTTACCTAAGGATCCTAGATCCTACCCATTGGTATCTACTTTTTGGGAAGGTTAGTTCCACCCGGAATGGAATCCCTTCTTACGAAGAAAAATTGGTTTTTCCAGAGAGTACCATTAAGGGTGACTTTGAAAATAGGAATTTCTTGGTGAGGTTTCGATTTGAAGACAAAGCGTTTGGAACCATGGGTAACAAGATTGTACAGGTATGCTTATTCTGCTAGACCGAACTCGACTCCTTCTTCTTCGGTTACCCTCTCTATGATATGAAGGGTTCTCCACAATATCGGCATGGTCTGTATGTAACTAATTCTCATTAGGGTGAAGAACCTTTGGGTGAAATCGGGAAAAGGATACTTGTAACCTATCAAAAATGGTTGGGCCGGAAAGCAAACCCAGTTTTTCGAGATGCTATCGCTACGGGCTGTAGGGTCGAAGGGTCCGAAAACTGTATCGGCTGGAAAATGTGATCGGATTTCATCGATTTCCGGATCTGTGAACATACAGATCTTGGAAGAGGGAGCTTGGAGGATGCCTTGTGGATAAAGATCATCGGGGTCAGTATGGTTGAAAGAAGAAGACAAAGAGGGTACAAAAGTAGTCGACATGTTGAAAGAAAATAAACAAGAGGAAAGAAGGATACTTGAGAAACGCCTGGGTCTGTGGTTATAAAAGAGTTATAATCGTCGCATATATAGGCGGCATATAATTATGGTTTGTGGATATTAAACCTCCTGACACACGTCTAATCACCTTCTTTTTTGCAGGGATTTGAAATTCAAAATGACAGTTGTTTTACACAATCACGCGCCATTTTGGGGGCAATTTTTAGGGCATGATTTTTATGATGAGGATCCTTAACCCTTAACTGTCTTATGGATAGATTATCCTTGAGATATATAACAGGTTATAAAGGATCAGTGATTCTTAGTGTTATTTGTTTACTAATGATTGCGTTTAGTATGGTGATATGTTAGATAGGTATAACAATTTTAGGACATGCTGACATCAGTTATCCTCATGGAGTATATTCTAGCTGGAGTATGGATACATGATCCTTATTCAGTATAGCTAGTAATGGACAAATTCGTATGAAGACTGATGTTTCAATATCAACTATGGTTCCTAGACCTGGTCCACCACTTAATTCGTTACTGAACGGCTATTAGAACGTTGTCAAAGAACACGATGATGAAGAGTGGAAGACTAGCGAGATTATAGGATTAGTTGTTAGTTAGTTACTTATTATTTTTCTTTATATAACAGAGTTATGATCAACATTAGGCAGGCGCACGCTTATATTTACACTCGTATTCTAGCTACTAGCTCATCAGGATACACACACATAGCTTTCATTGTATCTGTTGATCAATAACTACAACCCTTGTAATCACCTTTTACTATTAATAAACTTGACGGTGATAGTTTTCACCGTCCGGGGTTTTTTGTGCCGGAGATTACTATAATCGAGTACCATCTGACCAAAGATTACCTTGTTAATCCTTGACCGAAGCGATTTGACCAAAGATTACCTTGTTAGTTTTTGACCGAAGTAAAGATTATCGTAATTAAGGTTTTTTTCCCTCGTGATCAAATCCTTGTGTTCATCAAGATTTCATTTATACAACCACTATTATCGTGTTAGCACTATACCTCACTTGACAGATTTGGATACATTATCCATAGCAGTTATTTATCCAAAACAATAAGTATGAAATGTCACCCCAAAACGAAAGATGGAAAAAGGGGTATGAAAGTACTTACATTCAAGTGATAAACTTGTTTTTGGTAAAATGACGAGTAACCGGAAGGATGAGGTTTAACGGGCAAGTCTAGATGAAAGGAGGTCTTGTATTATGAAGGTTGTCTTAGGAAGTCTTAAATGAAATAAATGATAGGAAATGTAAACAATTTAAAGTTTAAGGTTTAAAAGGTAAATATTTAAGAAAAGCATAATAATATTCCTTTAAAAATGAAGTTTGCTCGAAACCGGGTTAAAGTATCTAACCTTAATATTTACTTAACCAATGTTTAGTAATAAGGTGAGAAAAATGCAAAATGCAAGTTCCTTCGGAATATAGATACTAAAACGGGTTTTTAACGAGTGTCTCGGGTTGTTGGTTCAGGTCTTGATAATTGGTCAAAACCCAAAGTCAACTTTCCAAAATAATGAATGTTATGAGATAACTCAATAAAACTTAATAAGACTTAACCAAGTATGTAGTTCTATTGTTTTAGAACTAACATCGTCCGTTAAGCGAGTGTTCGGTTTTTCTCGGTCCAAACTTTGTTATGAGATTAAGTTGGATCCAACATTCCCAACTAATTAAGAAAATGATTAAAATCAGTTTGTTAACTATTTTTAAAGAAATATACAAGTCTTGATAGCTAAAAACATACTTGTGTGTCTTAAGCGGGTAAAAATCGGATTGGTTCGGTTTCCATCTCACAATACGTTCCTTGATGGTCTCCACATGCCCAAATAACCAAGAACTTGTACAAATGAATTTAGAAACTTAAATCTAACATAAGGCATGTTTAAAACAATTATTTAACAAACTAGTAACAAGTTCGGTTCATGGTTTGGACTATTTACGGTAAAACCGAGGTTAGTCTCTACAAACCCCCACCATGGAACTTCATAAATATGAGAAAGAAAACTAAAAAGAGCATAAGTTAAACATGATTAACATGTGCAACAATTTGTATAAGTGTATATATATCAAGGACCACGAAAGTCCTACATGAAGCCTTGCCTTACGAAGTCCGAACCTTATCCAACCGGAGTCGGAGAAGCAACTACCTAGTGTAACAAGGGGTGTGTATTATATATATGTTGTACCACCATAAACAAGTATTAATAAGACTACATAAGCTAAATATAATGAAAGATTAAACTTAGTTCGACTCTTGGAAGTCAAAACTTCAAGAACACTAAGAAATAACAACCTTGAATCTATGTAGTTTTGAGAGAGAATTTAGAGTAAGAGAAAGCGTAAAAATGAGTGAAATACACTTGTATTTATAGGCCAAGAGTGTAGAGAAATGTTTGAGAGGGTGGCAATTCTCCACCAATAGAATATCACGCAAAAATGTCCATTGGTTGCTTTTGAATTAAAGTAAAGCTATTAATTAAAATAAAATAATTAAAAATACCTATTGGTTGCTTTTGAATTAAAGAAAAACCATTAATTAAATAAAATAATTAAAATACTTAAGAGAAATCTGAAAATTATAGTTGGTAAATTATTTATGGGATTAATTTTTGGCAACTTTGGTCCTTGAAGTTCGTTTTCGATGTAATTTGAGCGTTTTAAAGGAGTTTTCGAATCCGTAAAAACGTTTTTTTTTCAAATTGAACAAGCGGGAATGATTTAGTAACATAAAATCCAATATTTTATATATATGAAATGTTAGGGATATAAATCGGGTTGGTTTACAACAAATAAAAGATAACCCGAAATTGACGAATTTCACAGTATCCCCAACTTTTTGGAAATTTCGTTCCGAAATTAAAATAAACTTACGGAAAAAGGTAATTACTAACGAAATTTGCTTTTAGTAAAACAATGCAAGAAAGATCTTAAGAAAATAATAACGTAAAATCCTTGCGTGACTCGAAAAAATGCCACAAATGAGCAACATAATAAAGGCACTTATATATAGGATGTACATGCAGCATATCTACCATGCCCTTATCATAACTCGCATTTCTACCGTTTTTCCACTATCACTCTCGGGTCTGAGTTATCGCACACAACAGCACTTACTATGGCTTCCATACGAGGATTTCGAAAATTAAGTGTGCACCTATAATTATTTAGATCGTCGTATGGTCCACATGGTTCGTCTCATTGTATGGTTTAAAAGGCATATTTATTTTGAAATCTTAAACATTAGAAACGTATTAAAAATCTATTGGATTTTATTTTTTTTTTACCAATATTGACAAACCAATACTAGCGGTTGAAAAATTTTGAGGTTGGCTTTTAAATAGGAAGGAAGAATGTGGTAAATAATTGAAGCAACTAAATTCTTAAGATATAAACCAAGGTGAAAATGACAATTCGGTTTAAAATGAGTAAAGACGATCGAATAAATAAAATAAAATTTAGAGTAAACGATATGAGATGAGATTTGAAGTCAAAAGTCATCGAGATAAACATTAATGTTTATAAATCGAAATACTAAATAAGATCGATAAATGAAACCCGATAATGAGGACACCGATAATTGTAAACGAGGAAAAATCCAATAAGTGAGTACATGAGATTGGGATAAACAATGATACAATTAATAATAGCGTGCGACGAGTTTCATATGCGAACAAACTTGAGGTTATAAGAAATTGAGAATATGATTGCGTGAAATAACATGAGATATGAGGTAAGTTCCTTGGGGTGATGCATACATGTATCAAACATAGATAAGATTTGATTAACTTGACAAAACAATTGATGAATTGCGATAAAGCGTGTATACGACCACTATTGTGAAACCATTTATATAATCGCCATTATTGTAACGGTTTCTAATAGTGCCAAATCATACGGACAGCCACACATAGGCCGATTAATTGAAATGATGTAGAATAATGCATAGAATTTGCGTCTTGCTTGAAAAACATAAATGCTCAACATGAACAACATAGTTATGAAAATATCGTTTAATATGTAAACGAGATTTTTAGCGAATATAAGCTTTTGAAAGTAGTACCCAAATTGTTATTGAATAACTTGTATTCGTCCATGAATAATCAAAACACAAAACGAAATCTCATGTGAATAAAATTTCCATCGAAAATATCTCATCAATTGAAAAGGAAACCGTAATAATCGTGAGACTCAAATTAATGACAAAACATGTAAATCGCGTATCACATACTCTTGAAAATATAAGAATAAAATTGGAAATGAAGTCTCAAGTAAAGCCGTTTTATCGTCTTTAAGAAGATGTATATAATAACAAAGCTTTGCGGTAACGCATAGCTAGAGAAATATTTAAATCATTATTGAATGAAAATCTTAAAGAAAACTTTGCATACATAAAGGTTGTCGCAATGATAATAAACCATGAAAGAAAAGATGCTTGTGATAATAAGGAGTAAAAATTCACATAAAAATTCATGTTACAATATTTAATGTATGAAGCATTTATGAGCGTGTCCAAAAAAAAATTTAAATTCATGATCGTTGAGTTTATGCAAAATGATGAAAGTTGAAATTTGTTATTGAATGAATCTCGAATTCGTCATTCGAAATGAAACCTCGTATTTATAAAGTTGTTATGAGATTATCACATTATATGACAATATTTATAATCTTGAATACACGTATATAATTGTTTAATAATCTTTGAAAACAATCCTCATAATCGATTTTTTTTGTTTGTCATGACAATATTGTATTCTACAAAGATGATTTATAAAATTTGAGCAAAATACGTAAATCGTTAATCTTGAAAAAAATGAATATTTGGGTACATAAGGTCGTTATAAATACACTAGTTGTATATATATATAACAAAAAATTTAAGGTAAAATGAAGCTTGCGTGTGTATAGAGTGGTTTTAGGCTTCGAATAGTGAATGGTTTGGAAATTTGGTGAAGAGTGAGTGTGTTTCGGGTGTCTTGCGAAATTGGGTTTTCTTGAGTTGTGTTGGTGGGGTTTGTTGAGTTTAGGTCGTTAGAGTGGGTTAGGCTTAGATGACTTGTGTGAGTAGTGGTTGGGCCATTTGGATGAGGTTACTATTTTGATATCGAACTCTATGGTTGGATGGGAAACGGTGTGGTGACATGATTTGTGATTTGACATAGCATGGGTTGAAGGGTTGAGCCATAGTTGGGTACACTTTGGTTTGTATATGTTCAAGGCATTTGTGGGTGTGTTTTTCGGTGTCTTTGAAGTATCAGGATAGTAAGTTTGGTAGGTTTTTATGGCGTAAAAGTGTCGGTATTTAGGGCTTGTTGTTGGGTTGATGTTGGATTTACATGGGGTTGAGTTAGTGAGGGTTAGGTTTCGTTCATTTTGAGGGAATATTTGATTGTTTGGGAAAACTTTTGAAGTGTGAGGATGGTTGGGTTAAGGTGGTAGGTTGAGTTGGAATAAGAGTGGTTGGAAACTTGGGGTTGTGTTTAGAAAAGTTTTGACTAATGATAAGTATTAAATTGAAAAATATCATAATTTGTAATGAATGATGGAAACATTCATGAAATTTTTGATAATAAAGTTACAAGTTAACATATATTTAACAAATACAATATCGAGATTCAAGCTTGTGAATCACAAAAACAAATCTTTTGCTAAAAAATTTTCACTAAAATGAGAGTTGTTACGATACGTCGGGTTGGCTTAGGTTGTAAAATAATTTACGTGAAAATTTGGAGTAACCAACCCGCATGACGTTAATCGTTTCTTGAAATACTTAAAATTAAGTAGCGGAAATATCTTGGGAAATTAAGAAAATAAGGTTTGCTTAATTTAAAGTTTATCGCAGAAATAAAAATAGATTGTCATGAGGAAGTAGAATTTTATAAGGGACAAAATAAAATCTTCTTGCTTTTGAGGGAATTTAAAATAAGTGAATTGAATGTCGAAATCCGTTATGAGGTTTCAATACGAATGATGAATGTCGTTTTTCGAATACAAATTTGCGTAAAGATAATTTTTACCATGTTCATTATTTAATATCGTGTAACTAAAATATCATGGTACGTTAGAATGACCAGTATTGTGAATCGAGAAATCGAAAATAAATTATTTTTGTCCTTAAAATAGAATTTCTATGAAGTTTTGTATGAGAATTTCAAGAAAATTGCAAGCTATAAGTTTGTGAATTTCTCTAAAAAAAAATCAAGGCGAAACTACCATAACAATTTAAAACGTGGAAAATCGTAAGATGCAAATTTTATTGGTGAAAATTCATAATGATCCAAAAATGCATAATGAAGGTTGTTAAGAGAATAGATTTAAGTAATGAAAATTCTACCACGTGTATTATGTAATGTAATATAATAAAAAAAAGTCGTGAGAAGTTTAAATAATTAATATTTTGAAATGATCGTTCAAAATAAATGGGATGGTTATAAAAATAAAATTTTATAAAATTTTTGTACAAGGCCTTTAAAGACAATTTAAGGTTTATACAATAGGAAATTTACTTGAAAATTTGAGGTGAAATTTATCATGACACTTTCTTAATATGATGAAATTCATATAATAAGAATTTTGTTTGTAGATAGTCTTAATGAAAATAAATGGCATATATAAAAAAAATCTTTATGAATAGATCAAACTACGCATATACATATATTTTTAACTTATATCGAAGAGATCATAATGAACGAAATTTGTAATATAAATCATTGTGATATCAAAATAAGAAAATCGGTGTAAAACTTTACCATATAAAACCGAGATATAAAAGAATTATTAACAATAAAAATATAACATATATAAATGAAGACTTGTGATAAGAATTTATAACAAAATAAAAAGGAAAATGGTTTAAATTCTTGAAATGTAATAATAGTGTTTTAAGATTTTAGGCGGAAAACCGTGCATGAACCACCATGACTTGATATTCCGACACTAAATAATTTATTACAAAAAAAACCATGTTGGAGTCTAAACATGTGCACATACCACCTCGTCTTTTTCATACCTTTGACTCAAATAACGATTGTAACAAAAAAAATAAATTAGAATACAACGTCATGTCAAAACACCAGTCCACGAACCACCGTGGTTCTATTATTTCAACACCGAAAATTAGGATGGCGAGTGGAACGCTCGCATTCGACAACTTAAAGTGGTCATCTCATATGAGAAAATCTTTAAGGAGATTTGAAACAACGGGGCCTAAGTTAAGTTCGTGATCCATAAAACACAATAAAAAAACTAATGTTTTTGCGGTAAGGTAAGGATACCTTACATTATTATGAAAGTGCATGTATGTGTATATATAAAATTAAACAAAAGTAAGGTAAGGATACTTTAGGATATTTCGAGTGTTTGTGTATATTTATGATATAAATGAGTTTATAAATAAATAAGTGTCTTGAACAATCAAGTAGGGTAAACACGTATAGGAAACACGAATAAGGACCCTAAAGTATAGACTATACTAGGTCGTTACTTCTAACCACCTATCCTATAGTCTTGTGGCTCTAATACCAATCTGTCACACCCCGACCAAAGGACGCGGAACATGCCGGGGTGCAACGGATTGCCCAAAACACAAGACATTATTAAAGTGACAATATTTAATCAACTCATTTTATTTCATAAATCAATTAACAACACATCTCGTTCATACAAATAAATTGAATACAAGTAAACAATTATATTTTATGTTTTACCAATATCCTAATAGTCTTCGTAAAGTTGTCGTCAAGTCCTCAAGTCAACAAAAGTTAAACCTGTAACATTTCATAAAATAAAGTTTGTCAACACAAAGGTTGGTGAGCAATTCATAAGTTTGAGCATATAAGTACATAGTAATAAAAAGCCACAAAACTTGCATACAAAACAATAAATAAAGCAACAACTTGGATAAATTGACAATCGCTAATAGAATTACGTTAGCGCCACCTAGCTACAAGGGGTTGCCAAGTAGTCTAAGATTTAATAGAATATCGTTAATTGCATTACGTTAACGACACCTTGCATTTACCAAATGGTCTAGGATTTAATAGACTATCGTTAATTGCATTACGTTAACGACACCTTGCCATTACCAAATGGTCTAGGATTTATAGATTCAACCAACCGAAAGCGATAAACACATAGACATATAACATTTCCAAATCAAGCAAGTATTTAAGTAATGTATACAATCACGTTTGTGGGTTTAAGAGTCAAGTAAATAAGGATTTAGTTTGATAAATATGAAATGTCACCCCAAAACGAAAGTTGGAAAAAGGGGTATGAAAGTACTCACATTCAAGTGATAAACTTGATTTGGTAAAATGACGAGTAACCGGAAGTGTTTTCGATAAAAATCAGCTAAGGATAACGTATCCAAATATGTCAAGTGAGGTATAGTGCTAACACGATAATAGTGATTGTATAAATGAAATCTTGATGAACACGAGGATTTGATCACGAGGGAAAAAACCCTTAATTACGATAATCTTTACTTCGGTCAAAAACTAGCAAGATAAACTTTGGTCGAATTGCTTCGGTCAAAGGTTAACGAGATAATCTTTGGTCGGATGGTTCGTGATTATAGTAATCTCCGGAACAAAAAACCCCCGTACGGTGAAAACTATCACCGTCAAGTTTATTAATAGTAAAAAGTCGGTTACAAGGGTTGTGGAGTTGATGATCAACAAATACTATGTGAGTGAATACAAATATCTTAACAGCTAGGAAACGAGTGATTGTGTGTGTTCTAATGTTGATATTAACTTCGTATATATAGAAAAAATGAATTTAACAAATTAACAACTACTCCTATAATTTCGCTAGTCTTCCACCTTCTCCCAACGTGATAATTGACCACGTGCCACAAAAGTCCAATAGCGAGATAAGTGGGAGAACAAGTCTAAGAGCCGTTGTTGATATATAAACATCCGTCTTCGCATGAAATCGTCCATTAATAGCTATGTTGAATGAGGATCCTAGATCCATACTCCAGCTAGAGAATACTCCATGAAGATAATTGATGTCAGCATGTCCAAAAACTGTTATACCTGTCTAATACATCACCATACTAAACGCAATCATTAGTAAAAAAATAACACTGAGGATCACTGATCCTTTGTAACCTGTTATATATCTCAAGGACAATCTATCCATAAGATAGTTAAGGATTAAGGATCCTCAGCATAAAATTCATGCCCTAACAATTGCCCCCAAAATGGCGGGTGACAGTGGAATACAATTGTCATTTTGAAATTCAAAATTATTGCGAAAACTGATAGATGGAACGGTTTTGCCAGAATATTTACCATTTAGTCCCCAGGTTAATTATAACCGTTTATATATGCTGCCCTATATCTTTGATTATAAACACACCTTCATCCGACGCATCAGGTATCCTTCTTACTTTTCTCTTATTTTCTTTTACCATGTCTGCTGCTTCGTCTTCTTCTTCTCCATCTCCCTCTAAACCTTCTGAACAAACCTCCAACGGTTCTGAGTTAACGGAAATGGAACCCCAATGTCTGCTAGCCAACCTGTCTACCGAAATCTGCAAACTCACGGATCCAGAGGTTGATGATTTTCGCGCACTATTTCCCCTGAAAACCCTATTCCGACCCTACGAATCCAGTGTCAGATGTGATGTATACTCCTAGGTCTGGGTTTTCTTTCTGGCGACTCCATTTCTGATCAGCTACAAATACCCTTTTCCGTCTTTTACTCAAAGCTTATTCGATTCCACCGGCATATCCTACATACAGGCCATGCCTATGGTTTAGAGGGTTCTCAGCACTATCGAGAGAATCATCCAGGAGAAAAAGATTGATTTTGGTCTTCCGGAGTTATCACATTTGTATACCCTCACTACCCACGGTCCTGCCGCTTTATCTTCAAATCCAAGCCCCGACAACCTCACCCGTTATTAAAAGACACCTTAAACGATTACCTGTGGAGGAATCAGTTTTTCTTTGTAAAGCGTGACTCTATACCAAGAGGAATCGATCTTCCTTCAAAATGGGTTAGAAAGGTAGGATCCCGGATCCTTAAGAAATAGCAGGATCCTTGATGCTTTGACTTGAATTCTGAACTTTTTTTTTTTTTTTGCAGTTGACAACTTTGCTTCTTTAGGCAAGTTACCTGGCACAGAAGAAAAGACAAAACGGTTCCTAGCACTGGATACCGAAGTTAGGACCTTTCAAGCTCGATTTGTTGAAGGTTTTTGTGATATCTCCTTAAGTTCAAGCATGTCAAGTAAGTTAATAATTTTAATATAAATAAGATTAGAATAAGAGAACTTATTGGATAACTTTTTTTTCTTTTCAGGCGCCAAGAAATCCCAAAATTCAGCCGACAAGTACTCCCTTGAAGACATCGACTGCCTGGTCACTTCTCCTATTGTCAAGAAGGAGGCTACGAAGGCGGGCACTAGTTCCGAGCCCAAGACAGCAACGACCAGGGCCAAGTCCGCGGCTTCCAAGAGGAAAAGATCCTCTGATCCCGAGACTCATTACGACGTTGTCCTCTCTGTAAGTATCCTGTATCCTGACACTTTGAATTATAGGATCCAGTATCCTTCTGATTTTGAGTACTTTGTTGTGTGTAGGCTATGAATGCTTTCAAAGAGCACTATGAAAAGATTATCGGTCAAATGAGCGACAAGCTGTCGGGTTTAGGGAAAGCCATGGTTGACAAGGATAAGGCAATTATCCAACTCTCCAAGGAGAAAAAACAGTTGGAGGATCAGCTATCCTTAGCCGAAGCCCAACGTCAAGAGGCAGTTGAGCAGGCTGCAGACGAGGCCAAAGTGTGTGCTGCCAGGTCGGTGTTCCAGAAGTGGATCAAGGTGGCGAAGGAGGTTGATGATCCCGTTTTTGACAAGTCGGACTGGGACGTGGAAAAGTGGAAAATTGCTCTTGATGATCTTGGTGGTGAGGATGACAAAGAGATGGCTGAGAACACCGATGCTAGGACTAGCGGCGTCAAGGCGGCGGTTGAAGCAGGCAAGGAAGATGGTGCTGCCGAAGGTGAAGATGCAGCTTAGGTGGGCGATGAAGGATACAGAAGACAAGGCCTGAGCCCATCTTTTTGTTTAGTGTTTATGTTTTCCTGAACAATTTGGTCTGTAATAAATAGTAGCACATAGGGTAAAGGATCCATGATCGTTAAGACAATTTGCGGGGGTGACAAAGGTGGAGGGAACCTCTGTTTGTGGGGATGAAGCCTTTGTTTGCCCTTTCTTTTAATTTTCCTGCACTTATGAACTGTTAGTAGTACTTACTTAACCCGGATGGATGGTCCATCTTTAGCATGGTGAAGTCCGGGTTAAGAATTTTGGATAAGTCTTGGAAGCTTATTTTAAAAAATATAAATCTTTTGACTATTTGCCTGTTATTTATTTTAAAAGCTTGTTTGATATCACTTTAGCATTATTGATAGTTTGGAAAAACATTCTTAAGTAAAAGATCCTTATGAAAATAACTTAGGATAGAAGATCCTTAAAGAACAAATAGTAGGATAAGGAATCCTTAAAATATGATAAACGTTATACAAAAGAATATCCTCTAAGGACAAATTTTAGGATAAAGTATCCTTGAAAATGAGTAAAAGATTTTAGTAATAGAATATCTATTCTAACTTGAAATATCCAAAATTATTGCAACTGATATAATATATAAATTAATTAACAGAGATCATACCAGAAGGTCTAGGTAGACCGAAGTTACCATAAGTATCGAGCTTTCGGTGATCCTTAAGGGAATATCTTTAGGACTCTGGATCTTTAGAATTTCGATCTTCACAAAGAACTTAGAAAATCTGTTGCAAACAATTTATAATGTTAACTGGGATCAAACACATTAAGCTGGGGACAAGACCAAATAATAAACTGGGGACAAGCCCGTGCAACTGGGGACAAGCCCGTGAACTGGGGATAAGCCCGTGAACTGGGGACAAGCCCAAAACTGGGGACAAGCCCAAATGCGGATGTTAACTAGAGACTCGCCCAAACGAAGATAACGTGAAAACGTTATAAACCGTAGCTAACATGAAAAGGTTAGAAACCTTTGTCTTGAAATAACGTGAAAACGTTATAAACCGGCGGTATGGTACGTCTACCATAATTCGTAGGATCCTCCAAATAGCCGAAAACAAGAAATTGTCAGCCACTAAGCGTCTACTGGTCCCACTGCCCCGGACTATACGTTGGATAGCATGCGCTCCAGGCGAGAGTATAAACTCTATTAATAAGAAAGGTGAAAACCTTTAAACCTTAGAGGATATGACCATTGGGGGTCATACCCAAACTTGGGCTAAGCCAAGGGAAACAAGATAGTACCTTGAATGTAAAGGAGAGGTGGCCAACCTCTTGACTATTACACCTCTCAATAATACCCTGCATTGATATTTAAGACTTGGAAATGAAAAAATGTTAAGAATATATTATCCTTAAATTAAGAATAATAAAATGAAAAGGATAAGTGATCGGATATATATTACCAATTTCAGGGATCCTTAATCCTTTAAGGATAATATATCCTCTCAAGATACAGGATCCTGATCAGAAAAAAATATTTCTTGAGGTGGATAGCATTCCATGCCCTTGGTAATCTATTGCCTTCCATTATGAGCAAATGATATGCCCCCTTTCCTGCTTCCGACTCTATCGGATACGGTCCTTCCCATATGGGTGCTAACTTTCCATCAGCCGGATTGGTAGTATTTTGGAAGGCTTTCCTCAAGACCAGATCTTCTTCTTGAAATCTTCTGATTCTTATATTCTTGTTGTATGCCCCAGCTACCCTTTGTTGGTAAGCTGCCATTCTGATTTTGGCTAGGTCTCTGAGTTCTTCGACAGTATACAAGTCTTCAAGAAGGATTTCTTCGTTGACTTCAGGATCACGGATGCACGTTCTTGCTGTAGGAACCACATCTCTATTGGGATTACTGCTTCTTATCCAAATACCAATGAAAAGGGTGTTTGGCCTGTTGCATTCTTGGGTGTTGTCCTGTCGGCCCAAAGAACATATGGTAGTTCCTCAGCCCACTTTCCCTTCTTGGATCCTGGCTTCTTCTTTAAGTTGTTGATGATGATCTTATTGCTAGACTCCGCTTGACCATTAGCTTGTGGATGTACTGGTGTTGAAGTAATCATCTTTATGCCCCAGCTGTCACAAAAGTTAGTTGTTCTTTTCCCAATAAATTGGGAACCGTTATCACATATAATCTCAGAAGGAATACCAAATCTAGTTATAATATTCCTTTTGATAAAAGATATAACTTCCCTTTCTCGAACTTGTACGAATGCTTCTACTTCGATCCATTTAGAGAAGTAGTCCGTCATGGCGAGCATAAAGACTTTTCCACCTGGTGCCTTTGGCAGCTTCCCGACAATTGTCCATCCCCCATTTCATGAAAGGCCATGAAGAGGATATCTCTAAGGAGGTAATTACTCATAAGTTAGGCCTTGGTTTATTTGTTAAACCCATCCATCAGAAGTGAAGTAATTTCGCTCCTGAGAGGAACATGATCAAACAAGAAGAAGTTCAAAAACTTCTCAAGGCCGGTATGATCAGAGAGGTTAAGTATCCTCGATGGTTAGCTAATGTGGTTGTTGTTTCTAAAAAGAACGGAAAGTGGAGGGTGTGTGTCAATTTTACTTATTTGAACAAGGCATGCCCCAAGTATCCTTTCCCGTTACCACATATAGATTCCATGGTGGATGCAATGGTAGGACATGAAATTCTTACCTTTATGGATGCTTTATCTGGATTTCAACAAATTCTGATGGAACCATCTGATCAAGAGGATACCACATTCATGACAGCTACCGGCATATATTGTTATATTGCTATGCCATTCGGACTAAGAAATGCAGGGGAAATATATCAAAGACTGGTCAACATGATGTTCAAGGATCAGTTAGGTAAAACCATGGAAGTATACATATATGACATGGTGGTGAAGTCAAAGAGGGCTGAAGATCACCTCAGGGATCTTGAAGAAGCATTCAATATCCTTGACCAGTATAACATGAAACTGAACCCGTCAAAATACCCCTTTGGTGTTATAGCTGGAAAGTTTCTAGGATACATGGTGACTAAAAGAGGGATTGAAGCAAGTCCAGAGAAGATTGAAGCCATCCTCAATTTAAAATCTCCTGCAAACGCAAAAGATGTCTAAAGGCTCATAGGAAGAATAACCGCTCTCAACAGGTTCATCTCAAGATCCTCTGAAAAGTGCAAGGACTTCTATGATATTCTTAGGAAGGATAAGAAGTTTTAGTGGACGGAAAAGCACGAGGCTACGCTTAAAGCCTTGAAGGATTACCTATCCTTGGCTCCAGCTCTAATGAAGCCTGTGGATGGAGAATCCTTATATCTGTATTTAACTGTCTCGGGAAATGCTGTGAGTGCCGTTCTCGTCAAGGATCACGAAGGTGAACAACACCCTGTATATTATGTAAGTAAGAGTCTGTTAGATGCTGAAGCTAGATACTCTCACCTCGAAAAATTAATTCTTGCTTTAATTATGGCTTCTACTAAATTAAGACATTATTTTGAGACCCATAACTATTTTGAAAACTAATTATCCGGTTAAGAATGTTCTCAGAAAGCCAGAATTGTCAGGTATAATGGCTAAGTGGGCTGTGAAGCTGAGTGCATATGACATTTAGTATGAGCCTAGAACAACTATCAAATCGCAGGCACTTGTAGACTTTGTGGCTGATTTCAACAGTGAAGTGCAGAAAGAAGCCGACCTAGAGGTTCAGCAACTAGATGTAACCAAGGATCCTTGGATCCTCTTCACAGATGCAACATCCAACATAAGAGGAACGGGAATGGGCATACTACTGAAATCGCCACAGGGGGACATAATACCCCAGTCCATTGCATGTGTATTTCAAGCTACCAACAATGAGGCAGAATACGAAGCACTCACAGCAGGTTTACTTTTAGCCAAAAGTATGAGGATCAGGTATCTTAAAGTTTATATGGATTCTTTACACATTACTAACCACTTTAATGGTTCTTATACCGTAAAAGTTGAAACTATGATCAAATATTTAGAAATTGTGAAGGAACTAGCAAAATCCTTCGAAGTGTTTAATATAGTACAGGTACCAAGAAAAGAAAATGCATGGGCAGATGCTTTAGCAAATTTAGCTTCATCCTTGAAAATTCCAGAAGATACGAAGACCCCGATTATCCACATACTCTCGCCAGGAATAGGAGAGCAAGAAGTTGGGGAAATAACAAATGATAAGTAGATTGTACTTTGGAATCCATTATTCTCAGACAATCAAGGATCCTGGATCCTTCCGATCATAAAGTACATTCAAACTGGAGAAATCCCAGCTACGGAGAATCCGAAATCCTTCAAACTCAAGGTATCACAATATATTTTATTAGATGATATGTTATACAGGAAATCTCTTGCAGGTCCATACTTGAGGTGCATCGAGGATCCATAAATCCAAGAAGTACTTAAAGACTTTCACGAAGGAGATTGCGGCAACCACACAGAAGGAAGGGCGTTATTCTCCAGGATACTTAGAACAGGGTACTTCTGGCCAACAATGAAGAAGGATGCAGTAGAGTATTCGAAGAAGTGTAATGTCTTCCAAAGGCATGCAAATATCCTTCATCAGCCTCAGAACCAATGTATCCTATATCCTCTTCATGGCCTTTCATGAAATGGGGGATGGACATTGTTGGGAAGCTGCCAAAGGCACCAGGTGGAAAGGTCTTTATGCTCGCCATGACGGACTACTTCTCTAAATGGATCGAAGCAGAAGCATTCGAACAAGTTCGAGAAATTGAAGTTATATCTTTTATCAAAAGGAATATTATAACAAGATTTGGTATTCCTTCTGAGATTATATGTGATAACGGTTCCCAATTTATTGGGAAAAGAACAACTAACTTTTGTGACAGCTGGGGCATAAAGATGATTACTTCAACACCAGTACATCCTCAAGCTAATGGTCAAGCGGAGTCTAGCAATAAGATCATCATCAACAACTTAAAGAAGAAACTAGGATCTAAGAAGGGAAGGTGGGCTGAGGAACTACCATATGTTCTTTGGGCCGATAGGATAACACCCAAGAATTCAATAGGCCAAACACCCTTTTCATTTGTATTTGGATCAGAAGCAGTAATCCCAACAGAGATGGTGGTTCCTACAGCAAGAACGAGCATCCGTGATCCTGAAGCCAACGAAGAAATCCTTCTTGAAGACTTGTATACTGTCGAAGAACTCAGAGACCTAGCAAAAATCAGAATGGCAGCTTACCAACAAAGGGTAGCTGGGCCATACAACAAGAATATAAGAATCAGAAGATTTCAAGAAGGAGATCTGGTCTTGAGGAAAGCCTTCCAAAAAACTATCAATCCGGTTGATGGAAAGTTAGCACCCAAATGGGAAGGACCTTATCAGATAGAGTCGGAAGCAGAAAAGGGGGCATATCATTTGCTCATAATGGAAGGAAATAGATTACCAAGGGCATGGAATGCTATCCATCTCTAGAAATATTTTTTCTAATCAGGATCCTGTATCTTGAGAGGATATATTATTCTTAAAGGATTAAGGATCCCCGAAAGTGGTAATATATATACGATCACTTATCCTTTTCATTTTATTATTCTTAATTTAAGGATACTATATTCTTAACATTTTTTCTTTTCCATGTCTTAAATATCAATGCAGGGTATTATTGAGATGTGTAATAGTCAAGAGGTTGGCCACCTCTCCTTTACATTCAAGGTACTGTCTTGTTTCCCTTGGCTTAGCCCATGTTTGGGTATGACCCCCGATGGTCATATCCTCTAAGGTTTAAAGGTTTTCACCTTTCTTATAAATAGAGTTTATACACTCTCGCCTAGAGCGCACATTATCCAACGTATAGGCCGGGGCAGCGGGACCAGTACACGCTTAGTGCCTGACAATTTCGTTGTTTTTCGCTATATGGAGGATCCTACGAATTATGGTAGACGTACCATACCACCGGTTTATAACGTTTTCTCGTTATCTCAAGACAAAAGTTTCTAACATTTTCATGTTAGCTAAGGTTTATAACGTTTTCATGTTATCTTCGTTTGGGCCAGTCCCTAGTTAGCATCTGCATTCGGGCTTGTCCCCAGTTATGGGCTTGTCCCCAGTTCATGGGCCTGTCCCAAGTTCACGGGCTTGTCCCCAGTTCACGGGCTTGTCCCTAGTTTATTATTTGGGCTTGTCCCCAGCTTAATGGGTATGATCCCAGTTAACATTATAAATTGTTTGCAATAGATTTTCTAAGTTCTTTGTGAAGATCGAAATTCTAAGGATCCAGAATCCTAATAATATTCCTTTATGGATCACCGAAAGCTCGATACATATGGTAACTTAGCTCTACCTAGACTTTCTAGTATGATCTCTGTTAATTAATTTATATATTATATCAGTTGCTACAATTTTGGATATTTCAAGTTAGAATATATTTCTATTACTAAAATCTTTTACTTGTTTTCAAGGATACTTTATCCTAAAATTTGGCCTTAGAGGATATTCTTTTGTATAACGTTTATCATCTTTTAAGGATACCTTATCCTACTATTTGTTCTTTAAGGATCTTCTATCCTAAGTTATTTTCATAAGGATCTTTTGTCCTGAAATCTTTTACTTAAAGTTATATCAAACAAGCTTTTAAAATAAATAACAGGCAAATAGTCAAAATATTTATATTATTTAAAATAAGCCTCCAAGACTTATCCAAAATTCTTAACCTGGACTTCACCATGCTAAAGATGGACCATCCATCCGCGTTATGTAAGTACTACTAACAGTTCATAAGTGCAGGAAAATTAAAAGACAGGAGCAACAAAGGCTTCATCCCCACAAACAGAGGATCCCTCCACCTTTGTCACCCCCGCAAATTGTCTTAAGGATCATGGATCCTTTACCCTAAGTACTACTGTTTATTACAGACCAAAGTAATTGTTCATAAAAACATCATAAAAGCAAAATAAAATGGGCTTGGGCCTTGTCTCTTGTATCCTTCATCACCCGTTCATGCGTTTGCTTCCACCTCCACTGTTGCCTCATTTCCACCTTCAGCTTCATCCTGACCCTTCACACCGCTCGTCCCTGCTTCACCTGCTTCAACCGTCATAGCTTCAGCGTCATCCTCGCCTCCACCAAAGTCGATCAAGGCTTGTTTCCATTCTCTGATTTCCCATAAAGACTTGTCAAAGCATGGATCATTGGCTTCAGTCACCAGTTTGATCCTAGCCTCGAGGACCGACTTGGCTGCCCAGACCTTCGCCTCTTCAGTAGCACGGTTGATTTAGTCCTGCATCTGGACTGCCAGTGCAGCAACATGCTCCTCTATATGTCTCTCCTCTTTGGTCATATTTGAGAGGGCCTTGTCCTTAGCAGCAACCATTGATCTCATCGCAGAAAGGGTCTATTCATGCTCTGCAACAGCCTTCTCATTGTGTTTTCAGACAGAATCGATGGCCTATAAAACAAAGCAGGATAAGCTTGGGAAGATACTTGGATAATAAAGATTGATAAGAATAAAGGATTCTTACATTGGAAAGCATTACCAGAATCTGCTTTTCGGCATCAAAGGGGTTCTTTGGATCTGAACTCTTCTTCCTCTTAGCTCCTGACTTGGCTCGGGTCGTGATCGGACGAGGCTCGGACGTAGGGGTTGATTTCGGGGTCTATTTATTGGTAAACATGCCGTCGATATCCTTGAGGGAGAACTTGGAAGCAGACTTTCCTGATTTTGGAGCACCTGTAAACAGCACATGACAGATAAGTTTTCAACTCTAACACTTTTTAATACTAAAAATTATTACTCTTACTTGACATGATTGACTCTGAGTTTGATCCTTGAAAAGCTTCTATAAACTTTGCTTGAAAGGTTCTGATTGCAGGATCCAGTGATAAGAAGTTCTTCACTCTGTCTTCTACTCCAAGTAGATCAGCCAGCAAATCAAAGTTTTCAACTACACAAGCAATAAAAATTATTAGCAGAAGAATAAAGTATCCTATCTAGGTTACCTAAGGATCCTAGATCCTACCCTTTGGTATCCACTTTTTGGGAAGGTTAGTTCCACCCGGAATAGAATCCCTTCTTACAAAAAAAATTGCTTTTTCCAGACGATACCATTAAAGGTGACTTTGAAAATGGGAATTTCTTGGGGAGGTTTCGATTTGAAGACGAAGCGTTTGGAACCATGGGTAACAAGATTGTACAGGTATGCTAATTATGCTAGGCCGAACTCGACTCCTTCTTCTTCGGTTACCCTCTCTATGGTATGAAGGGTTCTCCACAACATCGGCACGGTCTGTATGTAACTAATTCCCGTTAGGGTGAAGAACCTTTGGGTGAAATCAGGAAAAGGATATTTGTAACCTATCAAAAATGGTTTGGCCGGAAAGCAAACCCAGTTTTTCGAGATGCTATCGCTACGGGCTGTAGCGTCAAAGGGTCGGAAAACTGTATCAGCTGGAAAGTATGATCGGATTTCGTCGATTTCCGAATCTGTGAATCTACATACCTCGGAAGAGGGGGCTTGGAGGAAGCCATGTGGGTAAAGATCATCGGGGTCGAGATGATTGAAAGAAGAAAACGAAGAGGGTACAAAAGTAGTTGACATGTTGAAGGAAAATGAACAAGAAGAAAGAAGGATACCTGAGAGACGCCTGGATATGTGGTTATAAAATAGTTATAATCATCGCATATATAGGCGGCATATAATTATGGTCGTGGATATTAAACCGCCTGACACACGTCTAATCACCTTCTTTTGTGCAGGGATTTGAAATTCAAAATGACAGCTATTTTACACAATCACCCGCCATTTTGTGGGCAATTGTTAGGGCATGAATTTTATGCTGAGATACATAACAGGTTATAAAGGATCAGTGATCCTCATTGTTATTTGTTTACTAATGATTGCGTTTAGTATGGTGATGTGTTAGACAGGTATAACAGTTTTAGGACGTGCTGACATCAATTATCTTCATGGAGTATTCTCTAGCTGGAGTATGGATCTAGGATCCTCATTCAACATAGCTATTAATGGACGATTTCATGCGAAGTCAGATGTTTATATATCGACAACGGCTCTTAGTCTTGTTCTCCCACTTATCTCGCTATTGGACTTCTGTGGCAAGTGGTCAATTAGCACGTTGGGAGAAGGTGGAAGACTAGTGAGATTATAGGAGTAGTTTTTAATTTGTTATATTCATTTTTTCTATATATACGGAGTTGAGATCAACATTAGAACACCCACAATCACTCGTTTTCTAGATGTTAAGATATTTGTATTCACTCAAATAGTATTTGTTGATCATCAACTCCACTACCCTTGTAACCGACTTTTTATTATTAATAAACTTGACGGTGATGGTTTTCACCGTCCGGGGGTTTTTTGTGCTGGCGATTACTATAATCACGTACCATCCGACCAAAGATTATCTCGTGAACCTTTGACCGAAGAAATTCGACCAAAGTTTTTCTTGCTAGTTTTTGACCGAAGTAAAGATTATCGTAATTAAGGGTTTTTTCCCTCATGATCAAATCCTCGTGTTCATCAAGATTTCATTTATACAATCACTATTATCGTGTTAGCACTATAACTCACTTGACAGATTTGGATACGTTATCCTTAGCTGATTTTTATCCAAAACACCCACAAATAGAGGATCCCTCCACCTTTGCTACTCCTATTAATTGTCTTATGGATCCTAGATCCTTTATCCTAAGTTTCTATTGTCTTAAAGTACACAACCAAATTCTCATAAAAACATCAACAAAAGAAAAACAGAACGGGCTCAAGCCTTGTCTTTATCATCCTTCATTGCCCGTCACCACATCATCCCCTTCATTGGCCGCCTCTTTTTCTTCACCATCGTCACCAGCATCCTTCGTACCACTGGTCCCAGCCACCTTCCTCTACAGCCTTATCCTCTTCACCAGCATCTTCCTCTTCCTTTGCTCCGCCTAGCCTTGCCAAAGATTTCTTCCATTCATCTACCTCCCAGTTGGCCCTGTCAAAGGAAGGATCGTTCGCCTCAGTCACAAACTGGATCCGTGCCTGCTGTATAAGCTTAGCTGCTGACATCTTTGCCTCATCAGTCGCCTCCTTGATTCCTTCTTTCATCTTAATTTCCATGGCATGGACTTGAGAATCGGCTTGTTTCTTCTCTTTTGTCAACTTGGCAGCATGCTTATCCTTGGTAGCAGCAAGAGTCCTCATTCCCGTCAGAGTTTCCTCGAGATATTTGATTATATACCTGTAATAGGAGTGGAAACCTTGGGCACCCTACAAGTCAGAAGCTCGGGATCAACAACATATATTTAGCAAAAATGACAAACATAATTGAGGATCATTACCTCATTAACTGCTTGAGCAACCCCCTCTTGAAGATGCTTCTCAACATTTTGGACTTTCGCATGAGATTCCGGTTTCTTCCTCTTCTTCCCAGACTGAGCTTTAGCCCTAGTTGTCACAATGTGAGGGCTAGAAGCTGGAATAGTAGACTTAGATGGTTCCTTTTTAAACATCATTGGAGAGATCAAATGGTCAATGTCATCTTGTGAAAACTTAGTAGCAGACTTAGACATGCCTTCAAACGCAATAGAACAGATAAGTTTTTCTTTTTTATTGATAAAATTAAATGCTTCTCTTTACAATTTATACTTACTTGACATATTTCTTTGAGGAGAAGTATCTGACCGTCGACTTCTGAATTTGAGTCGGAGATCCTGATCTTAAAAGATCGAATGGTTGAGCTCTACTTGAGGAATGCAGCTACCCTTTCCTTGGTTCCTGGAAGCTTAGAAAGATGCGTAAAATTCTCCACTGCACCAAAGAAAGAAGCAAATCAATATTCAAACCTAATTCAATGAGCAACATTAGAATACAAAAATCCTACCCCGCCTAATCCATTTTGTCGGAAGGGTATTTCCGTTTGGGATAGAGTCACGCCTAACAAAGAAAAACTGATTCTTCCAGTAAGAATCGTTTTGTGTGACTTTATCGAGTGGAATCGGTTAGTGACGTTTGGATTTAAGCAGATAGCAAGTGGAACCATGGGTATACAAGGAGTAAATAAAGGAAAGTTCAGAGAGTCCAAACTCAAGATCGTGGTCGGCTATTATCTCTTCAAGGGTCCACAGAGCTCGCCATACCATCGGCATAGCCTGTATATAGCTAATGCCGGTAAGGGTGAAGAACCTCTGGGTGAATGCCGGAAAACAAACCCACACCTTTGTGGATACGTCGCTTGTGGTCGAAGAATCATAAGGTCTAAATACAGTGTTAGGAGGAAAAGAGGGTGCTATTTGGTCAATCTCAGGGTCCGTAAACTTGCAACCTTCTGACGAAGGGTTTTGGATTAAACCTTGGCTTTTCATATCTTCGGCCATTTGGTTAGATGAATGTGAAAAGTGACTATCGATAGACATTAGAATACGAAAGAGAGAAAGGAAGATAAAGGATTACCTGGATTAGGATGAAGGATGTGTGAGAAACTTCTGGAATGAAGCGAATAAGAAGGGACTAAATTTTTTACATTTAGTCCCTACATTGTTTATTATTTTTATCTAATCACTAATTATGTCTTTTCGTATTATCAATTTGACAACTGTTTTTGAATTTTGAATGCCACTTGACAGCAGTAAAATTATCAACAACCGTCAAATTGGGGGCAATTGTTGAGCCACAAATAATTAACTGCCGAGGATACGTTATTCTTGATGACGAGCTTCGATCAATTATCATTCTGGAGAACTCATTAGCTGAGACTGGATTCAGGATCCTGAGTGATTATTACTATCTATGGATGATCGTCGTATGAAAGTTGATGTCTATTAACAGCTACGGCTCCAAGACTTGGTCCACCACTTATTTTGTTGCTGAGCTTCTATAGCACGTGGTAAAAAGGCACGAAGGAAGAGAGTGGAGAAATGGTGGATTAATAGGAGCTAGTTGTTATTTTCTTTTCTTATTTATATTGAGTTAAGATCAATGCTAGGTCACATAAGAACACTCGCATACTCTAGCTGATTGTTCTCTGCAAACACACACACTTAGTGTCGTTGTATTCATTGATCAATAACTCCACCCATTGTAACCTTTTTTGATATTAATAAACTGGTGATAGACGATTTTTCATCACCCAAGGTTTTTTTCCTTTAATCTAAACAAGATTAAGGGGTTTTTCCTCACAACAAATCGCGGTGTTCATCCATAATTCGTTAATATATTCACTTTCGTTACCTTAGCACTAAACCTCACATAACAGATTTTTAACCAAAACAGGGGGGTCATACCTTAATCGTGGGCTAGGCGAAGGGAAATAGTAAAGTACCTTAACCGTGAAGGAGAGGTGGCCAACTTCTTAGTTATTGATCCTCTAACTAGAATCCTGCATTATTAATTAAAACTTGGAAGAAACAAACGTTAAGAATATGTTATCCTGTAATTAATAAGAATCTTAAATGAATAAGTGATCAGACAGATATTAACAATTTTACGATCCTTGATCCTTTCAGGATACTCGAACCTCTGAGGATACTTGATATTGATCAGAAAAAGTACTTCTTTAGATGGATTGCATTCCATGCTCTTGGTAACCTGTTGCCTTCCATAGTGAGAAAATGATATGCCCCCTTTCCTACCTCTGACTCGATCAGATAAGAACCTTCCCATTTGGGTGCTAGTTTCCCATTTACCGGATTGGTTGTATTTTGGAAGGCTTTCCTCAAGACCAAGTCTCCTTCTTGAAATCTTTGATCCTTATACTCTTGTTGTATGCCCTAGCTACCCTTTGTTGATATGCTGCCAAATCTTCGAGAAGGATTTCCCTGTTGGCTTCAGGATCACGGATGCTTGTTCTGGCTGTAGGAACCACCATCTTTGTATGGATTACTGCTTTTGATCCAAACACCAATGAAAAAGGTGTTTGGCCTGTTGCATTCTTGGGTGTTGTCCTGTCAGCCCAAAGAACATAAGGTAGCTCTTCGGCCCACTTTCCTTTCTTGGATCCTAGTTTCTTCTTCAAGTTATTGATGATTATCTTGTTGCTTGAATCTGCTTGGCCGTTAGCTTGAGGATGAACCGGTGTGGAGGTAATTATCTTGGCGCCCCAACTGTCACAGAAGTTAGTAGTTCTTTTCCCAATAAATTGGGATCCATTAGCACAAACAATTTCAGAAGTGATACCAAATCTAGTTATAATGTTTCTTTTAATAAAGGATATAACTTCCTGATGTGTTGTAAAACACACTTACTTTCCTTATGATTTTATCATGGTTTTTATGCTTAATTGTTTATTTTATGAAAGTATGGGGGGTTAAGTGCAATAATTTACAAAGTTTAAATGTTAATTGTAGGTTTATGAAAGATGGTGAAAAAAGAGTTAAGTTGGAAGACTTTAGGGGCCTTTTTGGTCAATTTTTAAAACTACAACTCAAGGCCCGACCCAAGCCCACAAGTTAGAAACCTTACATGATATTATATTAAGTTAATTAACTTAATTTTCTGCCATAATCCAGCCACAAAACCGAAATCAAAGAACCCTAACTCCTACTACCTAGTCCGATCGGCAGCAAGAGGAAAAAGAAAGAAAATTTTGTGGTGGCTAGGGAAGAAGGAAAGAAGGCTTGGGTGACTTGGGACAGCAGCTATACTCGTTTTTCATCATTTATATCAGCCATATACTCTAAGTAAAACTCTCATAAACATTACTTTTTGTTCAAGAACCCTAACTAGTTGAATTGATCTTTTTCTTTGGATTGTTTTGCAAGTAATTGATTGTTTGACTTTGATTTAGTTATTCTTGGATTTTGAATGAGTTTGATTATGTTTATGTTGATGTTTATGATGTTTTACTTGGATGTTAATGGCTGTCCAAACTTAATGAGTAGCTAATCTTGTTTGTTCTACCTAGGTTTGATGAATATTGTTAGGTTTTGACTAATAATATGGACTGTTAATGACATGGCTTAAATTGTTAATGTAAAGTTTGATTTAACAGTAAATTAGATTGTGTTTAGTGGCTGTGTTTTGTTTGATTATACCTAATAACCTCGTGCTTTAATTAATTGAATCGGTTTTGATTAGTTGTTGCATGTTTACGGATCTTTACTTTGTGTTTAGGGTTTATTTGCGGGAAGTACAACCGTAGGGATAAGTGGGTAAATTAATTAGATAAAATCAGTTGTGAAACACCTTCTTAGAGACCGAGAGGTGATAAGAAGTAAACTCGTCTCATTACTTTTACTAGTTAGAATTAAGATCGCGCGAGAGCGGGTTTTGTTCTTGTCGGGTTTGGGTGTTTGAGCAATAAGTTGGTCTAGTTTAAGTTAAGTTGAATTGTTCCTCTATCCTTGGTTGCGTAGTATTCGTTTCCATTAGGCTAGTGTGTCGGTGAGACCGAGAGGTGAGTCGGCATTAGAACACGTTAATAATTTGTTTTCCCGGTTTGTTCTTAAAATCAACTAAAATAAGTTAGAGTTTGTTAGTGAGATCGGGAGGTGATCTGACCTTCTTGAGAGAACCTTAGTTGTGTCATCCTTTAGAACCGGTGTCGTGAGAGTTTTCAATCCATTGTCTTGTCATCTCCTTCAATATTATTCTTACCTAGGTAGACGTTTTTATCACTGCAGTCAAAGTTTCCGAAGTTTTGTCAAAAGTTTTCATTTAGTTAAGTTAAGTAGTTAAATCAAATCTAAAAAGAATCAATTAAATATTTTGATGAGTCTTGGTTAGAGTTTAGTGATTATAAACGCTTTCACGTGTCTTCGAGTTCGACATCCGGACTTTCCTCATCTGTGCCATACGCGACCGGTACACTTGCCGTTTGTGTGAACTAGGATAGATTGTTTGGTTTTTAAAGCTTAGTTGCGACTTGTGTTTTATTCATATATATATATATATATATATATATACATATATATTCTCACATCACTTCCCTTTCCGGGACTTGCTCGAATGCTTCTGCTTCAATCCATTTAGAAATGTAGTCTGACATAGCAAGCATAAAAACCTTTCCGCCTGGTGCCTTTGGTGGCTTGCCAACAATATCCATTCCCCACTTCATGAAAGGCCATTAATAGGATATAGGATACATAAGTTCAATTGGCTAATGAAGGATGTTTGCATGCCTTTGGCAAGCATCACACTTGTTTGAGTATTCCATTGCGTCCTTCTTCATTGTATCCAGTCCTAATTATCCTGGATAATAATGCTCTTCCCACTGTGCGGTTGCCGCAGTCGCCTTCGTGGAACTCTTGAGTACCTATTGTATTTCAGGATCCTCGATGCATCTCAAATAGGGACCTGCAAGAGATTTTTGATATACAATATCTTGTAAAATAATGAATTGTGATACCTTCAATCTGAAAGCTTTAGGATTTCGCCCTTTAGGGATTTCTGATTTCTCCATCGTGGAGGAACTTCTTAATTGGGAGGATCCAAGATCCTGATTTTGGAAAGGATGAAGGATCCTTAAGCTCTTCCGTGCAATCCACTGTTCCCTCCATAGTTTCATGTTCTCCAATTGCCGGAGACAATATATGAATGATAGGAATCTTTACATCATTTGGGATCTTCAATGATGATGCTAAGTTTACTAAGGTAGAAGCCCCAACATTTTCTTCTCTTGGTACCTGTATGACACTAAACAACTCGAAGAATTTTGCTAAATCCTTCACAATTTCTAAATATTTGACCATATTCTCACCTTTAACAGCATAAGAACCGTTAAAGTGGTTAGTTATAAGTAAAGAATCTATATAAACTTTAAGATACCTGATCCTCACCCGTGTGGCTAAAGGTAAACATGCGATAAGTGCTTCGTATTCTACCTCATTGTAGGTGGCTTGAAATGCACATGCAATGGACTGGGGTATTATGTCCCGTTGTGGCGATTTCAGTAGGATACCCAATCATGTTTCTCTTACATTAGATGCTACATCAGTGAAGAGGATCCAAGGATCCTTGGTTTCTTCTAGTTGTTGAACTTCCAAATCAGCTTCCTTTTGTAAGCGCTTGTGACTTAATGGCTGTTCTGGGCTCATACTGAATATCATATGCACTCAATTTTACAGCCTACTTGGCCATCCTTCCTGATAATTCCGGTTTTCTAAGCACATTCTTAACAGGATAATTAATTATCAAAATAATAGTATGTGTTTCAAAATAATGTCTTAACTTGGTTGAGGCCATAATCAAAGAAAGAATTAATTTTTCAATGTGAGAATACCTGGCCTATGCATCTAAGAGGCTTTTACTTACATAATATACCAGATGCTGTTGTCCTTCATGATCCTTGGCTAGAACAGCACTAACTGCATTACCTGATTGTTAAGCCAAATAAATTTTACTCTGAGGATATGTTATTCTTATTGACAGATCTGGATCTATTATCCTTCTGAAGGGCTCCAGAACTGTGATAGGATCAAGGACCCTCAGGTGTTGGTATTATTAATGATTGTTTCTTGTGTGTAGGCTGATATTTATCAAGTGAAACGGCTCTAAGACTTAGTCCACCATTTTTTTCACTACTGGACTTCAACTACAAGTGGTCAAAAGGCACGAAGGAAGAGAGTTGAGAAATGGCGAATTTATAGGGCTAGATAGTTAGTTGTTGAATTTTTATTTTCATTATAAAACCGAGTCTATGATCAACTCTAGGTCACACAGTTACACTCGCACACTTTAGCTGATAGCTCTCTGTAATCACATTCACTTAGCATTATAGTACTCGTTGATCATAAACTCCACCCAATATAACCCTACTTTTTGTTATTAATAAAGTGGTGATAGACAATTGTCATCACCCAGGGTTTTTCCTTTGATCTAAACAATATCAAGGCGCCCACCGCGGGGCAGTTGGTGCTATAATCCAGAAAATACCCTATAAATTTTAAACCTTTTCCATCAATACCACCATCAATGGCCTCTCAGTCAACCTCTACTTAATCAACCATGCCATCTTCGGTTCCTCTATCATCAAGAACTTTTCCACCGATGCCTTCTCCAGTTACGGGGACGACAAGGGCTACTGCTGCTAGAAACAAGATGCAACTACTAGTCTTCCAGAGCTTGAAAACTATTGCTGCCACTTCGGTAGTTAATACTAACAATGATGTTTCAAATATGTTTTCGCATGTCAAAGCATACATGGAGCAACAAAACAAGACTAACCATAGGATCATTCGGGTGATAGAAGACCTCAAGAGGACTAAGAGGCTGGTAGAGGATCAAACTCCTCTGATGCCCAGGATGTTGGATTTTAACACTCCACTATCCTTAGCTCAACCTACTCAAGGATCATCCATCCTTCAACCGGGAGCCACGAATCTACAGACTCATGGACCCTCAATTTTCCAGTAAGGATCATCTAACCTTAACCAGGGGTCCATGGGTCAACAGGTTCAAGGATCCGCAACTTTTCAGCAAGGATCATCTATCCTTCAGCAGAGGTCCATGGGTCAACCAGCTCAAGGATCCTCAACCTTTCAGCAAGGACCATTGATCCTTCAACCAGGATCCTCCGGATCATATCTTCAAGGATCCTTCAACTATCAACCACTGGGATCCTTTATCCCCAATCAAGGATCCTTCTTCCAGGATCAAGGATCCTTAGGGATTCAACATTAAGGATCCTCTAAGGTCCATGAAGGAGACGCTTCTTACCTCAGCCACTCCTCTAGAATTTCGACCTTTACACAACAAAGAGATAACTCATATGATCCTATATCCTTAAATGCTAACCGTGGTTCCATGCAGGATGCAGGTATCAACCAAGCCATAGCTAAGGAACTGCAGAAACCTAAGGATATGATATCCAACGTACTCGGGGTGATACTTCCAATCCCTGAGATACCGGAGGGAAGCCACAAATTATCCAGATTTTCTCCACCAATTTGTGACGCGAAGATCCCTAAACGCTTTCAAACCCCCAACATGAAAGTGTATGACGGGACCACTGATCTTGAAGAGCATGTAGCCCAATACAGGGAAAGGATGGAAATTAATCCAATTCCTGAGAGACTCAAGGAGGCTTGTCTATGCAAACGTTTCGGTGCTACACTATCAGGACCTGCTTTTAAATGGCTGCCAAGTCTTCCTCCCTTTTCTGTTACTTCTTTCTCACACTTAGTTAACTTGTTCAACAGTCAATTTTCCTGTAGTAAGAAATTTGAAAAGTTAACTAGTGATTTATACCGCGTTATCCAACCTAGTGATGAATCCCTTAGGGATTTTGTTACAAGGTTCGACAGGGAAGCTCTAGAAATCCCCAATCTTGACATGGCTACTGCTGTTGAAGCATTCAATATGGGAATTCAGAAGAGCCCCCCCCCCCCCCCTTTTATGATGATCTTGAGATGACTCTTTTCAGGACTTTGGATGAAGTAAGGAACATAGCACTAAGGTTCATACGGCTGGATGATGACAAAAGGATCTAGGAATGATTAGGGGCTCAAACGAAGGAAGAATCCCCTGACAAGAATAAAGGATCCTCATACAGAAACAACAATTCGAAGACGAACTCTAAGTTCAACAATGAAAACGTTCGAGTTGTTGAACAAGGAGATGATGATGAGGATTACCCCCAGCATCTCAGAATATTGCTTCTCCGTAGATAACCATGGCTTGATTTGTGCCATGAAGGATCTAGGGGAGAAGGCAAGGTGGCCACGAAAAAACGAGAAGTCAACCACCTTCCGAGGCAAATCCAAATGGTGTGCTTTCCATGAGGATTTTGGCCACATGACGGACGACTGCATCAGTTTGAGGATGGAAATCGAATACCTCCTGAGTAAGGGCCATTTTAAGGAACTATTGGGAAGAAAAAAGTCCAGGATCCAGGATCCTGAAGAAGTTCCTAAAAAAGCAACTCCTCCCCCACAAGATGCTTAAGTGATCAACTTCATTTCCGGCGGCTCAGATATATGTGGAACTTCATTCTCCGCAGCTATAAGGCTGGCCAAGAAGACCAAGTTGGATAACAGCGAACGAACATTCATATCCACCACCTTAACAAAAGATTAAAGGATCTTTTTTGATGAAGAAGACAAATCAAGCATCCAGGATCCCCACCATGACGGTTTAATTGTTACTTTATTTATTGCTAACCATTATGTACAGAGGATCCTAGTCGACGGAGGAAGCTCGGTCAATATCATCCCAACGATGTGCCCCAAAATATGAATATACTAGACTCGGAGATCATCCCAAGGATGTTGATGTTAGTCGGTTTCAGTGGCGAAACCAAGAAAACATTGGGGGAATCAAACTCCCAATATACATCGAATGGTTAAATACTTACCAAAAATTATGTGCTATAGATAACCTTTCTTGTTGCAATGTTATTTTGTGCAGGCCTTGGCTACATGGGATGAAAGCAGTGGCCTCTACTTACCATCAATGCATCAAACTACCATCTCCGTGGGGAGTAGTAAGGATAGATGGTGACCAAGTCGAAGCCAAGAACTACTATTCTTCATCAATGAAACCTGCAGCTGGGCAGACAATAGCATAGTAACCACAACAACATCCTAGGAGCGTGCTGGAAGCTCGGGAGAAAGACATAAAGGAAGTATTCTTAGATCTCGAGGATCTAGACGTGAAGGTGTTCCTAGGATCCAGTAGCCCTAGTGAGATCGAAGAGAATATAATATTCTTCCTAAAGCGAAGAAAATCCACGTTTGCCTTCAAACATTCAGACATGACAGACATTTCTAAGGAGGTCATTACTCACAAGTTAGGACTTGATTTATCTGTCAAACCCATCCATCAGAAGCGAAGGAAATTCGCTCCTGATAGGAACACGATCATACAAGAAGAAGTTGAAAAACTTCTTATGGCCTGTATGATCAGAGAGGTTAAGTATCCTCGATGGTTAGCTAATGTGGTTGTTGTTTCTAAAAAGAATGAAAAGTGGAGGGTGTGCATTGATTTTACTGATTTAAACAAGGCATGCCCCAAGGGTCCTTTCCCGTTACCTCATATAGATTCCATGGTGGATGCAACGGCAAGGCATGAGATGCTCACCTTTATGGATGCTTCCTCTGGATTTCAACAAATTCAGATGAAACCATCTGATCAAGAGGATATAACATTCATGACTCCTACCGACATATATTGTTATATTGCTATGCCAATCAGACTATGAAATGCAGGGGCAACATATCAAAGATTAGTCAACATGATGTTCAAGGAACAGTTAAGCAAGACTATGGAGGTCTACATAGACGACATGGTGGTGAAGTCAAAGAGGGTTGAGGAACACCTCAGAGATCTTGAAGAAGCATTCAATATCCTCGACCAGTATAACATGAAACTGAATCTGTAAGGCCCCGTTACTGGTGCCTCACATTGGGCGTTGGATTTACTCATCAACATAGTTCCATTTATCAGAGTTAATAAAATACGCGGAATAATAAAACTTTCATAAGACATTACATATCAAAACAAAAACATGTCTTAGAACATTCTTCTTGTCTATCAAAATCAAAACATAACTTATAAAACATAGCAGATCTTTAGATTAAAGGCTTTTATTCATCTGACGTGTGTCCCACTCATGCCAGCTGTCGCATTCTACTCACCTGCGTGCATACTAAAAGTCAGCTACGGTGAGTGATTTCTAGTTAATCATACACCATACCCTACGTTCACTTACCTTAAATCATGCATCCGGAGATACATAATAATTACTTTACTAATTTACTTTTATTTCATACTTCCATACATACGTGCATACTTTATTACTTTCATACTTTATATTTACTATCCATTCTATCTCAGATATTATTAGGGTCTGATCCCTTCCTTTTCTATCTCAGATACTATTAGGGTCTGATCCCTCTTTCTTTGTCTATCTTAGATATTATTAGGGCCTGATCCCTTTCTTCTCTATCTCAGATATTATTAGGGTCTGATCCCTCTTTACTTCTCTATCTCAGATATTATTAGGGTCTGATCCCTTTCTTCTATATCTCAGATATTATTAGGGTCAAATCCCTTACTTCTTCTCCTTCGTACATTCGGTCTTTTCATACCCGTAACATACATATACTTTCTTTAATTATTACATATTAATATGTTGTACAATATATATATATATATTTATATCATACACATTCATCTTTCATATTCATACCTCCCTTGTCAATACGTGCAATATCCAAAGATCGTTCACATACCGACAAGCTTTCCTTCACATACATAACATAACATCTATCACATAAATCGTACATGGCATACACTTACCATTTAGGGTAAGTGTATTAACTATCACATCGAGTACGCACACAGCCCCAAAAACATAACAAGGAAAATGGGGCTAGAAACTCACCTGGATCTTGTTGCGCTCGCCGTTTATTGTAATTACTTTCTTTAACTGGGCTCGGCTAACTGTATATTATATATTTGTTAATTAACCGTCTAACTAATTAAGTTGGTATGTAGTTAACTATCTCACTTTCTAAGTTGGGCTGGTCTGGTTTAAGTTTGATATGGACTTAACAGCATGTGGGCTTAGTTAAATCAGGCTCACTGTTTGTCATGTCACCTTGGCCCAGCTAGCAAGGCAAAAATTCAGAAGGGGACTAAGTAGCCGAGAACACTTTGGCAGAGAACTCATGGCCGAGAACCATGCTTGACCGAAACCACATGTTTGGCCGAGAACTCTGACTGATAACACAAGATTTCGGAGAACATCCTGGCCGAGAACCCTTGTTGACTGTCCGTTGACTGAAAACCATAAGGGTTGACCATTGATTCCCAAACTTGGCCGAGAACCCCCAGTTCAGCCCATTTTCTATTTTATGTTTTCATCCCACCCATATTACTTGGTTCACGGTTCAAATCATGAACTTTTAACCCTTAATCATCATCATTCATACCCGTTCTACACCCATGGCTATCACGGCTTCAAGGTCTAACCCAACCTAGTCATAAAGATTGAACCTTTAATCCTTAAAACGTTCTTTAAGCTAGTTCTAGGGTTTTATTCATAAGCCGTATCTAACCATGAGCTCTCAAGTCCATATCAATCATCAAGTTTGAAGCTTTACGGTTTTTCTAGTCCCGACCTAGTTTATGTTCTAGTTTAATGGCTAACCGTTCATAAAAATGCAAGCTTTAAGATCAAGAACATACCTTTATATGGTTACTAGGTCACGGCTAGCTTGTTATGAAGTATGGATCTTGTATCTAGCTTGTATACCAAAGATATATTAATAGAAGGTTTGGTTTTGATTTTGGTTCCATGATCTAGGTGGCGGCCGAAATGGAAAGGTTTGTTGGTGTGTTATGGTGTATAGAGGGAATAAGATGGATAATATGGATGTAAATGGAAAGATTTAGGGTTTATGGGGTATTTATACTCCCTTAAGCCCATGGACCTAAGGCCCATCTTTCCTTTTTAGTCCATGATTAATTCTCTTTAATTAGCCTACTTATCTTTCTCTTTTTACCAATCTACTATTTATTTATTAACTCAAGTAACTTTTCCGTCATAACGAGTCAACATGCAATATTATCTATTATTCGAAATTTTGGGATATTACAAGTCTTCCCTCCTTAAAGAGGTTTCGTCCCCGAAAACTATCATCTTAACAAAGCAGGGTAAAACTTGCGCATCTCTTCCTCGACTTCCCAAGTAGCATTTGATCCCTTGTGATGCTTCCAAATCATCTTTACTTAGGGTATAACCTTATGACGATGTTTCTTCTCCTTGCGGTCCACTATATCGATCGGTTGCTCAATATAGTTCAACTGTTCATCAACCTCAATGTCCATTAATGGCACGTGCGACGTGACATCCGCCAGACACTTACTCAGATAAGAAACATGGAAGGTTGAGTGAATTCCTTCTAACTCTTCAGGAAATTCCAGCTTATAAGCTACTTCGCCCACGCGATCTAAAATTTGAATGGTCCAATGTATCTCGGACTCAATTTCCCCCTCTTTCTAAAATGAATAATTCCTTTCCAAGGCGAGACCTTGAGCATCACATTGTCACCAACGTTAAACTCAATCGGTCGTCGCCGCTTGTCATCATACGACTTCTGTCTGTCTTGAGCAGCTTTCATTCTGGCCTTAATCTGATCAAACTTTGAAGATGTCTCTTGAACCACTTCTAGACTTCCCATTTCTTTCTGGCCAATCTCTCCCCAACACACGGGAGTCCTACATCGTCTTCCATAAAGCATCTCAAATGGTGGCATACCAATACTTGAATGGTAACCGTTGTTATAGGAGAACTCTGCCAGATGCAGGTGATCATCCCAACTTCCACCAAAGTCTAGAACACAAGCACGTAGCATATCCTCAAGGATTTGGATTGTCCTTTCAGACTGCCCATCGATTTGAGGATGAAACTCCGTACTGATGTTTAATCTTGTTCCCATCGCTTCGTGGAACTTCTTTCAAAACCTATAAGTAAACCGAGTATTCCTATCAGACACGATCGATAACGGTACTCCATGCTTGGACACAACCTCTTTGATGAACAAAATTGCTAACGTTTCTGAAGAGATAGCCTCTCGTATGGGTAGAAAGTGAGCACTTTTGGTCAAACGGTCCACAATCACCCAAATGGTATCACGATGCTTAGCTATACGTGGTAGCTTAGTTATGAAATCCATGGTGATGTGTTCCTATTTCCATTCATGTATCTCAAGTGGTTGCATTTTCCCGTAAGGCTTCTGATGTTCGTCTTTGACTTGTAAGCAAGTTAAGCACTTACTAACATAATCCACTACATCGTTTTTCATTCCTGGCCACCAGTAGTCTCTTTTCAAATCTTGGTACATCTTTGTAGCTCCAGGATGAATCGAATATCTTGACTTATGAGTTTCATCTAAGATTCGACCTCTAAGATCTCCATGGCGTGGAATCCACATATGGTCAAATCTAGTCTTAACGCCATGAGTGTTTTCCATCAACTCATCTTGCTGGCCGTAAACTCTCTCTTTCTTCACTAACCCTTCATCTACTAATACCTCCGAATGTACTTTGATGATTTCTTCAAAAATACTTGAATTCATAATCAGCTGGTATGACTTTACTGTTGCAATGACTTCCTCATTCTTATGACTTAGCGCATCAGCAACCACATTAGCCTTCCCAGGGTAGTACTTTATATCACAGTCGTAGTCTTTTATCAGCTCTAACCACCGTCTCTGTCTCATATTCAGTTCCTTTTGCTCAATGAAATATTTAAACTCTTATGATCCGTGTAGATGGTACACTTAGTACCGTACAGGTAGTGTCTCCAAATCTTAAGAGCGTGCACTACTGCTGCTAGCTCCAAATCATGTGTTGGGTAAGTACTCTCATGGACTTTCAACTGTCTAGATGCATAGGCTATTACTTTTCCTTGTTGCATCAACACGCAGCCTAACCCACGATGCGAAGCATCGGTACGAACAACCAAATCCTCATCACCATCGAGTAAGGCAAGAATTGGAGCTTGCGTGAGTCTCTTCTTTAACACCTGAAAAGCTTCTTTTGAAACTTACCCCAACTGAATACTATCGACTTTCGAGTCATACCGGTCAACGGTGAGGCTATCTTGGAGAAACCTTCGATGAATTACCTATAGTAGCCAGCTAACCCTAAGAAGCTTAGTATATCAGTCGGATTCTGAGGAGTCTTCTAGTTCGTTATCGCTTCAATTTTAGCTGGGTCCACGGTAATCCCTTCTGGGTTTATTACGTGGTTTAAAAATTGCACTTCTCTTAGCCAGAATGCGCATTTCGAGAACTTAGCATACAACTTCACTTTCTTCATAGTCTCCAATACCTCTCTCAAATGCTCAGCATGATCGGTCTCGTTCTTTAAATAAATCAATATGTCATCAATAAAGACGATTACCGATTTGTCCAACATAGGCCGACACACCCTATTCATCATGTCCATAAATTCTGCGGGAGCATTCGTTATACCGAATGACATTACGAGGAACTCGTAATGTCCATACCGCTTTTGGAACGTTGTCTTAGGGATGCCTGCCTCCTTCACCTTCAGATGATGATAGCCTGATCTAAGATCTATTCGTGAGAACCAACTTGAATCTTGCAGTTGGTCAAACATATCATCAATCCTTAGCAAAGGATATCCATTCTTTATCGTGAGCTTGTTCAACTCTCGATAGTCTATGCACATTCTCATACTCCCATCCATCTTCTTCACGAATAATACGGGTGCGCCCCATGGGGAAACACTTGGTCTAATAAAACCCTTGTCGAGGAGTTCTTGCAGTTGGGACATCAGTTCTTTCATCTCGGACGGTGCTAGACGGTAAGGCGCTTTCGCGACGGGTTGGGCTCCTGGTACTAAATCTATCTGGAATTCTATCTCTCGCTCCGGCGGCATCCCCGGAAGATCCTAAGGGAATACTTCTGGTTAATCGCGCACTATAGGAACATCTTTCATCTCTTTTGTCTCAACCGTAGCGTTGACAACGTACGCCAGTTAGGCACATCACCCTCGCCTTAACAAATCCTCGGCTTTTATCATCGAAATGACGTTAAGCCCAGAACTTTCCTTATCACCATAAACTGTCACCGCACTACCATCCAAGGAATTTAACCTTATTATCCTACTCTTACATACTATCTGAGCTTCATTCTCATATAACCAATCCATTCCCAAAACCACATCGAACTTACAAGGTAACAGGGAACTCATGTCCATCTAGTTCTATCTTAAAGTCCTTAACCATTTTCATTATTTTAACCGAAGTGTCACTAGCGGTTTCTACTATAAAAGTTTCAGACACCCGGCAACATTTCAGTTTAGCTAATTTACTAAATGGTGTAGGTACGAAACTTTTGTTCGCACCTGAATCAAATATTACTGAAGTGGAAATACCGTTTACTAGAAACGTACCTGTGACGACATCGGGAATCTGCTTGTCTTGTTCTTGAGACCGCATGTAGGCTCTAGTCTTTGGCCTTGTTGGTTCAGCATCCTTCTTTCCACTCCCACCGGCACAACCATCAGTGCATTCTTTAGCAAAATGCGCCGGCTTGCCGCACCTGTAACATGCGGGTTTTGCAGTACAGTCGGGAGCATAATGCCCCACCTTTCCACACTTATAACAGGCATTCGATCCCAGCCTGCATTCCCCACCATGAGCCTTACCACACTTATAACAAACATCCGATCCTTTACCCCACTTACATTCACCCCCATGCATCTTTCCACATGTCTTGCATGATCTTTTCTCGCACACTTTCTGCTTCTTATCCTTGGAGTTCCACAACTGAGTACCGGGTTGTTTAACAGGAGCAACCCACTTCTTATCCTTCTTTTCTTCAACCACCACAACATCATTCGCAGCCAGGTCTGCATAAACCATCTCTGCGAGTTCGACAGTAGAGTCAAAGGTAGCAGGTTTACTCGTTCTGACTAGCGTGCAGACTTTCTGTGGCAATCCTCTCACATAGCACTTAATTCTCTTAGCTTCAGTGTTGACCATATCGGGCACCAACCTAGACATTCAATTGAACTCGATGGTGTACTCACGATGAGTCATCGTCTCAGCTTTCAAGTTCAGGAACTTCATCTCTGCACTCTCAACCTCGGTGTCAGCAGAGAATTTCCTCATAACCAGTTCTTCAGATCCTCCCACTTCATAGCCTTGTGTTCCTCTTGACTCTTCCTCTGCTCAATCGATTCCCACCAGTACATCACTTCGTCACCAAATGATTGGGTGGCGTAGCCGACAGCTTGGTCAGGGCGACACTCGCTGATTCGGATAATTTTATCCATGGCGGTTATCCATTGAAGATTAGCGATTGCGTCTCCCAATCTAGTCAGCTTTAGCAGGTCACATATTTTGAAGGACTTATAGTTACACCCTCCTCGGCCCCTTTTCCTATCACCGGCTTTCACAAATTTAAACCCACTCGAAGCCTCCCTTTCTTCTTCCTCTTCTCTCCTACCATCAACACCTGCTCCTCTAATAGTTCTTTCACTTCCTCCAGCAGACCCTCCAGGAGTAATATTATTCACAACAATGGCTACAGCCTGAACAATAGCTGCTTGGATTGCGGGATCCAGTTGAGCCCCTTCGTTGTTGTTCGGGTCTCTTCCAGCTGCATTTCCTTCATCTCCGGTGTTGGAAGCTGTCTCAACCGAAGGTTGTTGGGTATGACAAGGCCTGCCACGTCGCCCAGTGCGACCTTCAATCCTCACAATTCCTCTAGCTCCTATATTTCCTCCCGTTCCAGCCATCGTATTCTAATAGGGAAAGCACAAACGTCATCACTCAAGTAACTTTTTAGTACAAGGATAGTAAGGCTAGCAGGTAATAACAGTGGCCAGCTGTAATTAGCTGATCACGTTACTTTCCGTGTCCTATACACTCCCCTTTATGAGTCTATTTGTGCTGGTTCTACTTTAAACAGTTAATCAATCAAGGAAATCATTAATCCAATCTCTAATATTAACATACATTATTCAATCATACACTTTACCTTTACAGGGCTGGCTTGAGCGGCACATGGCATTCTTGGACTGGCATCTTCTTACTTAAATCCCATTCTTTGTTCGAGTCTAAGCATGTAGGATGCTTAAATCTCTCGAACTTTACTCTGATACCAACTTGTAAGGCCCCATTACCGGTGCCTCGCATTGGGCGTTGGATTTACTCATCAACATAGTTCCATTTGTCAGAGTTAATAAAAACATACGCGGAATAATAAAACTTTCATAAGACATTACATATCAAAAAATAAACATGTCTTAGAACATTCTTCTTGTCTTTCAAAATCAAAACATAACTTATAAAACATAGCAGACCTTCAGATGCCAGGCTTTTATTCTTCTGACATGCGTCCCGCTCATGCCAGCTGTCGCATTCTACTCACCTGCGTGCATAATAAAAGTCAGCTACACTGAGTGAGTTCTAGATAATAATACACCATACCCTACATTCACATACCTTCAATCTTGCATCCGAAGATACAAATAATTACTTTACTAATTTACTTTTATTTCATACTTCCATACATACGTACATACTTTATTACTTTCATACTTTATATTTACTATCCATTCTATCTCAGATATTATTAGGCTCTGATCCCTTCCTTTTCTATCTCAGATATTATTAGGTTCTGATCTCTCTTTCCTTTGTCTATCTTAAATATTATTAGGGTCTGATCCCTTTCTTGTCTATCTCAGATATTATTAGGGTCTGATCCCTCTTTACTTCTCTATCTCAGATATTATTAGGGTCTGATCCCTTTCATTTATATCTCATATATTATTAGGGTCTGATCCCTTACTTCTTCTCCTTCGTACATACTATCTTTTCATACCCGTAACATACATATACTTTCTTTAATTATTACATAATAATATGTTGTACAATATATATATATTTATATCATACACATTCATCTTTCATATTCATACCTCCCTTGTCAATACGTGCAATATCCGAAGATCGTTCACATATCGACAAGCTTTCATTCACATACATAACATAACATCTATCATATAAATCGTACATGGCATACACTTACCATTTAGGGTAAGTGTATTAACTATCACATCGAGTACGCACACAGCCCCGAAAACATAACAAGGAAAATGGGGCAAGAAACTCACCTGGATCCTGTTGCGCTCGCCGTTTATTGTAATTCCTTTCTTTAAATGGGCTCGGCTAACTGTATAATATATATTTGTTAATTAACCGTCTAACTAATTAAGTTGGTATGTAGTTAACTATCACACTTTCTAAGTTGGGCTGGTCTGGTTTAAGTTTTATATGGACTTAGCAGCATGTGGGCTTAGTTAAATCAGGCTCACTGTTTGTCATGGCACCTTGGCCCAGCTAGCTAGGCACAAAGTCAGCAGGGGACTAAGTAGCCGAGAACCCTTTGGCAGAGAACTCATGGCCGAGAACCATGCTTGACCGAAAACACATGTTTTTCCGAGAACTCTGACCAAGAACACAAGATTTCCGAGAACATCCTGGCCAAGAACCCTTGTTGACTGTCCGTTGACTGAAAACCATAAGGGTTGACCATTGATTCCCAAACTTGGCCGAGAACCCCCAGTTCAGCCCATTTTCTATTTTATGTTTTCATCCTACCTAGATTACTTGGTTCACGGTTCAAATCATGAACTTTTAACCCTTAATCATCACATTCATACCCGTTCCACACCCATGGCTATTACGGCTTCAAGGTCTAACCCAACGTAGTTATAAAGATTGAACCTTTAATCCTTAAAACATTCTTTAAGCTAGTTCTAGGGTTTTATTCATAAGCCGTATCTAACCATGAGCTCTCAAGTCCATATCAATCATCAAGTTTGAAGCTTTACGGTTTATCTAGTCCCGACCTAGTTTATGTTCAAGTTTCATGGCTATCCGTTCATAAAAATGCAAGCTTTAAGATCGAGAACATACCTTTATATGGTTACTAAGTCACGGCTAGCTTGTTATGAAGTATGGATCTTGTATCTAACTTGTATCCCAAAGATCTATCAATAGAAGGTTTGGTTTTGATTTTGTTTCCATGATCTAGGTGACGGCCGAAATGGAAAGGTTTTTTGGTGTGTTATGGTGTATAGAGGGAATAAGATGGATAATATGGATGTAAATGGAAAGATTTAGGGTTTAAGGGGTATTTATACTCCCTTAAGCCCATGGACCTGAGGCCCATCTTTCCTTTTTAGTCCATGACTAATTCTCTTTAATTAGCCTACTTATCTTTCTCTTTTTACCATTCTACTATTTATTTATTAACTCAAGTAACTTTTCCGTCATAACGAGTCAACATGCAATATTACCTATCATTCGAAATTTTGGGATGTTACAGAATCCGTCAAAATGCCATTTTGGTGTTAAGGCTGGAATGTTTCTAGGATACATGGTGACTAAAAGAGGAATAGAAGCAAGCCCCGAGCAAATCGAAGCCATCATCAACTTGAAATATCCTGTGAATGCTAAGGATGACCAGAGATTGATGGGAAGAATAGCTGCTCTCAACAGATTCATTTCAAGATCCTCCGAGAAGTGCAATGATTTCTATGACATTTTTAGGAAAAACAAGAAGTTTGAGTGGACAGAGAAGCATGAGGCTACACTTAAAGCCTTAAAGGATTACTTATCCTAAGCACCAGCTCTGATGAAGCCTGTGGATAGAGAATCCTTATACCTATACCTAGCTGTCTCAGAAAATGCTGTAAGTGTTGTCCTTGTGAAGGATCATGAAGGTGAACAACATCCCGTTTATTATGAGAGTAAAAGTCTTCTAGATGAAGATGCCAGGTATTTTCATTTAGAAAAATTAATTCTTGCACTTATTATGGCTTCTACTTAATTGAGACATTACTTTGAAACACATACTATTATTTTAAGAACTAATTATCCTGTTAAGAATGTGCTTAGAAAACCAGAATTGTCAGGAAGAATGGCCAAGTGGGCTCTGAAGCTGAGTGCATATGATATTCAGTATTAGCCTAGAACACCCATCAAATCGCAAGCACTAGCAGACTTTGTGGCTGATTTCAGCATTGAGACGCAAAAGGAAGCTGATTTAGAGGTCCAGCAATTAGAAGAAACCAAGGATCCTTGGAACCTCTTCACAGATGGAGCATCCAACGTAAGAGGGACATGATTAGGTATCCTACTGAAATCGCCACAGGGGGACATATTTCCCCAGTCTATAGCCTGTGAATTCAAAGCAACGAACAACGAGGCAGAGTATGAAGCTCTTATCGCAGGTTTGCAATTAGCTAAGTGCATGAGGATCAGGTATCTTCAATTATATATAGATTCATTGTAGTTTGCTAACAAATTTAATGGCTCATATGCTGTAATAGAAGAAAAACTAATCAAATATCTAGATTTTGTGAAGGAATTAGCAAAATCCTTCGAATTGTTTAGCATTGTACATGTACCAAGGGAAGAGAACGTTGGGGCACATGCCTTGGAAAATTTAGCCTCATCTTTGAAGATTACAGAAGACACGAAGATCCCAATCATTCATATACTCTCGCCAGCAATAGGAGAACAAGAAGTTGGAGAGATAACAACTGACAAATAAATTATACTTTGGGATCCATCATCCTCAAACAACCAAGGATCCTGGATCCTTTAAATCAAAAAATACATTCAAACTGGAGAGATTCTAGCCATGGAGAATTCTAAATCATTCAAACTCAAGGTATCACAATACATTTTATTATATGACATGCTATACAAAAAATCTCTTGCAGGTCCATACTTATAATGTACAGAGGATCCTGAAATTCAAGAGGTGCTAAAAAACTTTCACAAAGGAGATTGTGGTAATCACACTGTAGGTAGTGCTCTGTTTTCTAGGATTCTAAGAACTGTATACTTCTGGCCAACAATGAAGAGAGACGCTATGGAATACTCAAAGAAATATGATGCTTGTCAAAGGCATGCAAACATCCTTCATCAACCAGTAGAACCTATGTATCCTATATCCTCATCATGGCCTTTCATGAAGTGGGGTATGGATAATGTGGGTAAGCTACCTAAGGCACCAGGAGGAAAAATATTCATGCTTGCAATGACTGACTACTTTCAAAATGGATAGAAGCAGAAGCTTTTGTTCAAGTACGCGAAAAAGAGGTGATATCTTTCATTAAAATATATATTATTACTATATTTGGTATTCCTTCAGAAATTATTTGTGATAATGGTTCTCAGTTTATCGGGAAAAGAACCACTAACTTTTGTGACAGCTGAGGCATCAAGATGGTTACCTCTAGACCTGTACATCCTCCAGCTAATGGTCAGGCGGAATCTAGCAACAAGATAATCATCAACAACTTAAAGAAGAAGCTAGGATCCAAGAAAGGAAAATGGGCCGAAGAGCTACCTTATGTACTTTGGGCTGATAGGACAACACCCAAGAATGCAACAGGTTAAACACCCTTCTCGTTCGTATTTGGATCAGAAGCAGTAATCCCCACAGAAATGGTGGTTCCGACAGCCAGAACAAGCATACGTGATCCTGAGGTCAATGAAGAAATCCTTCTTGAAGACTTGGATACTGTTGAAGAACTCAGAGACCTATCCAATATCAGAATGGAAGCATATCAACAAAGCGTAGCTGGGGCATACATCAAAAATATAAAGATCAAAAGATTAGAAGGAGATCTAGTCTTGAGAAAAGCCTTCCAGAATACAACCAATCCGGCAGATGGGAAGCTAGCACCCAAGTGGGAAGGTCCTTATTTAATTGAATTGGAAGCATGAAAGGGGGCATATCATTTGTTCACTATGGAAGGCAATAGGTTACCAAGAGCATGGAATGTTGTCCACCTCAAGAAATACTTTTTCTGATCAGTATCAAGTATCCTTCGAGGATCAAGTATCCTTAAAGGATCAAGGAACCTAAGATCGGTAATATCTATCTAATCACTTATTCATTTTATATTTTTACTTATTTAAGGATAACATATTCTTAACATTTGTATTTTCCAAGTTTTAAGTAACAATGCAGGATATTAATAAGGTATTCAATGATCAAGAGGTTGGCCACCTCTCCTTTACATTTAGGGTACTAAACTATTTCCATTTGCCTAGCCCACGATTGGGTATGACCCTGGATGGTAATATCCTCCAAGGTTTAAAGGTTTTCACCTTTCTTACGAACAAGAGTTTCTAAACTCTCGCCTGTAGTGCACGCTATCCAACGTATAGTACATGGCAGTGGGACCCGTACGCGCTTAGTGGATGACAACTTCGTTGTTTTCGGCTATATGGAGGATCCTATGATTTATGGTAGATGTACCATACCACCGGTTTATAACATTTTCATGTTATGTTACGTTTGGGCTAAATCCCTGTTTGGGTGAGTCCCCAGTTTTTGGGCTTGTTCCCAGTTTTTGGGCTTGTCCCCGGTTTGGGCTTGTCCCCAGTTCACGGGCTTGTTCCCAGTTCACGGGCTTGTCCCAGTTGCACAGGCTGGTCCCCAGTTTATTATTTGGGCTTGTCCCCAGCTTAACGGGTTTAACCCCAATTAATATTATACGTTCTTTGCAACAGATGTTCTAAGTCCGATAACAAGAATCTAGACTTATGGATTTAAGATCCTTAGCTTATTTCTACAAGGATCATCGAAGGTTCTATAACTATGGTTGCTTAGGTCTACTTAGACCTTATGGTATGATTTCTATTTGCCCATTTACATTTGTTTAACTAAGACCCTTATAAATATTTCTGGTTTGAAGATTTCAAATCTTTAAATTTTTTCTAAGGATATTCTATCCTAAAATTTATCTTTTAATTACTTCTCTTAAGGATATTCTAACCTAAAATGTTTGCTTAAGATTGTTTCTTAAACTTTTAATAAAACTAAGATTATATCAAATAAGCTTTCAAAAGAATAAATAACAAAGCAAATAGTCAAAAGATTTAGATTATTATTAATATAAGTCACCTGGACTTATCCAAAATTCTTAACCCGGATTTCACCATACAAAAGATGGACCATCCATCCTGGTTAAGGCAAGTTGTTACTAACTATTAAACTAAGTATAGGAAAATAAAAGTCAGAGGCACCAAAGGTTTCATTCCCATAAAAAGAGAATCCATCCACCTTCGGTACCCCTGAAGATTGTCTTGAGGATCACTAATCCTTAAACCCTAATCACTATTGTCTATTACAAACCATAACCATTGTTCATAAAAACATCATTAAACAAAATAAAGAAAACGGTTTGGGCCTTGTCTTCTATATCCTTCATTGCCCATTCAAGCAGCCTCCTCGCCTTCTACTGCACCAACTCCATCTTCGGTCTCCACCGCATCCTTAACCCCGCTAGTTCCAGCTTCCTTTCTCTCTATCATCTCCACATCTTCTTCACCACCAAGAGCCACCAGAGCAGTCTTCCAAATCTTCACGTCCCAGGTTGCCTTATCAAAAGCAGGATCACCGGATTCCATTGCAATCTTGATCCTTTCCTGCAGCACCGACCTGGCTGCCCACATCTTTGCCTCTTCTGTGGCCTGCTTCACCTCTTCTTGGTGTTGGGCTTCTACTAGGGATAGTTGATCCTCCAACTTCTTTTTTCCCTTTTAAAGCTGGATTAAGGCTTCATTCTTGGTAACCTCAACACTCCCCATCCCGGACAGCTTCTCACTCATTTGGTTCACAATCTTTTCATAGAGGTATATGAAAGAGTTCATAGCCGGTAACCAACAGTTAAGTGAGGATTAGAAGGATGTTGGATCTTTAAATTCAAAACAATAGGGTACAGGATGCTTACATTGTGGATCACATCAAAGTGGGTTTTGGTCTCGGAAGGTCTCTTTCTCTTGGAAGCGGCTGACTTGGCTCTGGTAGTTGCGGTTTTCGGCTCGGAAGTAGTTGTTTCGTTCAGTGCCTCCTTATTGATATCTTGAGGAGTAATCATGCTGTCGATGTCTTCCAAGGAGAATTTACTGGCATATTTCTGAGATTTGGAATCCAGTTTACTAGTCTTACTTGACATATTGGAATCCAGTTTAAGGAATCGTTTTGTTTTCTCCTCTGTTCTAGGTAGCTTAGCCAGGGAAGCGAAGTTCTCAACTGAAAACAAAGAAGATTTAAAGTTAGATAAGTCATCTCGGATCATGTCTTTGTTAAGGATCCAGGATCGTACCCTTTCTGACCCATTTTAAAGGTAGGTCAGCCCCGCCGGGTATGGATTCGCGTTTGAAAAAGAAGAATTGATTCCTCCAAAAGGAATCATTCAGAGTGACTTTTAAAATCGGATGGGGTTGTCGAGGTTTGGATTCTAGAATGAATTGGGCAGGACCATGAGTAGTAAGGTTATAAATATGAGACAATTCCTGAAGACCGAAGTCGATTTTTTCTTCCTTGATAGTTCTTTCAATGGTGCCTAGAACTCTCCAAAGCATTGGCATAGCCTGGATGTAGGATATGCCAGTGGATTCAAAGAAACTTTGTGTAAAAGAAGGGAACGGATATCGATAACCGATGAGAAAAGGGCCAAGCCAGAAAACACATCCAACTTTGAGAATAGACATCACATCGAACGCCGTAATCATACGGTCGGAACACGGTTACCGGTGGAAATAGTGAGCGGAACTCATTGTCTCGGAGTCTGTGAGCTTGTAGATCTCAATAGACGGATTGGCTATAAGGTATTGAGGTTGCATCTCCATCAACCCGGAGTCATCGGAAAACTGATCGGACTGGTTAGAGGGAAGAGAAGAGGAAGAGGCGACTGACATTGTTATCAAAATAATAAAAGAGTAAAGATAGAAAAGAAGGATACCTGCTGAACGGCCGGGATAAGTGATTATAAATGGATTATAGGAATCACATATATAGGCGGTTATGAATATATCAAGGGTTGTATGATAAATGTCTCTAACGGCTGTCTTATCAACTAATCTTTTGCAGCAAATTCGAATTTCAAAATGCCAGCTGTAAAGCATAACACCCGCCATTTTGGGGGAAATTGTTAAGCCAAATAAATTTGACTATGAGGATATGTTATTCTAATTGACAGATAGGATCGAGGATCCTCAGGTGTTGGTATTATTAACGATTGTTTCTTGTGTGTAGGCCGATATTTATCAAGGGCAACGGCTCTAAGACTTAGTCCACCATCTATTTCGCTACTAGACATCAACGACACGTGGTCAAAAGGCACGAAGGGTCCTCGATCCTATCACACGTGGTCAAAAAGTAAAACTGTGATAGGATCGAGGATCCTCAAGTGTTGGTATTATTAACGATTGTTTCTTGTGTGTAGGCTGATATTTATCAAGTGCAACGGCTCTAAAACCTAGTCCACTATCTATTTCGCTACTGTACTTCAATGGCACGTGGTCAAAAGGCACGAAGGAAGAGAGTGTAGAAGGAAGAGAGTCCACCATCATAAAACCGAGTCAATGATCAACTCTAGGTCACACAGTTACACTCGCACACTTTAGCTGATAGCTCTCTGTAGTCACATTCACTTAGCATTATTGTACTCGTTGATTTTAAATTCCATTCATTGTAACCCTATTTTTCGTTGTTAATAAAGTGGTGATAGACTATTGCCGTCACCCGGGGTTTTATTCCTTTGATCTAAACAAGATCAAGGGGTTTCTCCTCGCAACAAATCATGGTGTCATCTTGATTTCATTCATATATTCGTTGTAATCATTTTAGAACTAAACCTCACAAAACATATTTGGATACATTATCCTTAATAGATTTTTGTCCAAAGCACGGATACGGCTAAGTATAGAGACAGCGGCTCTCCATCAATTGGCATCATCAAAGCATGCGCTGAGGATAGATAATCCTTAAGAGCCTTTAGTGCATCCTCATGCCTTTGAGTCCATTCAAACTTTTTATTCTTCCTCATGATATCATTAGTAAGATATATATATATATATATATATATATATATATGTATATTATTAAGGTGAAGCTTGAGAGTACAATTGGGCAGAGGTTCAATATCTTAAACTCAAAAACTTAATTAACAGTAGAAGACACCACTATTTATAGAAGACGGGTCTAGTTCATTAACATTCCATAACGAAGTAGACACTGACTTCGTTACAATACATTTAAACGAAATAACTTAACGAAACACTCCCTTATTCGTTAAACATCCTTGACGAATCAGGAGGGAACATAACTTAAGTCTAGTTCGTTAAACATCCTTAACGAACTAGATGACTTCTTAAATGAACTACCTAAATATCTTAGTAACTTTTACATTAAATAAACGATAGATACAAAACGATAAATACAAAGCCTCAAGACGCAAAACCGTGTACTAGCAGACACCCCCTCGTCTTGAGTTCTTTGTCTTTAAACTATTTGAAGCGTCTTGACTGTCAATCTCTGCAGCTGTGAATACCAAGTTCATGACACACCCTAACAACGCGTTGAAATTGCATTGCTAGGTCATAGTCTTCACGACGCTCTATCAATATCTTATTCTTAAATAGCACATCATTGTCGGTCTCTATTAGATTCACAAGCCAGATCGTATCAATGATCTTTATATTCTCGGTCTTTAATCCTTTACCAAACAATAACCGCCTCACCAGTGCGGTTGTCGTAAAACCAACGGTTAAAATATAACCACATATATTGGTTCAATATCTTCACCGGTACACGCTTCATTGTTTTTGGCGGTTTTACCTTAAGAACTAACTTCCTCCAACCTGTCCTTGGATCAATCTCATCGATACGCTTGCGGATTGGAATCTGTGGCTTAAAAAATTTAAATCTGTGGTTCACCTCAAACAGCAAGTGTTGGTGAAACCTACTTGCATGGTGATTCCCGCCAAGATTAATAAACGCACGATACTCCATAGTACGTACATCCCATCTTGGTAATGAGATAATGTCAGACATCCTTTCATAGTACTGAACGCCCTTCTCCCATTTCATAATTCATACTTTTAATTTAGAATCATAAAGCCAAGAAATAATGTCACCTTGAACTTTTGACACGGCCTTGAAGGAAGTCTTTTGGTTGGCTTTGGCGCGTGAAATGGCTTCTTCCAATTCTTTATCAACGTATCTGTGCGCATTAATAATCTTACGAGCCCTCTTGCCTCGACTAGCAAACCAACTCTGAATGTCAGCAACAGAAGGATCGAGGTTTGGATCGAATCTTGTATCAACAACGTTCTTGCCCTTTGATACCTTATCCAGATGGTCTTCAGCTGCTATTATGTTTTCTTCTGTAAATACGGGAGCACCCTGATCAACATTAGTGTGTTGAAATAAATCAGGGTATTCCTCAGCAGTCATGCCCTCAATCTCCACTTCCTCATCCTCATAAATAAACGTCGTATTCATCTCATCAGTCGGATCATTTAAGATCTCTTCGTCATTCATAACCTCCACATCCTCCTCAGCCTCTAACACGGTTAATTCGTCATCGTTCAGACCCAGCAGAATAACAATCTGCTCTCGTGTTAGTGACTTTTCAACAAACTGTCCCACTTCAATTTCATCTGCATTAACCATGCTTCTAATCACCCCCTTTTCATCCACGAAAATAATCGTATCAGCGTTAATCATCTCAATGGGTTCAACAGCAGTAGAGTCATAATAAACAATGATATGTTTTCCCGAATCACCAGTAGCACTTGTACCAGCACCAGAGGCCGAGCCATGAGTTTGTTAGGCTCACTTCCTCTAGTACCTGAAGCATCTGGATCTTCATCATCGTTTTTAAGTTTCTTTAATTCATCATCTTTGCAAGTAAGCTGCAAAATAAGATCTTGTTGTTTTATTTTCACCCCTGAGACTCAACAATCTCACGGAGGGCTTTTGTCTCCTTCTGGCAGAAAGATACATCACTTACTAGCTTTGTCTAATTCTCCATGAGATGTTCTTGATTCAGGCGATCAGCAGACATTTGATTTCATAAAGATGAAGTAAGCTCAAAAGCATACTCGTCTGCTGATCCTGAGACATTGCATTAAACAAAGGAGGAACAGGTTGAACTGGACCTTGAGGATGATTGAGCCTCATAAATGAAATATCCGGTGAGGCATCATCATAGGTGTTGGAGAAACCACCGATGTAGCAGTTGATGTGTGTATAATGATGCTCTCATAAATAAGCTTTAAATTTATTAAACGAAAATCCTAAAGAAACCACACAAAACCGGCAAGTGTACCGATCACTAATAGTATAGCACTAAGGAAGTCCGAGTATTGAACACAAGGACACTTGAAAACGTTGATGATACTTAACCCTTACCAAGACTCTCCTAACAATATTTAAATGATTTTTATAATTAACTACTTAACCTAACTTACTTTAACTAAATTAATTAGCTAGACTTAACTTAACGAAACACTTATTGAAACTTAACAACTTTACTGCAATCGGAGAAAACGTCTACCTAGGTAAGAATCATATTGAAGGTATAATAAGCAAATGGATTGAGGACTCTCACGACACCGGTTCCTAAGGATGACTCAACTAAGGTTCACTCAAGAAAGCTAGATCACCTCTCAGTCTCACTAACAAACTCTAATTTACACTTAGTTGATTTTAAGAACAAACCGAGAAACGAAATGTTAAAGTGTTCTAATGTCGACTCTCCTCTCGGTCTCACCGACACACTAACCTAATGGAGACGAATACTATGAAACCAAGGATAGAGGAACAATTTAGTTTAACTTAAATTAGATCAACTAATCGCTCAAAAACCCAAACCCGACAAGAACCGAAACCGCTTTCGCGCGATCCTAATTCTAACAAGCAAAAGCTATGAGACGAGTTTACTTCCTATCACCTCTCAGTCTCTAAGAAGGTGTTCACCCGCTGAATCTAATAAATTAATATACCCACTTAAACCCTATGGTTGATCACCCCGCAAACAATCTCTAGACACAAAGAAAAGAGTTCAAACAAGCTAAAATCAATCAAAACCTATTCAATTAATCAAAGCAAGAGGTATATGAGTATAACTAATAAATTCACAACCACTAAACACAACCTAATTCAATGTTACACCAAACTTTTCATTAACAATTCAAGCCATGATGATCAACAATCCATAAAACTCATTAAGACCTAACAATATTCATCTAACCTAGGTAGAACTAATAAGTTTAGCCAATCATAATCAATGAACAATAGATAAAATAGATATAAATGATAAACATGCTCATATAAATCTGATTACAAAAGATTTAAAGGCTTGAAAACCAAAAACGGACTCACAAACGTTAAAATAGTCAAAACCGACAACCGAAGGATAAAAGATGTAACCGTAAGCTTGTCATCTTTGGTTTCTCCTCTAGAGCAGGTGTGGGATGGCTGGAAACTTGAATGAAATCATTCATAGGGTTTTAGGGTTTATATATATGTTTAAACACCACCTTCCTAATATAAAATATGTTAAAATAAGCCCACTAGGCCCACTAGAAGACAAAATAGACGTGGTAGCTGATTCTTGAACATTCTTGGTAGCCTTGGGATATGTTGGACTCTAACACATGGTTATTTAATGGTATGACATGGTCGCGTAGCTCGAACATAATATTTTATGACGTTTTCGACTTTCAGCTCGTTTATCTTCGTTTTTGCGTACCGGCTTCATCCGAGATCCGTTTTAGCTGATTCTTTTTCCATTTGACTCGTTTTCTCTCACTCTGCAACATGGAACCTATCACATACACAAACATGTAATTTAATGCAAGAATAACAAAATAATCGTTAACGTTTTACGCACAAAACAACCCAAAAATGGGATAAAAACGCTATGTGTTTTACAACACATCAAATATCCCCACACTTGAACATTTTTCGTCCCTGAAAAAGAAATCTACACAGGATCATAACCAAGTGAAAAACAACAAACTCCCAGATTATTAATCATTATCAAAACATAAGAAATAGCTCGTCATATTAACCGTGATTGCTGATATTGTTGTCCACTTAAACCCAGCCACCAGCCAATCAAGCCCCCCTTTTGCATTAAACGTTTTAAGTCCAAAAATTAAGGCTACACCTACCCCATCTCAGACAAAGAGAGCTAGAAAAACTAGAGTCGAAGCAAACTGGTTCGACAAATCACCATAAGCCAAGGACTCGTTGATTGTACTAATTAGATGCACTTGGTGAAATTTTGATGGATGAATGGTCATGTGGAGGTCGTACGAGCTATTTCTAAATATTATTGGACTTTGTCCTATAAATTCCTAATTTTTATTTATTGACTAAGAACCTCGAGCCCCAATAGTGTATCCTCAGAGTCATCATCCCCAAGGTAACACGTAAACTCTAAGTCCCGTCTAGTATGTGCACTTTGGCCTCTTTTACTAACTTTAAAGAATGCTTCTTTGGCATTTTGCAATACATAGCTTTCTTCACAAGCATTTTGTTTTTCTTGAACAACTTTTGAGAATACACAAACATAACTTTCAATACATACTTTTCTTTTTCTTTCTTTTTTTTTTCTTTTTTTTTCTTTTTTTTCAATCTTTTATATCACCCTAAAAAATATAACTATTTCTAAGCTCGTAGAAAGATGGACATGTGGTGTGTGCTGGTTTAAGTGCGTCTAAGTATAACCATCTCAAATTTTTCAGATTATAGTAATCCTCCCTAAGCATCGAAATTCGGTTTCACCGTTTTTCAAATTATTATATATATAAAAACTGCTAAAAAGGACTATCAAAACTAGTTGGGCCTACCGACACATCCCAAATCAGATATGCAAACCATCCCTTCTTTTATTATTATATTATATATTTTTCAAAAGTTCCGAGAGTTCGTTAACACAACGGTAATAATATCATTTCCTGCATAACGTAGAAGAAAAACAATTTTCAAGGGACATTTTTCTTTAAATTTTTTACTTTAAATATTAACTCTCAAGATTTTCAATATTCTTTTTTTTTTCTTAAAATGAAAACGTCAGTTCCCCATCCCCACACTTAAATTTCACATTGCCCTCAATGTGAAACAAGGAAAAGACAAAACTAAACATAAAAAAAAATAAAGTGGAACAGACTCCCCTGGTATATGTGATCTGCAAGTGTGCGGTGAATCATGTTCCTCGCCCTCCAATTCGAACGCAAGCTTAAAACTCCAACGCTCTCTATCAAGCTATCACTAACGAACGAAAGCGGCAATCCTTAAGCATATTGCATCCCCACACTTGTTTAAAACTCCAGCTCATCAACAGTCATCAACCAACCAAGGAATAACCTGCAAATAAGAGAAGAAACACCTGGCAAAACTTGGAAATAAAAATAAAAATGAAAATAAAATAATAAGGAAAGATATTACCGGGTTGCCTCCCGGGAAGCGCTACGTTTATTGAATAGTCTTCAGCTGGACTCGCTCCTGAAACCTCAATCAGGAGGCTTCTCCTTTATCCTCTTCCCATCGATGCTCCTCAATACTCTCCTCTTACAATCGGTCTGGAAGAAACCAATTGCACAGCTCTCATGGGCCCGACCGTATGAATAAAACTCTGCCCACCAACTCTTGAATTCCCCAAAAAATGATCCCCTAAAGTCAAACGGGAATGACGAACTCTTCTGTGCACCATGATCTCCGAGCCTATATATCCTCCTTATTCTTTTAGCCAACTTTTTAAACCTCAACACGTCCCGAATGGAGATTGAGTACGGTTCATGTTTTGGTTTTTCACATTCAAAGTGCAATGGTGGAAAGACTGATTCACCAACCACCTCATGTCTCTCCTCACATGGCTCATTCTTGATCCCCGAACTTGGCTCGTTATATAATAGATCCTCAAGCAACTTCAAATCGCCAAGTGGGTCAAACTCTCCTTCATTTATCATGGTGAAATCCATCAACTCTTCACCAAACTCATCCTTTAATTGTTCCTCCCAAGAGGTAACATACTCCTTTACTCTCTGTTCCTCCATTCCGGTATCTTCAATCTCACTTAGGGTTTCAAACAAAGGTGGATTAAAAGGTGGAATATATTCCAAATCCTTTCTAATGGCGAAAAAATACATCGTCCATTTTTGATTCCAATTCTGGGGTTGGCTCTAATATATTTCCCGATAAGTCTTTATACCCTAAGAAGTTCCCCATTTGATCATATGCAAATTGGTATGGAGGAGGCTTTGCCACAAGTGATTCCCATGGAGCTTTCCGTGCCTCGACTTCTATCCTCCTTCGCTCATAAGCATCATGTACCCATTGATCTCTGCCACACACTTTGCACCATGGCGTTCCAACGTGTCGTCCGACATATTTCCTTTAAATAACACTCAAAAGAAAAGGATCACGGGCATAAGATAAAAACAGAATAAATTACTTATAATCAAATTAAACTAATTAAAATAACTAATCTAATCTAATATACGAAAATACAATAGGTAAATCCTAACTCGGTCGTTCTCAATATGACTCAAACCGTGTCCCCGGCAACGGTGCCAAAAACTTGATGTGTGTATAATGATGCTCTCATAAATAAGCTTTAAATTTACTAAACGAAAATCCTAAAGAAACCACACAAAACCGGCAAGTGTACCGATCACTAATAGTATAGCACTAAGGAAGTCCGAGTATCGAACACAAGGACACTTGAAAACGTTGATGATACTTAACCCTTACCAAGACTCTCCTAACAATATTTAAATGATTTTTAATAATTAATTACTTAACCTAACTTACTATGAAGGCTATGAAGGAATTCGTTCATAGAATGCTTTTTGCTTGCACTTTTTTATTGAATAGGTCTTCTCCCTTCGATCCGCGAAGTAGGCAAGCAGGAATCTCCCCCCCCCCCCTTCTGTTTATGGATAGAAAGAATATCTACTTAGGAGAGTATTTTATGAGTTGACTGTAACCCGAAGGCTTCTTTCAATCGATCTAGTAGGTAAGAAATAAGATCTTTGTATAGTTAGAATTAAAGCGAAACCACTAGGTTAGATCTCGTCTGTGATCCCTGGGCTTGTTAATTGAGAGAGAAACCCCTACTATTGATCGTGGCCTTCATTGAGTGCATTTTTGGCTCTTTGACATAGTAAGGCGGGAAGGCATGAGCAAGGCACTTACAAAGGCCTTTTGTGACACCCGGTAATTTCCCAATCCTATAAACTAAGTAATCAACCTAATAAATAGGTGATTGTGAATATTATGCGCGCCATATAGAATCAGCGCGGGCAATTGTTATGTTCGCCCTGCGCGAGCGCGCTATATTAGAATCAGCGCGGGCAATTGTTATGTTCGCCCTGCGCGAGCGCGCTATGTTAGAATCAGCGCGGGCATTTGTTATATGCGCCGAGCGCGAGCGCGCCATGTTAGTCAGCGCGGGCATATTATGTGCGCCCTGCGCGAGCGCACCATGTTAAGAACCAGCGTGGGCATATGTTATATGCGCCATGCGCGAATGTTTTGGCTTTATGTTTTCATGTAACTTAACGTTATGTTGTCTAATGGGTTGACCATCCCGCATGATGCTAAGGCGGGTGCATCCTAAATCGTTTATGCGCGTGCGGAAGGGAACTAACCTCCCCGCATGGCGGGAACATTGAGAGCTAGTTTGTCTGAAGCTCCAAGATGGAATTGACTTCAACATGACTGATCACTATGTTGAAATACCAAGACCACCTGGAGAATCTACAAATGAAACTCAATGTCCCTAACTGCGAGAAGGTTACGTACCTACCCGCAGCAAGGAAATGTCCTTCACGCAGAAAGCTATGCGCACAAATTTATACGCGCAGAACACTTAGTCTATTCTTCAGATGTAAGGAGATTACTCCCGCCCAAAAGGAAACAGTAGCGTGTTTCAGAGATTTTCCACTTTTTTTACTGTACACTGACAAAAGTACCTGAAAAAGCACACTGTAACATGAAAAGTCAACTGTCAGCCACCCTATTCTCACCAACCCCAGACCTGCATGTCCTGTCCAAATCAAATCAAGATCTTTTATCCACTCCTCCACTTTTAAATAAATAATAATAATTTCCATACTTTATCATCATTAGACCTAGATATGAAAAGATTACAATCCCCTAAAGCAAGGGATTGTGTTCCCTTGAGTTTGCCTATAAATATGTAACCCAAATTATCACCCAAACACACTTCAAACTTCTCTCTTAAGAACTGCAAACTTGCACTAATCATCTCCCAAGCATCCGTTGTTTTCATTTCCGATCCTGTTACTAGACCTTCAATTCAAAGGCCAACACCAAGAAAACCCGAATCTCGATTAATCCCTTAACAAGAACCACAGGTGAGTCTCACAGCCCTATTTTCACTGCTTTCACTATTTTTAAACTGTTTTTGGGGCGAGGGACACGTACTTAAATAATGTTTTATCATGGTATACTTACAAGCTATGCAAGCGATTATGTGTTTAAAATTATGTTTCATGATGAGCAATGCGAACGGTTATCTATGGTTTTCGTTGTTAGTGCGCCAGATTCGAGTAAGTGATCACTTTACCATTGGAACTCTAAGGGTAGGGACTGCTGGTTTGATCCACCCACTCGTAGGGGTCGCACCTCTTTGCATGGACGAGCGCCTTGTTTTCCGGCACAACGTCCGCGCGTAACCCGCGGGACGGTATTACAGTATTATTCGCTCGTAGTGGCAGCGCCACTTTGCATGGACGAGCGCCTTGTTTTCCGGCACAACGTCCGCGCGTAACCCGCGGGACGGTATTGCAGTATTATTCGCTCGTAGTGGCAGCGCCACTTTGCATGGACGAGCACGACTTTTCAGAAATGTCCACGCGCAACCCACGGGACGGTATTACACTATTTTAGCTCGTAGTGGCAGCGCCACTTTGCATAGACGAGTACGTTTTCCAGAAACGTTCGCGCGTAACCCGCGGAACGGTCCTAACAGAAATATGTTGTCAGATCTATGTTTTCATACGGTGTATCAAGAATATGTTTAGACATGAAACCAGAAATGTGTTTTAATATGATTTTCGCCAAGACTATGACGCGATACGATTTATCAAGTTACTAAAACTTGTGAACTCACTCAGTTTATACTGATTCAAATGTTTTACGTGTCTTTCAGGAGATAACTAGGTAGCGCATGGAGTCACACTTAGAGCACCTCACGCTGAACATCTAAAACTAGCTTTTTGGAAGATTTTAGTTCTATCCCTTCGATGCGCGTGATTGTTCTCGCCGCGCAAGGGGATATGGCGTGGAAATCTTCAACAGTTTTATACTTGGATGTTTTTATGTAATCTTTAATCAATGTAATGTATTTGTATTAAACATTTCATGCGCAATGAAATTCTTATCTTGAATGTTTGCAATGGCCCGTGCTTAAGTATCAATCCCCACTCGCGCGCGCCCGGCTGTTTCCGCCGTTCAGGGCCGGGTGTGACAGATTGGTATCAGAGCGCTGGTTATAGCGAACTAGGAAAAGAAGTTTTAACCTAGACTATAACCCTTGGGGAATCGCATGAAATATTTTTCAAAGAATATTTTCAAAAGAAACTATACACACACTTAGGAACACGGGTCGCACAGTGTCTAGTGAATAAAGATAAAGAACATTATGTGCTCAGAGTACATGCGCTAAGTTTAATGTATTTTCATTCTCTTTTAAAGCGAGAATGCCTCCAACCAGAGCCAAGGGAATTACCATGACACCAGAGGAACTCGCGGAAATAATCGCGCAGGCGATCGCGACACATGAGGCCAGCATGGCCGAATCAAGTCAGGGTCGTCAGAACGAGACCCCAGAACCCGAATCAGGAGCCTTGGACAAAGGGTGCTCCTATAAGACATTTATGGCCTGTAGGCCTTGGCCATTCAAGGGTACCGAAGGGGCCATTGGGCTCTACAACTGGATTGACAAGATGGAGACAGTTCTCTCCATTAGCAGATGTAGTGAGAACCAGAAGGTCCTTTACGCGACCTGCATGTTCCAAGAAGCAGCTTCGTCTTGGTGGAAGCTTCAAGTGAAGACCTTGGGGCGAGAAGTTGCTCTTCACAAAACCTGGGAAGAACTGAAGGAAATGTTGATGAGAAAGTTCTGCTCTCGCGCAGAAATCCAGGGTCTGCAACAGGAATTCTGGAACCACACCATGGTAGGAACGGATATCGACGCCTACAACAACCGGTTCAATGAGCTTTGCCAGTTAGTGCCAGACATGGCAAACACGGAGGAAAAGAAGATCGAGAGATATATCTTTGGGTTACCTCCTGTTGTTAGGGTTCCGCTCAACGCCGCAGCGCCTCCAACCTTTGATGAGGCGGTAGCGCGGGCCATCACCCTTACAAGGGATACGGTCCGTGCGGGTATGTTGACTACGCGCGGAAGCGAGCAGCGAACCTCTGACTCCAAGAGGAAATGGAACTCTCACCACCGAGGGTCCGACTCCAAGCAGCCACCGTTCAAGAAGCAGGAGAGCGCAAAGGTTTACGCGATCCAAGCCGCAGAGCCATCAAGGAAAGGATACAGCGGGCCTCACCCATGGTGCAGCAAATGCAAGTATCACCACAAGGGTGAATGCGCAAGAATCGAATGCGCCAATTGTGGCAGACCAGGGCACAAGACGATGAATTGCAGTGTCAGAGAGGCTGGAGCGAGTGACAACTGCTACGCATGCGGGAAGCCAGGGCATTTTAGTCGGGATTGCCCGCAAAAGGGAAACCAAGCTCGCGGGAGAGCTTTTGTGATCGGCGCGGGCGAAGCTAAAGAAGAGCCGAATGTGGTAACCGGTACGTTTTTGCTTAACGGCCATTTTTCATCTGTCTTATTTGATACTGGCGCTGACCTAAGTTTTATATCCGCTGAGTTTAAAAACTCCCTAGGCCTAGCAAGCAGTAGGCTAGACACGCCTTATACTATAGAACTAGCCAATGGTAGGCAGTTATGCGCGAACGAAAGAACTGAACAATGTGTTATAGTCATGGGAGGTCACGGGTTCAATATTAACTTGTTGCCAATAGACTTGGGAAGTTTTGACATTGTGGTAGGTATGGATTGGTTAGTCGAGAACCACGCAGAGGTTATTTGCCATGAGAAGCAGGTTCGGATCCCACTGTTGAACGAAGAAACCTTGGTAATTCAAGGGGAAAGAAGGGGAGTTGCGACGAAACTGATTTCGTGCCTGAAGGCGCGCAAGTGCCTAAGGAAAGGGTGCTACGCCTTCCTGGCGCATGTAGTAGAAAAGAAAGGAGATGAGCGAAGAATTGAAGCCTTACCAGTAGTGCGCGAATTTCCAGAAGTTTTTCCTGAAGATTTGCCCGGATTACCGCCGCCGCGACAAGTCGAATTTCGTATTGATTTAGTCCCAGGAGCTGCGCCAGTAGCTCGAGCGCCTTATCGATTAGCTCCATCTGAGATGCAAGAGCTATCCAATCAGTTACAGGAACTATTGGATAAGGGTTTCATACGCCCAAGCTTTTCACCTTGGGGAGCTCCAGTACTGTTTGTTAAGAAGAAGGATGGTTCCTTCCGGATGTGTATTGACTATAGGGAGCTGAACAAGCTGACGGTCAAGAATCGGTACCCCTTACCGAGGATTGACGACTTATTTGACCAGTTGCAGGGATCCAGTTATTATTCGAAGATAGATCTACGGTCAGGATACCACCAACTTAGGGTCCAGGAGGAAGATGTGCCGAAAACAGCCTTCCGAACTAGATACGGCCATTATGAGTTCTTAGTGATGCCTTTCGGGCTAACTAATGCGCCGGCTGTATTCATGGATCTGATGAACCGCGTGTGCAAACCATACTTGGACAAGTTTGTGATTGTGTTTATAGATGATATTCTGATTTACTCTCGGACCAAGGCCGAGCATGAGCAACACCTGAGATTGATTTTGGAATTGTTGAGGAAAGAAAAGTTGTATGCGAAGTTTTCCAAGTGCGAGTTTTGGCTTAGAGAAGTTCACTTTCTCGGTCACGTTGTAAACGAGAAAGGAATACACGTTGATCCTTCCAAAGTCAAGGCCATCGAAAACTGGGAAGCGCCAAAAACCCCAACTGAGGTGAGGCAATTCCTAGGACTAGCTGGCTACTATCGACGCTTCATTGAGAACTTCTCCAAGATAGCTCTACCACTGACCGCGCTAACTCAGAAAGACAAGAAGTTTGTTTGGGGCGAAAATCAGGAAGCGGCATTTCAAATGTTAAAACAGAAATTATGTAGTGCGCCAATTTTGTCTTTACCCGAGGGGACGGATGACATCGTCGTTTACTGCGACGCTTCACATCAGGGACTCGGATGTGTCCTTATGCAGCGAGACAAAGTCATAGCGTATGCCTCGCGCCAACTCAAGACCAATGAAAAGAACTATACAACGCATGATCTGGAACTTGGAGCGGTTGTCTTCGCGCTAAAGATTTGGCGCCATTACCTCTATGGTACAAAGTGTGTAATCTTTAAGGATCACAAGAGCCTTCAACATATATTTGATCAAAAGGATTTAAACATGAGGCAACGAAGATGGGTGGAGTTGTTGAATGATTATGATTGTGAAATTAAGTACCACCCTGGAAAGGCGAATGTGGTAGCAGACGCGCTAAGTAGGAAGGAGCGAATAAAAACGCTACGAGTCAAGGCTCTAAGGTTGACCATTCGCGCAGATCTCTCTACCCGCGTCCGAGACGCTCAGCAAGAAGCCTTGAAACCAGAGTTTGTTAAAAACGAATCCCTTAGGGGTATGATTAAGGATTTGGAGCTCAAAGAGAACGACACTCGATATTTTGCTAACCGCATATGGGTCCCTCTCAAGGGAGGATTGCGCGAGCAAGTATTAAACGAAGCTCACAAGACGCGGTATTCCGTACATCCTGGCGCAGACAAGATGTACCAAGATGTTAAAGCGCTGTATTGGTGGCCCAATCTTAAAGGCGCCATCGCGACGTATGTCAGTAAGTACCTGACGTGTTCGAAGGTAAAGGCTGAATACCAGAAACCATCAGGGTTGCTTCAACAGCCAGAAATTCCCATGTGGAAGTGGGAACAAATCTCTATGGACTTCATCACCAAACTGCCAAGGACACCTGGGGGTTACGACACGATCTGGGTTATTGTGGATCGGCTAACTAAGTCAGCGCACTTCCTGCCGATCAAGGAAACTGATAAGATGGAAAAGTTAGCCTGATTGTATATTCGAGAAGTAGTTTCAAAACATGGAGTCCCGGTGTCCATCATTTCTGATAGAGATAGTCGGTTCACCTCAAGATTTTGGAGATCGTTACAAGGGGCTTTAGGTACTCGTCTTGACATGAGTACGGCATATCATCCCCAAACAGATGGACAAAGCGAACGAACAATCCAGACATTGGAAGATATGCTGCGCGCTGTGCGCAATCGATTTCAGAGGTAGCTGGGATGCTCATCTCCCATTGGTTGAATTTTCTTACAACAACAGTTATCACACAAGCCTCAAGGCTGCGCCGTTTGAAGCTTTGTATGGGCGCAAGTGTAGATCCCCACTGTGCTGGGCTGAAGTGGGTGACAAGCAAATGACTGGTCCAGAATTGATCCAAGAAACAACAGACAAGATTTTTCAGATACGGGATCGCCTTAAGACAGCGCGCGACAGACAGAAGAGCTACGCAGATGTGCGAAGGAAACCGTTGGAGTTTCAAGTAGGGGATAGAGTACTTTTGAAAGTCTCTCCATGGAAAGGAGTCCCCCGTTTCGGCAAGCGAGGAAAGTTGAATCCGCGCTACATTGGACCATTTGAGATCCTGGAAAGGATCGGTCCGGTTGCTTATAAACTCCGTTTACCCGCCGAACTCAGTGGAGTTCATGATACGTTCCATGTATCAAACCTCAAAAAGTGCTTATCTGACGAAACGTTGATTTTGCCGTTGGGAGAGATTCACATCGACAAACAACTGCATTTCGTAGAAGAACCTATAGCAGTAACCGATTGGAAAGAACAAAAGTTACGCAGAAGCAGAATCAAGTTAGTAAAGGTTCAATGGAACTCGAGGCGTGGGCCTGAATTCACTTGGGAAAGAGAAGACCAGATGCGCATGAAATACCCACACCTCTTTCAGAGCATGGCTTCTGCCAGCAACGTCTCCTAAATTTCGGGACGAAATTCTCTTAACAGGGGGAAAATGTGACACCCGGTAATTTCCCAATCCTATAAACTAAGTAATCAACCTAATAAATAGGTGATTGTGAATATTATGCGCGCCATATAGAATCAGCGCGGGCAATTGTTATGTTCGCCCTGCGCGAGCGCGCTATATTAGAATCAGCGCGGGCAATTGTTATGTTCGCCCTGCGCGAGCGCGCTATGTTAGAATCAGCGCGGGCATTTGTTATATGCGCCGAGCGCGAGCGCGCCATGTTAGTCAGCGCGGGCATATTATGTGCGCCCTGCGCGAGCGCACCATGTTAAGAACCAGCGTGGGCATATGTTATATGCGCCATGCGCGAATGTTTTGGCTTTATGTTTTCATGTAACTTAACGTTATGTTGTCTAATGGGTTGACCATCCCGCATGATGCTAAGGCGGGTGCATCCTAAATCGTTTATGCGCGTGCGGAAGGGAACTAACCTCCCCGCATGGCGGGAACATTGAGAGCTAGTTTGTCTGAAGCTCCAAGATGGAATTGACTTCAACATGACTGATCACTATGTTGAAATACCAAGACCACCTGGAGAATCTACAAATGAAACTCAATGTCCCTAACTGCGAGAAGGTTACGTACCTACCCGCAGCAAGGAAATGTCCTTCACGCAGAAAGCTATGCGCACAAAGTTATACGCGCAGAACACTTAGTCTATTCTCCAGATGTAAGGAGATTACTCCCGCCCAAAAGGAAACAGTAGCGTGTTTCAGAGATTTTCCACTTTTTTTACTGTACACTGACAAAAGTACCTGAAAAAGCACACTGTAACATGAAAAGTCAACTGTCAGCCACCCTATTCTCACCAACCCCAGACCTGCATGTCCTGTCCAAATCAAATCAAGATCTTTTATCCACTCCTCCACTTTTAAATAAATAATAATAATTTCCATACTTTATCATCATTACACCTAGATATGAAAAGATTACAATCCCCTAAAGCAAGGGATTGTGTTCCCTTGAGTTTGCCTATAAATATGTAACCCAAATTATCACCCAAACACACTTCAAACTTCTCTCTTAAGAACTGCAAACTTGCACTAATCATCTCCCAAGCATCCGTTGTTTTCATTTCCGATCCTGTTACTAGACCTTCAATTCAAAGGCCAACACCAAGAAAACCCGAATCTCGATTAATCCCTTAACAAGAACCACATGTGAGTCTCACAGCCCCTATTTTCACTGCTTTCACTATTTTTAAACTGTTTTCGGGGCGAGGGACACGTACTTAAATAATGTTTTATCATGGTATACTTACAAGCTATGCAAGCGATTATGTGTTTAAAATTATGTTTCATGATGAGCAATGCGAACGGTTATCTATGGTTTTCGTTGTTAGTGCGCCAGATTCGAGTAAGTGATCACTTTACCATTGGAACTCTAAGGGTAGGGACTGCTGGTTTGATCCACCCACTCGTAGGGGTCGCACCTCTTTGCATGGACGAGTGCCTAGTATGGTCATGGGGCAGTACTATGGGTTTGAGCCCGCTCGTAGGGGTCGCGCCTCTTTGCATGGACGAGCGCCTTGTTTTCCGGCACAACGTCCGCGCGTAACCCGCGGGACGGTATTACAGTATTATTCGCTCGTAGTGGCAGCGCCACTTTGCATGGACGAGCACGACTTTTCAGAAATGTCCACGCGCAACCCACGGGACGGTATTACACTATTTTAGCTCGTAGTGGCAGCGCCACTTTGCATAGAGGAGTACGTTTTCCAGAAACGTTCGCGCGTAACCCGCGGAACGGTCCTAACAGAAATATGTTGTCAGATCTATGTTTTCATACGGTGTATCAAGAATATGTTTAGACATGAAACCAGAAATGTGTTTTAATATGATTTTCGCCAAGACTATGACGCGATACGATTTATCAAGTTACTAAAACTTGTGAACTCACTCAGTTTATACTGATTCAAATGTTTTACGTGTCTTTCAGGAGATAACTAGGTAGCGCATGGAGTCACACTTAGAGCACCTCACGCTGAACATCTAAAACTAGCTTTTTGGAAGATTTTAGTTCTATCCCTTCGATGCGCGTGATTGTTCTCGCCGCGCAAGGGGATATGGCGTGGAAATCTTCAACAGTTTTATACTTGGATGTTTTTATGTAATCTTTAATCAATGTAATGTATTTGTATTAAACATTTCATGCGCAATGAAAATCTTATCTTGAATGTTTGCAATGGCCCGTGCTTAAGTATCAATCCCCACTCGCGCGCGCCCGGCTGTTTCCGCCGTTCAGGGCCGGGTGTGACACCTTTCACAGCTCAAATCCATGCATTAAGCCGCTAATCCCTTTTCTAGCAAAGTCCCAGCAGGCTACCTCATCGGGAAATTCAATTCCTTCACCGAACCCAGGGGGGCACGATGAATACATTGATTATCTGGGTCCGATCATCGCTAGAGGCCCGTCGACTATAATACACTGTTCGAAATTGATTCGCTTTAACTAAATACCTAACCGTGCATGAGACTTTCATCTCACACGGCTCCTAAGTGATAAAAGAAAGAAGAACTCCTCTTCTTTCTTTTTTGATTACCTTCCTCGCGTATGTATAAGACCGAATCCATTCGATTTCTAAAAAAGATTACTAATCCTTAACTTTTTGAGGAATCCTTCATCAGTGGTTGTGAATGACTGATTTTTTCAATCTTTTCGATCTTGGTTCCGTAGGAGCAAGTCAGAAAGTAGAACCATCTGATTTGATTCGTTCTCAATAGCCATGATATGATCATATTACGGTGATCCTTTTGTCGACGGATGCTCCTATTACACTCGTAGTCTCTGAAGGATGAGAACCAACTATGTAGCATCTACACCGAGAATTCTAGTATTGTATAGTCGACGAAACACTTAAGGAAACTTAGAAACTTAGAAAGTCTCATGCACGGTTAGGTATTATAGTCGACAGATGCTCCATTCTTTTATCACTTAGGAGCCGTGTGAGATGAAAGTCTCATGCACGGTTAGGTATTATAGTCGACGGAACACTTAATGAAACTTAGAAACATTACTGCAATCGAAGAAAACGTCTACCTAGGTAAGAATCATATTGAAGGTATAATAAGCTAATGGATTGAGGACTCTCACGACACCGGTTCCTAAGGATGACTCAACTAAGGTTCACTCAAGAAAGCTAGATCACCTCTCAGTCTCACTAACAAACTCTAACTTACACTTAGTTGATTTTAAGAACAAACTGAGAAACGAAATGTTAAAGTGTTCTAATGTCGACTCTCCTCTCGGTCTCACCGACACACTAACCTAATGGAGACGAATACTATGAAACCAAGGATAGAGGAACAATTTAGTTTAACTTAAATTAGATCAACTAATCGCTCAAAAACCCAAACCCGACAAGAACCGAACCAGCTCTCGCGCGATCCTAATTCTAACAAGCAAAAGCTATGAGACGAGTTTACTTCCTATCACCTCTCAGTCTTTAAGAAGGTGTTCACCCGCTGAATTTAATAAATTAATATACCCACTTAAACCCTACGGTTGATCACCCCGCAAACAATCTCTAGACACAAAGTAAAGAGTTCAAACAAGCTAAAATCAATCAAAACCTATTCAATTAATCAAAGAAAGAGGTATATGAGTATAACTAATGAATTCACAGCCACTAAACACAACCTAATTCAATGTTACACCAAACTTTTCATTAACAATTCAAGCCATGATGATCAACAATCCATAAAACTCATTAAGACCTAACAATATTCATCTAACCTAGGTAGAACTAATAAGTTTAGCCAATCATAATCAATGAACAATAGATAAAATAGATATAAATGATAATCATGCTCATATAAATCTGATTACAAAAGATTTGAAGGCTTGAAAACCAAAAACGAACTCACAAACGTTAAAATAGTCAAAACCGACAACCGAAGGATAAAAGATGTAACCGTAAGCTTGTCCTCCTTGGTTTCTCCTCTAGAGCAGGTGTGGGATGGCTGGAAACTTGAATGAAATCGTTCAAAGGGTTTTAGGGTTTATATATATGTTTAAACACCTCCTTCTTAATATAAAATAGGTTAAAATAAGCCCACTAGGCCCACTAGAAGACAAAATAGACGTGGTAGCTGATTCTTGAACATTCTTGGCAGCCTTGGGACATGTTGGACTCTACCACATGATTATTTAATGGTATGACCTGGTCGCGTAGCTCGAACATAACATTTTCTGACGTTTTTCGACTTTCAGCTCTTTTATCTTCATTTTTGCGTACCGGCTTCATCCGAGATCCGTTTTAGCTGATTCTTTTTCCATTTGACTCGTTTTCACTCTCTCTTCAACATGGAACCAATCGCATACACAAACATGTAATTTAATGCAAGAATAACAAAATAATCGTTAACGTTTTACGCACAAAACAACCCAAAAACGGGATAAAAACGCTATGTGTTTTACAACACATCAGCAGTCGTATGCCTTGGTTTGTTTGATAAGATCGATTGAGGAATCATACCAAGCCTCAGATCCGTCGTAAGCGTGGTCGTCAATGTAAGCTCCAAGGTTCTAGTAGTAAGCGGCACCGCCGGTCGTTGAGGAATAGACGGCCTTGGAATTTGAACTCCAAATGAGATGCCAGCGCCAGCCAACACTTGATGCATAGACGATCCTTCTTTCACTAACCCTTTCCCTTTCCATTTATGATGAGCAGCTATAGCACCCTCTAAAGCAGCTTCAACCTCAGCATGTTGTAAAACAGGAGCATTACCGGCACCATGACCACCATCACCACCATTACCACCATCATGATCATCACCCTCGTTCCCACCTTCTCCTTACTCATGATCGGAATCCGAATCATCGTGGATCCAGCGATCATTGTCAGGAGATACATAATCTAGATTCACCAGATGACCAATCAAATGTTTGGTCCGGGGTGTCGCTTTCCGATAGATCTTCATTCGTCGTACGGTATCAGCAGACATGTGCTCCAACGATAACACATCATCCACCAATGTCTGATCAATAACGAGATTAGGAATCAAATCTTGAATAATCAACTGAAGGAATCGTGGATACATTAGAAATTTTTTTCATTGAACCTTTGTAAGACATTGTTCCTTAAGATGATAAAAGATCATTTCTGAGAAGTTGAATGGCTTGTTAAGAATCAAGGCGACAAATGCCGATTGTAGCATAATCCAGCATTCATTGAAGCCACCTTTACGACCTCCTAAGAAATGGATTAGTACATGCAATAAATATTTGTACGTTGGGCATAATCCATTCTTGTTATACATGGATGCTTCAATGTCACCACCATAGAATACTCTACGAAACAAACCCTTGATCAACCTTTTATCAAACTCACACGGATGATCAATATTATCTCCAAACCGAAGCACACGTCGGATCACATCAGTATCAACAGTGATAGGCGTTTGGTTGATTGTAGCTACAATATGATTTTCAACTTCAACATACCTGGTCGTGTTACAGAATTGACGTATAATACTTAGATAAACTTCCGGCCGAACAGTCACAGCAAAGTGTATGGCTGAACGTCGAATGAATGTCAATAAAGCACCAAATAAGTTTTCATCCGCAAAGTTCGTACCGACAAAAGCACAGACTTTATTCCTAGTGTTGTACGGAAGTAATGGTAACTCTTGTTCTTTCTATTGTTGTTGATCAGCAACCGGAGGATCTAGTTCCATGTTATCGGCCATTTTACTATGAAAATAAACTGAGAGTTAGCGATAAATAATAATAATCATATTATATAATTTAAATTATTTAAACAAATATATTAACTTTTTAATTGAAACTAATTAAAATACTTTAAAAATAATGAGATGTCATTCGTTAACAATATGCTACTTCGCTATCAAGTAAATTGAGAACGAATTAGGACTGACGAATCACAAATATAAGTTAACGAATTTAAGGCTAGTTCGTTATATATAACAAAAGCAAATCTGATTCGTTAAAGATATTGAGTCGTTATCCTAATTCGTGCAAAAGTATAATGAATAGGACATGAATGAGTTCCAATTCGTTATACACTAACGAATGGCCAATTAAGCTTAATATATGACTTATGTGGTCAAGGTCAAAATTACCAAGAACGCTGAAGTCAAAAACGTAATATTGATATCAATTACCCTATAATCATCGATGAATATCCGAATCAATTGATCACAAGGATCTCGGAAACTCATTGCGATTAGAATGGTATCGTTTTGGTGCTTCAAAACATGGTACAAAGAGGTTAAGTTAAGGTTTTCAAAAATCTCTAAAACCCAACCATAATATCAAGCAATAAACCCATCAAACCATCATAAAATTTGACGATAAGTATTACGGTTTGATCGACTATACCTTAGTATCACAAATATGTAACTAAAACACGGAAAAACAAAGATCAAAAATTCTAGAAATTTTTAGCAGAGTAACAGTGTATAAGGAAAAGATGAAAGGTGAATAGTGAAACGAATTACCATCACAGTTCCCTATATAGTCTGACACGGCTCGCTTTCCAATGTATCGAATCATCTGATTCGTTTGAATTTTGAAAGAACGAATCAGGTGATTCGTTATCTTTTAAGTTAACACGTGGCTTAACGAACTAGACTTAATTCGTTAATTTCGTGTCTAGTTCGTTAAATATGCATAATGAATTGAATGTCATTCGTTACAAAGTGGCGGAAGCGAATTTGGGTAACGAATTAGAAAGCAATTCGTTAGGAATAACCTAATTCGTTATACATAATTAACGAATTACTTTTATTTAGTTTTATTTAATTTTAAATTAAATAATTAACCGAATAAATCAATTAAATATCAATTTAAATAATAAAACCAATTAATTTAAATAAAAATCACCGAAGAACCTATATCTCGATGATCGAATACCTTAACGTGTTTTTTTTCTTAAAAACACTTAACTTAAATAAAAATAATTAATATGTAAAATAAAAACAAAAATATTTTTGGAATTTTGAATATTTGTTAAAACGAAATACTTACCAGAAAATTATCCGAAAATTAAAATGTAAAAAACAGGAAAATATTTTTGTGTTTTTGTATGATTTTACAAAAGTAGTACATATTTTTGGATTTTTGGTGAGTTTGAGCAGAGAATCATATTGACCAGATTACCCTTCCATCACAGTTTTATATTTCAGCGATATTGTGACTAGCGTTAAGTTGGTTATTGATATTGTTGTCCACTTAAATCTTATAACAAACTTTCATGCGTTTTTGTGATATGATTAACGGTCGATTTAGAGAACAGAATATCAGAAACCATCGGCCTCTAATCTCGGTTCAAGCTTAATTTGATTTTTGCCATATCGCCCCAACTTGACTTAAACCATTATATTGTTGATCAAAATTTGAATTTTATAGAAGTTTCTGAGCAAAGCATTGAGTTTCTTATACTATGAGTGAGTATGCACGAGTCCATTTGTCGGCTTACATACATTGTATCCCCTGGGGTCCGTTTCTTAATGTTATTGAGACGCGTGCAAGAGAGGAACAATGTATGACTAACAGCCGATTTTGATCAAGTCAGTAATTTAGATTTGTACGAAGTACAACAGTGACCAAGTTTAATGACTTTGGGTTTACTCTAGAAGCTAGTAAAATATTCATGCATATGAATACCCAGATGATTAAGCCGCATAAAGACTCACAGTGTCCAGAACCTCAATGATTTTTATTTTCTAAATTTTATTTTTGGGTGATCAAACAAGTATAAGGCTTGAGTATGATAGGTTATTACATTTCTGCCATCCTCCCCGAGATTTTTGCTAGAGACTAACACCTCTTTCAATTTGGCATTTCTTTATGTTTATATCACATACTTTACTCTAATAGCTTGTTTAAGACCTACCAATGCACCAATGCAATTAAGCACACAGTCTTTTAAGCTTATTTCTTGTTGTATTTGGGGTCAAAACAATCAATATACTATCATTGTCTCTTTTTGCTTTAAAAACTCAAAAATTTTGAGGAGCATAAAACAAAATAAATTTAATTGCCCAAGTTGCATTAAGTATATTAACTAATGGCTAACCTATCAATTCACAAGTGAATAATAGGACCAAAACATGCAAGCATGCTCCACAAACTTAAATAACCGACATAATTTTCAGCGAGAAAATAAACTAAAACGCATAACGAACGCCCCAACTACTTTCCATTATCAGGTGAATGGCTATCCCAAACGTTTACGAATAAATATCAGGACCAAACATATACAAGTACATGTCCTTCAAATATGAGTAGTTGACATAATTTTCAGCGAACGTATGCTAAAATCTTTTTGGTTTTTCTCTATACATACTTAAAAACACAATCTTTTAGTCTTTTTCGATGTTCTTATAAACAAAATAAAAACATCACAATCTTTTTGGATTTTCAGATTTTAAAATGGTTTTGGATTTTCAAAATATTTTAAAGGAAAAACACTAAAGACAAGAAATCACAATATTTTTGATTTTCAAAAAATTTCAAATGTATTTGGATTTTAAAATTTTTAGTGTTTTTGGGTTTTATCTATACAAATGAAAAGCACAATATTATTGTATTTTCTATTTTTCACCCCCTAAAACCTAAAACCAAAATCTATTTTAAAAGAAAAAATTAACAGAAAAGAAAGATAGTTATCCTTGTTTCAGGATATCAACAAGGGTCTTCAATTCATTTAAACCAAGCAAAAATTGAAAAAGAGTTTTGTCAAAGGCTTTGGTAAATAGATCGGCTTTCTGAAAATCACTACGTGTTCTCAAGGTCGATTAATTTCTTTACAATGATATGAAATGAAAAGGCTTTAATTTTTTTCTTTTCAAAACAATCCCGTATGAAATGATATTGAATTTCGATATGTTTCGTTCTAGAATGTTGTACGGGATTTTTGGTGATACTAATTGCAGCAGAGTTATCAATTAAATAGAAGTAGTAAGAAACTTCAAACCGTAGTCGCGCAGATGCTGAATCCACAAAACCTGGGAACAGCAACTCGAGGCTGCAACATATTCTGCTTCCGCGGTTGAAGTAGAGACCGTCGTCTGCTTCTTACACTGCCGGGAAACAAGCCGATTTCCTAAGAATTGACACCCTGCCGTAGTTGATTTGAAGTTGATCTTGCAACCTCCGTAGTCCGAGTCTGAAAAGGCAGTAAGCTCAAAGTTATCTTCCTTGGGGTACCATAACCCGATGTCTGGATTTCCCCTCAGATACTGAAGAATTTGCTTGACCGCTGCTATGTGAGTCACTCGTGGACTTGCTTAAAGCCTAGCACAAAGACAAACAACAAACATAATGTCGGGGTGAGAAGCCGTTAGATACATTAAAGATCCAATCATAGCACGATAGAGGGTAGGATCAACGGTATCCTCCAATTCATCCGGTGATAAATCGTGACCCACGGGGAGAGGAGTTGAAGGGATTTTTCCGGCAGATATCTTGAATCGTCTCAAGACATCGTTCACATACTTGTTCTGGTAAATAAATATTCATGTCGCAGACTGGTGAACTTGCAACCCGAGAAAAAAATTCATATCTCCCATCGAGCTCATCTCGAACTTTGATTGCATTGACTTCTCAAACTCCTTACACAACATGTCGTTTGTAGACCCTAAGATAATGTCGTCGACATAAATCTGAACTAGGAAAAGATCATCACCAACAGTCTTATGAAATAAAGTGCAGTCAACAGTCCCTCGCTTGAAACCGTTATCAGTCAGATGGTCGGCGAGCGTGCCATACCAAGCTCTCGGGGGTTGATGTAGACCATACAGGGCCTTGTTTAATCGGTAAACTCGGTCCGGATAAACAGGTTCTTCAAATCCAGGAGGCTGTAAAATGAACACTTCATCATGTAGTTCACCATTGAGAAAAGCACTTTTAACATCCAGTCGGAACCTTTCCTTTGAGGAGGTTTGGTGTACTTTTGACAATCCACATGATACCATTCCTCAACACAACCAGAAGTGACATAAAATACCCTTTTCTTTGGAGAAGCATACCCCAAGAAATATCCCTCGATGGCCTTTTCATCAAACTTACCACATCTTTCTTCAACATCGTACAAGGACACCCAAATGGTTCCAAGTACTTTAAGTTAAGCTTTCGATTGTTTAAAAGCTCATAACTTTTCTTCTTGAGTTGTTTAACAGTTAGAACCTGATTAAGTGTATAACAAGCTGTATTCCTCACCACATTTCAGAATTGGATGGGAAGCTTAGAATCAGCAAGCATAGTTCTTGCAGCTTCAATCAAAGTTCTATTCTTCCGTTCAGCAACACCATTTTGTTGTGGTACATAAGGCGCACTATATTCTCGGTGAATTCCTTTTTAAATGCAAAAGAAATCCACTACAGTATTCTTAAATTTAGTACCATTATCACTTCTAATTCTCCTTATTTTTTTCTTGTATAGTGATTCGACTTAGTGATTAGGTTTTGTACCAAAACGGTTGTTTGATCTTTTGAATTCATAAATAAGACCCATGAGTATCTTGAATAATCATTGGTGACAACAAGACAATACCAGTCTCCAGAGATACTAGCACGATTCACAGGACCAAAAAGATCCATATGAAGTCATTCAAGAGGAGTATCAATGGAATTCAATAACTTAGATGGATGTGACTTTTTCTTCTGCTTGCCTTTCTTGCATGCAATGCAGTGATTAAATAACTTAAAATTCTTCAGCGAAACAACATCGACTAAGTCATTTGCCATTAAATAATTCATCTTTCAAACATGAATGTGACCCATTCTACGATGCCATAGAATTGAGTCCTTCTCGGTTTCTTTTGAGACAAAACATGTTTCCATAGACGTTGATACTTTAGAACTTGTATTTAAGACATAAATATCATTTGATCGAGGTGATCGCATGACAACCATGTCCTCAGGAAGAACTTTATCAGTAAATACCGTGGTGCACTTCTTGTCACAAATTTGTGACACGCTTAAGAAGTTATGGTCCACCTTGTCACAGTAATTGACCTTTTCATAAGTATCGTGACCATTAGAAACTTCACCCTCTTGTGTTATCATTCCCCAGAATTCCCAAAAAACGGCACATAACCCCCTTGAATATTTCTTACATTGGTTAAGAGGTCGAGATTTCCAGTGATATGACGAGAACATCCACTATCCATTATCCAGTTTTCACCTGACACGATCTTGGATTGACACTACACATAAAGTAAAAGTGATTAGCTCAAAAAGGCAGCCCAGGCCTTAGTCTTGGGCACCTTTTGAGTTTCTCTTGGATCATTAACTTGAACATATTTCAATTGTTGTTCAGCAACTTGAGAATATGTTACCGGCTTCCTAAACTTTCGTCATAGATAAGCAGCTTGAACGACATTTAAATTCACGTTCTTGCATATGGGCTTAGTTGGAACAAACTTTGGTTTCACTTGACCATGTGTTTCGTTCACATGAATTACCTTACGTGGATTCACATTTGAAAACATGATGTATCATCATCACACGACACAGGTCGTTTCAGAATCTCCTTTATCACAGGAACCGGTTTCAAATGTTCCTAGACAAACGGATGAAGGTTCTGGGATTTCTGCTTACCACAGTTTCTCACCACATGACCTTGTTGACCACACAAAAATCAACTTCGCATGTCAACACGATCATGTTGAGGTTTGGCAAAAACAGATGCAACAGAAGGTTGATAACTTACATTTTCAGTAAAACGTTTGGCCAAATTATCAGAAGATACAGACTTCTTTTTCATATAAAAGTCAAGGTTAGAACAGTTGGAAAAACATTGCAATGTATTTGTTCCAGTTGATTTCACAAAATGAACCTTTTTAGCATGTTTTAACAATTGTTTTGCTTTAATCAACGGGTCTGATGAATTTGATGTTTTGGCACAAACATATTGACGTTCAAGATCTTTTAACTTTTCAGTTTCTTTGTAAAAGACGCTTTCGATCAGTTTAGGTTTGATAATACTAATCAGAACGTCTTTTTCAGTAAACATCGTGTTCATTCCCTTTAACGTAAAAACCCAAGCAGATGATGGCTTAGAATAAGTAAGATTAATGAAACGCATCATGTCCTCATACAAAATTTTTGGTTTTTCTGATTTCTTTGCCTTCACAGGTTTAACTTTCACTTGTTCTTCCTTTTTTCACATGAGGCTTGTAAGAACCATACACAGCTTCCTCAAATTCATGAGGCTCACAAAGAATGTGGTTAGAACTTGGAATGTTCTTGTTCTTGTGTATCACCTCGGGTTCAAACACGTCCTCAATAATTACTTTCTCAACATTTTCAACAAAGACTTTGTTGCTTTCAACATGAGGTTTTTGAGGTGCAGGTTGGACTTTAACAGTTTCAGATTTAACAGGCTTAGATTTTTCTGAAATCACAGGTTCTTTCACAATCACATCCTCTTCTCTTTCAGGAAAAGGATTTGTTTTATAGTCATTATGAAAAGGTGGTGGAATTTCAACAAAACCTACACCTTTTTTCAAATCTTTTTGCTTACTAGAAACTTCAATTATTTCGTTTAGCAAAAAGGAAGAGTTTCTAAATTTACCCAACTTGTTCTTTAACTCAAGAAACTCATTCTCAAGCTCGGTTGTCTTCGAACGATGTTTCAAAATTTCTTGAAACTTTTGATCATTAATTGTCATTTTAACAGATAACTCAGCCTTGAGATTGTGGTTACTTGTCGACAAAGCTTCAATCTTTTCTCGAGATCTCATTTGAGATTTAAGAGATTGTCGATAAGTATCCTTTAGTGAAGCAATTTCTCTCACTAAACTATCATTGTGATTTTTCAAAGATTCTAACTTAGGTTTGTTAGTTTCACATTCAACACAAGTTACTTTAGCAGACGAATTAGCAGAGATAGAAGGACTAACATCGTTTATCTTATCCATGCAAGCAAATGTGGTTGGAATATTAACACATGAATCATTAGAGTCCGACTCAGTGTCATTATCAAACGATAGCTCACTTCCGCTTGCATATTGAAAAACATCATTTGTGTTGAACATAACCAAATTAGCTTGGTTATCATTACACAGCAGTCTTTGTGACCAATCGGTTCCATCAGCTAACATTGCTTGTGATCCAGAAGTAGACGGTTTCTTTTCAGCATCATTCCCTCGTGGTGTAGAAAAACTTTGGTTTTGACCACGAGGACCAGTATACTCCTTCTTCGGCTTATCCTATTATTTTGCAAAATAATCGAACTCTTGGCAATTATAACATTTCCCCTTTAACTTATCAAATCCCAATTTCTTGTTCAAATTAGGAAGATCTTTGCCGGTCCTTTGCATAAACCTCTTAATCTTACGAACAATCATCGCCATATTCCATTTCAAGTCCATGATCTCTAAATCATCCGGATCAATTTGATCATAGTCTTCATCAGTCAAATCACTCGTAGCTATCTTACTACTCACCAAATTTTCATAGGAAGACATGAAGGCTGTCAAGAAAGCAAAATTTTGTTCAGCTTCCTTCATATTGACAGTCGGTGGTGTTGAGAATTGATTTGTAGTGGATGAATTCCCAGATTCTCCAGAAGAACTCGAAACATTTGGTGAACCATAATTTCCAGCAATGTAGAAACATGCTCGTGGATCACTATAAATAGTTGTCGCATTCTCACTTGCATTTTGTGTAAGAAATGCAGTGATTGGTGAAATTGTTGAACTCAGAGGCATGCTCCCACCATAAACGGTAGGATCTTGACTATACTTAGAAGACTTTTGAGATTTAAGGTCGTATTCTCTTGCTTCGATCTTTTGCATGAAATCGGATGCAGTCAAGTCTTCGTTGTTGAAGTAATTGTTCTCTTTTAGACCCATTAAAAACGTAGAATAAGAACTCGGTAGTGCACTCTTGATAGTATCAATCTTATCAACTTCAGAAGTTTCCAACTTCATTTTATCCATCTCAGCTATCAAATGATTAAACCTCGTCGTAATCTCCTCGACAGTCTCACCCTTAAGCAGATTAAAGTTTCTAAATTGAAACTTTAGCATGACTTTCTTGCTTTCAGCGTTGTTACTCATACTCCTCATACGAATGTGTTGGAATAACGAATAACAAATCTTTATGCTACCAACTTGGTGAAAGATGTTTTCAGGTAAAGCCATGGTGAGAGTAGAGTAGGCCTTTGTCTCAATCACTAACACTTTCTTCTCTTCTTAAAAGTATTAAGAAATAGCTTTAGGTGTGAAGCCAATAGTCTCATCTCCAATCATAGGAACAATATAAACCTCATCCAAGCTATACAATCAGTCAGGGTGAATAGAACCCAAATGAGCACGAAAACGAGGTTCCCATTTAGCAAAATCGCTAAATTTCATTAGACGTGGATATTTTGAATGTGAACCGATCTCGGTGTCCAGTTGCAACATTTGTTGAATTAACATATTTTAGGAAGCCAAAGCATACATACCAGCCATTTTGGAAAAATGACAAGATACTCAAATTTCAAGGATTAAATTTGAAAATACTTTAACGAACTGTGAACAGTAATTTTAACGAATCACAATTCCTGAATTAACAGTGGTCCAGGTAACGAATCAGAAAGTTTAACGAATCTGAAACAGTGACACGAAATAGATTATAACGAACTGGTCAACGAATTAAATCAAATTAAACGATTCAGATTGACGAAATATGTTAACGAATTTAAAGGTTCTCTTAACGAATCACTAAGTGAAAGCCTAGCGAACTAGAATAACGAAATGGTGAGTTTCTTAAACGAATCACTAAATCATTTTTAACGAAATAGGTGACGAATTAAAGTAATGAATTAGCTACAGTTGATAACGAATCAATTATAGCGAATCAGGTTGTTACAACAGTTGTAACAAACTCTGACAACTATTGCCACGTGGCATAAGTTGTTGGAATTATGATTAACGAATTAAGACATGTGTTATACGAATTGAATAACAAGAATCAGAACAGGTAACAAATTAGGTCACGAATTAGCGAACAAGATTTAACGAATTGGTTGAAACTTAATGAATCTTCAAATCTTCAAGTATTCATCATGCATTTCCAGAATTCTGGAAAAACATATGAACATCCAATAAAAACCAGATTTGTTATACTCGTTCAATAGCTTACCAAGTCGCACAATTAACCTATAAAATTACTCGCAAACACATCGCGAATCTAAATCCAATCATTCCGTAATCAATTAACACTTAATTCGAAACCAATTAAGCCAAAACAATCCCCTGTTTTCGGCTATAACCAAATCCAAACAACAACCACACAAATTCAATCCAATTTCCAATTCCCGATCACAACAAATTCCCAATACATTAACACACTCAGATCCAATCCATATCCCAATCAATTAACAATAAATCTAGTAAAAATCAAACCGAAACCAAATTAATAACAAAATTATAATAAACAGTACTTAATTAACGAATTAAACACTCGAATCAAGAGCAATCGAGCAACCGAAAGCTCTGATACCACTTGTTGAACCCTAGAGATCAATCTCGGATCTAGGATATTTAATATTATAAACGGATCTAGTTCATGATGCAATTGATTATATTGATTAATACGTTAATGTTTATATATTAGTATTAGTTATATATATGTGTGTATGTTTAATATTAAGGTGAAGCTTGAGAGCACAATTGGGCAAAGGTTCAATACCTTAAATTCAAAAACTTAATTAACAGTGGAAGACACCACAATTTATAGAAGACGGGTCTAGTTCTTTCTCCATAACGAATTAGACACCGACTTCGTTACAATACTTTTAAACGAAAAAACTTAACGAAACACTCCCTGATTCTTTAAACATCCTTAACGAATCAGGAGGTAACATAACTTAAGTCTAGTTCGTTAAATATCCTTAACTAACCAGATGACTTCTTTAATGAACTACCTTAATATCTTAATAACTTTTACATTAAATAAACGATAAATACCAAACGATAAATACAAAGACTCGAGACGCAAAACCGTGTACTAACAGATTGTAAGCACAAACACGAAGATTTGCTACGAGGAAAAGCCCTTGATCTTGGACGGATCGCTAACACAAAAACCCCGGGTGACGAAAATTGTTTATCACCACTTTATTAATGTAAAAATCAGGTTACAAAGGTGGAGTGTATGATCAAAGGTTACAATGAAACTAAGTGTATGTGTTCTTGGCAGAGTGTTCGTGAATGTAAGAAGTAAGTGAATGAATGTGCAGGTGACCTAACTTTGATCATAACCTTGGTATTTAACAAAGAGAAAATAACAACTAACTACTATGCCCTATAATCATGCCACTCTTCCCACTAGCCGTTCCTTCCCTTTGGCCACGTGTGGGAGTCGTCTAGTAATGCTAAGATAGGATGACAGGGTCGTCAAGCCATTATATCTAACAAACACAACACCATTCAAACACAATCATTAGAAAACATATAATACCAAGGATCCTTAATCCTTTGCAATCTGGAATATATCTCAAGGAAATTTTATCCATAAGTTACTCTAGGATGAAGGATCCTTAGCAGAAAGTCCATGACCTAACAATTGCCCCCAAAATGGCGGGTGTTTATGCAATACAGCTTTCATTTTGAAATTTGAAATACCTGCAAAAGATAGAACAATTAGACGGTTGTCAGTGATAATTATTATCAATAAACTTTTGGTTATTCGCCACCTATATATGTGATTTTCTATAACCCTTTTATAACCACATGATCCAGCATACATTCAGGTATCCTTCTCTCTCTCATTTTTCTTATAATATTCTTAAGAAATGTTTGTCGCTTTTTCTTCTTCTCCCTCTAAACATTCTGACCAGTCCGATTGTTTAGAGTTAACGGAGATGCGATCACAGAATCTTATCATCAATCTGTCCAATGAAATCTGTAAGTTTACTGACCCTGAGATTTGTTAGGTTTTAGCAAGATTATCAAAGTCCAAAATAACCAATTATTAAGGAAAACGTAGCGGAAGATATTAGTTTTAAATCTTGTTTTTACCAAATACATAAACCCATTTATGTTAAACCCAATCCATGATCCATATACGACATGCATGCTCTTAAAACACAACCAAAGGGTGTTTAACAAACATACCTTTCAAGAATGAGAATGAGAGGAATGAATGAGTTGAACGGCTTAGAATCCAAGGGAGGAATCCTCAAGCTTGTATACCTGACAAGCTAATCAACAAACACCAAGTTGCTAGGGATCTTACACTTGTTTGAACACTTCTTTTCTCGGCCGAGCGAGGAAGAGAGAAAAGAGAGAGTGTCTTATGTGTGTGTAAGAGAAAGTGTAAAATGCAAGACCCAAGAAGAAGTCTAGCTTGTTATGCATGGTTTAGAACAAAACAAAGAGGAGAGAGGGAGAGGGATGGGGCCGGCTCCTTTGGAACCTTTCCCCCCCAAAACCCAATTCCAAATTTTGTTATTATTCATTTAAAACATTTTATTATTTATCCAAATAAATAATATTTCTCTTAAACATAAATTATCCATATAATTTATTTCACACAAATATTTAGAAAACTCATTTTCCAAATATACAAGTGTTGATAATCATTACTTAGATCACATCTAATAATAATTATCGTGGCGTTTGTCTAGCTTGTTATTGGGTATGACCAGACTTGGATCAATACGTACTAGCCACATCAACTCTAATATGTGTCATGGGCAGATGAATTTCCAACAATCTCCCACTTCCACATGATTCATAGAAGATTGATGCAAATAGAGAATACCGCCTAACAACGGTTTACTATCCCTAATACGCAAGACGATGTGCCATTCAATAACATCATCCCCTTCAAGTTCCATACATGAAAATGACTTAGGTGGAACTATCATTTATCCTTTTGCCACAAATGTCATGTTAAATCCAGAGACACAGAGTGATCATTCTCTGTTGATCTAACTTATCAGGCCTTAGACATTTAACTCTCAACGAATAAGAGGGACAAATCCCTTATTGACTACATACGTATGTCACTATCACCTTGTACTATACTTGAGCTTAGCCTTATGTACTGACATATTTCAGAGCAGCGAAGAACTAAGTCAAAGTATAATAGTTGATGAATATCAAGACCCAACATGTATCTCAGGTCGGAGGATACTATGATGTTCGCCTTTACTCAATTTTACTTATGATCACAAATCACAAGGATTCCATGCAGTAAAGTTGAGGGCGGTTCAATCCAATATTTATCCCATAAATATCTATGAACCTTGGTAGCAACCCTTTGCTATATTCATACCTCATTAATATCTTCCAATCCAAGTTCATAATAGTCTTACTTTCATATTTGTTCCCAGAACTATGATCGACTACGGACGTTTAGAATAATTCAAATTATTCATGGATTTAAGAATACTAAAAAGGAACATAACTCAAGAACATGACCAAAAACAAAAACCATATGATTGAGTTTTAAATAAAATTGTTCCAATATCCAAATATAAAATTTTGATCAATTCCAATCACTAGAATATCGAATTCCTAAGGCGCAAGTATGACCCTAATGCTTCGGCCTTCCAAGGAGTTTCGTGAGTGGGTCCGCAATGTTTTGATCAGTGTGAACTTTACGAATACATATCTTTCCTTTTTCAACTTCATCCCTTATGTAGTTGAATCTCCGCTTAATGTGCCTAGTATTTTGATGTGAACGGGGTTCCTTGATTTGAGCAATCGCACCCTCGTTGTCACAAAAGATTTCTAGAGGGTCCTGAATGGTACGGACCACTCCTAGATCGGCAATGAACTTTCTAATCCATGTAGCTTCTTGAGTTGCTAAGGAGGCGGCGATGTATTCAGATTCAGTGGTGGACAAGACTACCACGTCATGTTTTGCGCTCTTCCAAGAGACAACACCACCATTGAGAACGAAAACATATCCCGATTGTGATCGAGAATCATCTCGATCAGTTCGGAAACTCGCATCAGTGTAACACTTTACAACGAGTTCTTCCTCACGAGAACCATATATAAGAAACATATCCTTAGTCCTCCTAAGGTATTTCAATATGCTCTTAACAGCCATCCAATGGCTAGTTCCCAGATTTTGTTGGTATCTACTTGTCATGCTCAAAGCGCATGACACATCCGGTCTAGTACAAATCATGGCATACATGATGGATCCTATAGCATATGCATATGGGATTCACTCATTTTGTATTGCTCGTCCTTTGAGATTGGACATTGAGAAGCACTCAACATCGTTCCTCTATGAATAGGTACCAAACCTTTCATAGAGTTTTCCATCTTGAACCTTTTCAAGATTTTGTCAATGTATGCACTTTGATTCAAACCTATCAACCGCCTTGATCTATCCCTATAGATCCTTATTCCCTGAATATTGGCAGTTTCTCCAAGATCCTTTATGGAAAAGCAACTTCCAAGCCAGGTTTTTACACCTTCCAAGGTTGGAATGTCATTTCCAAATAACAATATGTCATCGACATACAATACCAGAAAGGTAATGATGCTCCCACTGGCTTTCTTATACACACAAGCTTCATCAGCGTTTTTGATGAATCCATATTTCTTGACTTCATCATCAAAACGGTGATTCCAACTCCTAGATGCTTGTTTCAATCCATAGATTGATTTCTTTAACTTGCATACTTTGTTAGGATGTTGTGGATCGACAAAACCTTCAGGCTGAACCATATAGACATCTTCCTCAAGATGGCCATTTAGAAAAGCAGTTTAGACATCCATTTGCCATATCTCATAGTCATAATATGCGTCTATGGCAAACAATATACTTATAGACTTTAGCATCGCCACAGGCGAGAAAGTTTCATCATAATCAACCCCTTGAGTTTGAGTGAAACCCTTAGCTACAAGTCTAGCTTTGTAAGTATCCAAGTTTCCATGCATATCAGTTTTCTTCTTGATAACCCACTTACTTCCAACCAGTTTGGAATTTAGAGGTGGAGCAACCAGGTCCCATACTTGGTTGTCATAAATAGATTACATCTCAATATTCATGGCTTCCAGCCATTTGTCACAATCAGATTGTGACATTGCATCTCGGTATCTGGTTGTTCATCTGAATCTACCACATAGCATCCATCCATGAAAAATCCATATCTCTCAGGTGGGGTGCTAATTCTACCAGATTTGCAAATGTTTTGTGTGTTTTTATCAACCATTTGATCATCCTCAACAACCTCTTGTTGATTGCTAGTGTCAACCAAACGTGTATCGGCTTGCGGTTCTCGATCCTCCTCGAGTTCCACAGTTTTGTCAGTTCCTTCCATAAGGAACCTTCTTTCCAAGAACTTTGCCTTTCGAGCTATAAAAACTATATGCTCGCTTGGATTGTAGAAATAATATCCCATCGAATCTGTGGGATATCCTACAAATATACACTTAGTGGACCGACATTCAAGTTTGTCAGGGGTGTAGATCTTAACATAAGCCTCACAACCCCATACCTTTAAATATGAAAATGATGGAGCCTTTCCATGCCATATTTCAAAAGGTGTTCTATCCACTTTCTTGGTTGGTGCCATATTTAAAATACGGGTTGCGAAGATCACAGAGAAACCCAAAAATGATTGAGGTAACGAGCTTCTAGCCATCATGGATCGAACCATATCCAATAAAGTTCGATTCCTCCTTTCAGACACACCATTATGTTGTGGTGTTCCAGGTGATGTAGAATGTTTTTCAAAACAATTTCCAAACCATTTGGAAGCTACAAATTATAATCTCCTCGGGCTTGGACGTCAACCTTTGCTCCATTGCTCATGAAGAGACTTATATCTCCTTTCTTCACATCATTTCTTCTTTTAAACCCCTGCAATGAATTGCAGATATGAGTTCCACATCGGGTAATCAATACCCATGTGTTAGAAGAAATAATATTAAGATCAATTTGGATCATGAAAGTTGTATCTGAGGTTTGCCCCGCATCCCTCTTAGCTTTCAACTCTTTGAGATAGGTCGGACAATTTCTCATCCAGTGACCAATCTCACCACAACCAAAGCACGGATCCTCAACGCTAACCTTTAGCTTATTTGGTTTTAGTTCCGCCTTTGCCTTTCCCTTGAACCCCTTCTTGACTTGCCCCTTACCCATATCAACATTTGCCTTGGGTTCAGGGTGATGCCTTTTCTTAGAGCCACACTCATTGATCGCAAGAACGGGTAAAACCTTTTTACCCATGCCAGGTTCGGCTGTCTTACGCATTGCGTGAAGCTCACCAATGCTTTTGTCCCATCTGTTCATGTTGTAGTTCATGACGAATGTCTCAAACCTCTTTGTTTGGCCGTTCAGGATCAAATCCGTGGCTAACTCTTTTGAGACGAGACAGTTAAGCCGTTCAAGCCAATCAATGTGGCTTTTCATCTTAAGCACATAAGATTGTACAGATTGGGTTTCTTCTATATGACATGCATGAAGAGCTAGAACCGTTTCAAACGCTCAACCCTAGCTTGAGTAAGGAACATTTCCATAATCTGGGTAATCATGTCATATGCCCCATGGTTCTCGAAATTCGTTTGGATATCGGGAATCATTGTTCCCAACATGAGGCAAGAAACTTTCACCGAATACTTGGTGTATTTGAGCCAATCCGCATAGGCATCCAAGTAGTTGACATCGGGTTCATCGGGAATAGGATCGTCTAAAATGTAAGACTTCTTTTCTTGCTTGAGAACAATTCTCAAGTTTCGCTACCAGTCCATGAAGTTATTATAGTTTAGACGTTCCATATCCAGAATGGATCTCAGTGATAAGTTATGCACAGGTGGGATAATTGCGTACGGTGCGTTGTTTGCGACCATCTATAAAAGAGTTTAACAAAGTTCAATTTAGTATTTTCGATATCAATAAAATTTTAATTTTTAATACCCTTTAATATCTCCAAGACAATTATTGATTAAAATCTAGAACCCAACGTTTCATTCAAATAGTAGTTAGGTGACCTTTATCCTACTATTCGAATTAACAAGGTAGTCAACGTTTGACGATTGCAATCCTTTGCAACTTCTAGTTTTATGGGGTCGGTTAAACATCATATGTTTAGTTGGTATGTTTAATCCCATCGACACATTTGAATGCCATGTTAAGGTGACCCTATAGTCATGGTTTTCAAATCAAGTCGTCCTACTTACACACACGTGTGAGTTCACTGATACATGTGGTTAGGTGACCCTAATGCCAAAAGTATTTGTAAAACCACCTTAAGATCACAAGTTTTCTTAAAAGTGCTAAGGTGACCCTAACCCACTATCAAGTCTACAAGTGACTTAAGTGCCGTGTAAAAGGATGGTGTTTAACTTGTTTATAAAAGGGATTTTAGTTTTCAAAAATCTAGATTGGAAAACTATATATTGTACCTTCCATTTGCATGCATTCAAATGTATGGTACCTTTGAAAAACCAATTTTCAAATTCCTTTTAATAAAGCCCATTTTATTATGAAATCATTAATAGTTAATAAAACAAATTTTATAACTTAATAATTTCAAAGGAATCAATTTTAGCTAGTTGTCAATTTTAATTGAACATGCATACATGATAAAACAATAAAACCAAAACAACCAAACAAGCCTAAAATACAAATACATGTTCATAACCATAGCCACCTAGGTAGACAACACTTGTTGACCGAAATAAGTGGGTCATAAGGTCTCTCCTAAGGGACGAGCATGACACCAGGCATAAGATGGTGAACTCCCACTTGACTCCGCATCCAAATGCTTCAAGCGTTCACTTCTCATTGTGATCCATCTTCTTTAATTTGGGCTTGATCCAAGAATGTGGTAGTTGCATCTTCTTTTACAAAATTTATCCTAATACATTTTGTCTATTGAAAGGAATTACAACTATTCTATTTATTATTACAAACCATTTGAAAAATAAATAGATTACAACCCGAATAAAGAATATTACATCCAAATCACAACACATCTCTTCAATATACACAAGTTCATGGCTAGGTTATAAACATCCACACAAGCAGGTCAACCATTGACTAGGCAGGTCAACCCTTGACCAGAAATGGTTCCCCTTTACCCTTAGTTCTCGGCCTAACACATAGAACACATAGTTCTCGGCCAGAAGACCAAGTCTTCAGAGTTTTCGGCCCGGAAGCTTTGGTTCACCGAGAACCTATTGTTCTCGGTCAACACCGAGAACAGATTTCAGTCAACACCGAGAACTATGGTCTTAGACCATGAGTTCTCGGTTCAACTGAGAACAAGTGTTTTCGGTCAACCGAGAACAAGAGTTCTCGGCCAGACCAAAAACCCGGGTATTTGGTGATTTCGGCCAGACCGAAAACCTTTGGTTGCCAACCAAGAGTTTTCGGCCAGAGCTGAAAAACAACCCAGAATCTGTCCGAAAAAGATTTGGTAACCAAATAGATTTTTACCACATGCATGTATGGTATGAATTATGAAAAACAAGGGGTAACCAAAATGCCTAAAGTCCTCGGCCAAAATGGTAAAGAATACCATCAAACCCGAGCACTTTAGAACCCATTTTGAAGCATGTAATCGTATAAGCGGCTCTTGATGCCATTGTTGGGTTTTAGCAAGATTATCAAAATCCAAAATAATCAATTATTAAGGAAAACGCAGCGGAAGATATTAGTTTTAAATCTTGTTTTTACCAAATACATAAACCCGTTTATGTTAAACCCAATCTAGGATCCATATACGACATGCATGCTCTCAAAACACAACCATAGGGTGTTTAACAAACATACCTTTCAAGAACGAGATTGAGAGGGATGAATGAGTTGAATGGCTTAGAATCCAAAGGAGGAATCCTCAAGCTTATATACCCGACAAGCTAATCAACAAACACCAAGTTGCTAGGGATCTTACACTTGCTTGAACTCTTCTTGTTCTTCCCTTGTTTTTCTTGGCCGAGAGAGGAAGAGAGAAAAGAGAGAGTGTCTTATGTGTGTGTAAGAGAAAGTGTAAAATGCAAGACCCAAGAAGAAGTCATCTCCCAATGAGACTTCATGCATGTTTTAGAACAAAACATAGAGGAGAGAGGGAGAGGGATGGGGCCGGCTCCTTTGGAGCCTTTTCCCCTAAAACCCAATTCCAAATTTTGTTATTATTCCATTAAAACATTTTATTATTTATCCAAATAAATAATATTTCTCTTAAACATAAATTATTCATATAATTTATTTCACACAAATATTTAGAAAACCCATTTTCCAAATATACAATGTTGATAATCATTACATAGATCACATCTAATAATAATTATCGTGGAATTTGTCTAGCTTGTTATTGGGTATAACCCGACTTGAATCAATACGTACTAGCCACATCAACTCTAATATGTGTCTTGGGCAGATCAATTTCCAACAAGATTGACGAACTCCGACCACTATTCCCATCGGAAACCATTTTCCGACCATACGACTCTCTAATCCGATGTGACGTCTACTCAAAGACATGGTTCTGCTTTCACGCGTGTCCTTTTCTTATCGGCTACATGTATCCATTCCCTTCTTTTACCTAGAGTTTCTTTGAGTCCACCGGGATGTCTTATATCCAGGCTATGCCCATGATGTGGAGGGTTTTACACACTATCGAATGAATCGTAGAGGAGGAGAAGATCGATTTCGCCGTCCAAGAGTTACCACACCTCTATACCATAACTACCCACGGCTCAAACCGATTTGTGTTAAAGTGTAAACCTCGACAGCGTAATCCGATTTCGAAAGTGACTCAAAACGATTTCCTTTGGAGGAATCAGTTTTTCTTTGTGAATCGGAGCTCCATATCGGGTGTGGCTGATTTACCTTTAACTTGGGTTAAAAAGGGTAGGATCCCAGATTCTTGATAGAGAAATTATCTACAATAACTGATCCATTTTTTAACCTTCCTTATTTCTTTATGTTTTGTGTAGTTGATAACTTTGCTTCCCTGGTTAAGCTACATGGAATAAAAGAAAACGCAAAAAAGTTTCTTACCCTAGATCCCAAAGTCAGGACTTTCCAAGCTAAATTTGTTGAGGCTTTTTTTAAAATTTCTTCGGACTCCAACATGTCAAGTAAGATGTGTATTTGTATAGTAAATAGAATAAAATAAAGTACTTATATGTTTCTTGTCCTCTATAGGTGCTCAAAAATCTCACAAATCCACCAGCAAGTTTTTTCTGGAGGACATTGATAGTCTGATTACTTCTCAAATTGTCAAGAAGGAAGCTTTGAAGGCAGCCACCACTTCTGAGCTAAGGACCACACCTACCGGGGCAAAATCGGCAGCTTCCAAGAGGAAAAGATCCGAAGAGCTTGAGACTCATTTTGATATGATCGTAGCTGTAAGTATCCTTTATCCTGATATCTTTAATTTGATGATCCAATATTCTTCCAACTCTTGCATAATTGTTGGGTATAGGCTGTGAATGCTTCCATGGATCATTATGACAAGATCATGAGCCAGATGAGTGACAACCTTGTTGGAATGGGAGTGCAGCAATGGAAAGGATAAAATGATAGCCCAGCTTTCCAAAGATAAGAAGCGTTTGGAAGATTTGCTATCTACCATGAAAGCTCAACATCAAGAGGAGGTGAAGCATGCCACTGAGGAAGAGAAGATGTGAGCTGCAAGATCGGTGTTGCAGGCTCGAATCAAGTTGGTTGCGGAAGCCACTGATCTTAGTTTCGATAGATAGGCTTGGAATGTTGAGAAGTGGAAGCAATCCTTGGTGGAGCTCGGTGGTGAGGAGGATACCGTGTTGGCTGAAGGAAACGAGGTTGTGACAAACGGGGCGAAGGATGCGGTTGAGACTGAAGAAGGGAAGGCAGCAGCGAACGGTGAAGAGGGTGCTTGAACGGGCGATGAAGGATATTGAAGACAAGGCTTGAGCCCGTTCTTTTTTATTTCTATTTTGATGATGTTTTTATGGATAATAGATAATGGTTTGTAATAGACAATAGTAACCTAGGGTAAAGGATCTATGATCCTTAAGACAATTATCAGAGGTCGCAAAGGTGGAGGGATCCTCTGTTCGCGGGGATAAAGCCTTTGATGCCCCTGCTTTTATTTTCCTGCACTCAGTCGAACTTTTATTAACAACTTACTTTAACCCTGATGGATGGTCCATGTTTAAATGGTGATGTATGGGTTAAAACTTTTGGTAATCTATGTAAGCTTTAATAAACAATATATTTTGACTCTTTATGTGTTATTTGTTATGCTGAAAGTTAATTAGATATAGTCTTAGTCTTGTTAAAGAAATATCTTTTGGTAAAAATTCTTAAGGATAGAATATCCTTGTGAAAACTATATTAAGGATCTTAAATCCTTATAAGAGAGAGTTAATAAATGATTTTGTCTAAGTAAATGTATATAGATAAGTAGAAAATTATACCATATGATATAATTAGATCTAAGTTACCATAAGTATTGAACCTTCTGTAATCCTTTCAAAAATAAATTAAGGATCTTGAATCCGTAGACGTTGATCCTTTTGTGATCCTTGTAGTTGAATTTACGATACCTGATGCAAACAACTTATGATATTAACTAGGATTAAACCCAACAAACTGGGGACAAGCCCATAAGATAAACTTGGGACAAACCCATGCAACTGGGGACAAGCCCAAACTGGGGACAAGCCTGTGTAACTGGGGACAAGCCTGTGTACCTGGGGACAAACCCGTGTAACTGGGGACAAGCCCAATAATACGGATGTTAACTTGGGACTCGCCCAAACCGGGATTTAGCTCAAACGTGAGATAACATGAAAATGTTATAAACCGGTGGAATGGTACGTTTACCATAAATCGTAGAATCCTCAATATAGCCGAAGACAACAAAATTATCAGCCACTAAGCTTGTACTGGTCCCACTGATCGGACTATACATTAGATAACGTGCGCTCCAAGCGAGAGTGTAGAAACATTAATTTATAAGAAAGGTGAAAACCTTTATACCTTGGAAGATATGACCATCGGGGTGGGGGTTGGGGGGGGGGGGTCATGTCTTAATCGTGGGCTAGGCCAAGGGAAATAGTAACGTACCTTAAACGTGAAGGAGAGGTGGCCAACTTCTTAGTTATTGATCCTCTAACTAGAATTCTACATTGTTATTTAAAACATGGAAGAAACAAACGTTAAGAATATGTTATCATGTAATTAATAAGAATCTTAAATGAATAAGTGATCTGACAGATATTACCAATTTTAGGATCCTTGATCCTTTCAGGATACTCGATCCTCTGAGGATACTTGATCTTGATCAAAAAAAGTACTTCTTGAGATGGATAGCATTCCAAGCTCTTCGTAACCTGTTGCCTTTCATAGTGAGAAAATGATATGCCCCCTTTCCTGCCTCCGACTCGATCAGATAAGGAACTTCCCATTTGGTGCTAGCTTCCCATCTGCCGGATTGGTTGTATTTTGGAAGACTTTCCGCAAGACCAGGTCTCTTTCTTTAAATCTTTTGATCCTTATACTCTTGTTGTATGCCACAGCTACCCTTTGTTGATATGCTGCCATTCTGATCTTAGCTAAATCTCTCAGCTCTTCAACGGTATCCAAATCTTCGAGAAGGATTTCACTATTGGCTTCAGGATCACGGATGCTTGTTCTGGCTGTAGGAACCACCATCTCTGTAGGGATTACTGCCTCTGATGCAAACACCAATGACAAGGGTGTTTGGCCTGTTGCATTATTAGGTGTTGTTCTGTCATCCCAATGAACATAAGGTAGCTCTTCAGCCCACTTCACAATGAACCGGTGTGGAAGTAATCATCTTGATGCCTCAACTATCACAAAGTTAGTAGTTCTTATCCCAATTAACTGGGATACATTATCACAAACAATTTCAGATGGGATACCAAATCTAGTTATAATGTTTCTTTAATGAAGGATGTATTTTAGTACACGGTTTTGCGTCTCGAGTATTTGTAATTATCGTTTTGTATTTAACGTTTAATTTAATGTAAAAGATATTATTATTTAAGCTAGCTCGTTAGAGGTTCAGTATAGTTCGTTAAGGATGTTTAACGAACTAGACCATAAGTTAAGTTATCTCCTGATTCGTTAAGGATGTTTAACGAATCAGGGGGTGTTTCGTTATATTTGTTTATTTAATGTATTGTAACGAAGTGGGAGGCTAGTTCTTTACGGAATGTGTAATGAACTAGACCCATCTTCCTATATATAGAGTTTCATCATCTGCTTAATTTAAGTTTGAATTTAATTTACTTAAAGGTGAGACTGTCGAAGAGATGACCACACGGTTTAATCATCTGATAGCCGAAATGGACAAGATGAAGTTGGAATCTACTGAGATTGATAAAATTGATACACTCAAGAGTGCATTACCGAGTTCTTATTCCACCTTCCTAATGGTATTGAAGAAAGGAACTACTTCAATAATGAAGATCTGACCGCAACTAAATTCATACAAAAGATCGAAGATCGTGAGTATGATCTTAGGTGTTAGAAATCATCCAAAGATAGCCAAGATCCGGCTTTTTATGGTGGGAGTATGTCCTTGACTTCAACCATCTCTTCAATCACCACACTTCTTACACAACATTCAAGTGATAATGCAACAACTATCTATAGTGATCCACGAGCATGTTTCTACACTGCTGGAAGTTCTGGCTCACCTGGTGGTTCTGGATCTACGGAAATTCATCCACTGCAAATCCATTCTCATCTTCATCGAATGTAAACATGAAGGAAGCTAAACAAAATTTTGCTTTTTTTCTACCTTCATGACCTCTTATGAGAATCTGGTAAGTAGTAAGATTGCTTCGAGTGATCTAACAAATGAAGACTATGATCAAATTGATCCGGATGAGTGTTAGGGCATGAATTTTATGCTGAGGATCCTTATTCCTTAACTATCTTATGGATAGATTATCCTTGAAATATGTATCAGGGTATAAAGGATTGACGATCCTCGGTATTACTTGTTTACTAATGATTGCGTTTAGTATGGTGATGTGTTAGACAAGTGTGGCAGCTTTAAGACGTACTTGTATCAATTATCCTCACAGAGTATTCTCTAGCTGGAGCATGGATCCAGTATCCTGATTCAACGTAGCTGTTAATGGATGAATTCATACGAAGGTTGATGTTTAAATATCAATAACGGCTTTGAGAGTTGTTCTTCCACTTATCTCGCTACTGGACTAACGGAGCACGTGGTCAAAGGTCATGGAGCAGCTAGTGGAAGACTTCCAGATTAGTAGGGAATATAGTTATTTGTATTTTCTTATATAATCGAGATATGATCGAGTAGAGAAAACACATGTATGATCACACACATTAGAGCAGAAACAAGCATTCTCTCTATTCACTAGCTTACTTTGTAATCTCGATCATTTACTCCACAACGATTGTAACACCTTTTTTATCTAATATAAACGACGGTGATAGTTTTCACCGTCCGGGGGTTTTTTGTGTCGGAGACCACGATAATCGCATACTCATCGACCAAAGGTTACCTTGTTGATCCTTGACCGAAAAGATTCAACCAACGATTACTTGATTAATCCTTGATTGATGAGATTCGACCAAAGATTACCTTTATAAGTTTTGACCGAAGTAAGAGTATCTTGGTTAAGGGCTTTTTCCCTCGTGATCAAACCTTTGTGTTCACAAATATTACGACTACACATTTGTCATTATCGAGTTAGCACCTTACCTCACTTAATAAATTCGGATAATCGATCCTTAACAGATTTTTATGGGAAACAATTTGGCGCCCACCGTGGGGCAACTGGGGCTATAATCCATATTATTCCTGTCATTCTCAATTTTTTTATACCCATATCACTATAAATGGCCTCTCAATCAACCTCTGCATCATCAACCATGCCTTCATCGGTTTCTCTCTCATCAGGGACCTTGCCACCAATGCCTCTGCCAATCATTGGGGCACAACAAACTGCTGCTGCTGGGAGCAAGACACAACTACCAGTCATCTAGATCTCAAAAACCGCTGCTGTTGTCCCGGTGGTTAATACTAACAATGATGTTTCATCTATGTTTTCGCAGGTTAAAGCATACATGGAGCAGCAGAACAAGACCAAACAGAGGATCCTCCGTGAGATAGAAGATCTCAAGAAGAACAAGAGGCCAGCAGAGGATCTCACCCCTAGTGCCAAGGATACTAGATTTCACTAGTCCAGAATCCATGGCTCAGTTCTCACAACGGTCATCTATCCATCAACAGGGGTCCGTGGGTCAACAGCCCAAGGATCCTCGCTATTTCACCAGGATCATCTATCCTTCAACAGAGGTCCATGGGTCAGGAGGCTCAAGGATTCTCGCTAGATCAGCCAAGGCCGACTAACCTCCTACAAGGATCCATGGGTCAGCAAAATCAAGGACCCTCATATTACCAGCAAGGATCGACCATCCTTCCACAAGGATCATACGGTATTCAACCTCAAGGATCCTTCATCCCGAAACAAGGATCCTTCTTTCCAAATCAAGGATCCTCAGGCGTCCAACATCAACGATCCTCCGAAGTCCATGAAGGAGACATAATCCCCATGCAGACCATAGCCTCTGGAGGACCAACTCTTATCGCAGACCCCTCTTATCCCATCTAATCATCCGAGATGCCAACCTTCACTCAGCAAAGAGGTAAGTTGTACGATCCTTTACCCTTAGATGCTAACGGTGGTTTCATGCAGGATGCAGGTATCAACCAAGCTATGGCCAAGGAGTTACAGAAGCTCAAGGATATGATATCCAGTGTTCCCGGAGTCATAAGACCAATCCCCGAGATACCTGAGGGAAGCCACAAAGTATCCAGATTTGCTCCACCTATTTGTGATACTGAAATCCCGAAGCGGTTCTAGACTGTGAATATGAAGACTTACGACGGGACCACTAATCCTGAAGAACATGTAGCACAATATAGGGAAAGGATGGAGATCAATCCTATTCCGGTGAGACTCAAAGAAGCTTGCCTATGCAAAGGCTTTGGAATCACACTAACGGGAGCCGCGCTGAAACGGCTGCTAAGTCTTCCTCCTTTTTCAATTACTTCTTTCTCTCACTTAGTTAACTTATTTAACACTCAATTTTCATGTAGTCGGAAATTTGAGAGGTTAACCAGTGATTTATATCGTGTTGTCCAACCTAGTGATGAATCCCTCAGGGATTTCGTTACTAGATTTGGCAAGGAAGCTCTAGAAATCTCGAATCTTGACATGACTACTGCTGTTGAAGCATTCAAGATGGGAATTCAGAAGATCCCCCTCTTTTATGATGATTTAGTGATGACTCCATGCAGGACATTAGACGAAGTCAGAAACAGGGCATTGAGATACATTCGATTGGAAGAAGATAGAAGGATCCAGGATCGTCTTGGGGGGACAAAGAAAACAAGAAAACCCCGAAAAGAATAAAGGATCCTGGAACAGGAACAACAATTCGAAGTCATACACCAAGTTTAAAAATCAAAACGTACGGGCATTTGAAGAAGGAGATGACGATGAAGACTATCCTTGCATCTTCGACTATTGTTTCTCTGTAGACACTCATTCCTTGATCTGTGCCATGAAGTATCTGGGGGAAAAAGCGAGGTGGCCGCGAAAGAGTGAAAAAACTGTCGGTTTCAAGGACAAATGTAAGTGGTGCGCTTTCCACGAAGACTTTGGCCACACGACAGACGAGTACATCGGCTTAAGGAGGGAAATTGGTTACCTCTTGAGCAAGGGTCACTTTAAAGAACTCTTGGTTAGGAAAAAATCTAAGATCCAATATCCTGAAGAACTTCCACAGAAAGCAACACCACCACCACCAGATGCTCATGTGATCAACTTTGTCTCCAGAGACTACGAAATATTTCAAGATTCTTGTGCTATAAAGAAAATCCCATAGAAGAATTCGAGTTGGACGATGAGAGAAGGCCACTCATCCCCACTACTCGATTGACTGATCAGAGAATATTTTTCAATCCAAGGATTCAGGATCCTCATCAGGACAAGCTAAGTATGCAAACGATCAATTTCATCTCCGGAGGTTCAGAAATATGTGGAACTTCTTTCTCTGCCGCAAAAAGACTTTCCAAAGAAATCAAGATGGATAATGGAGATCGACCAATAGTATCGACCACCTTAACAACAGACAAAAGAATATTCTTCAATGAGGAAGACAAGCTGAACATTCAGGATCCTCATCATGACGGTTTGATTATTACTTTATTTATTTCTAACCATTATGTACGCAGGATCTTAGTTGACGGTGGCAGCTCAGTCAACATTATCCAACATGATGTCCTCAAGAAGATGAACATCCCGGATTCAGAAATCATTCCTAGGACATCGGTGCTAGTCGGTTTTAGTGGTGAAACCTAGAAAACATTGGGGGACATCAACCTCCCAATTTCTATCGAAGGGTTAAATTCATACCAAAATTTTTTGTTATAGATAACCTTTCCTGTTGCAATGTTATTTTAGGTAGGCCTTGGCTCCATGTAATGAAGGCCGTAGCCTCAACCTATAACCAATGCATCATGCTACCTACTCCTTGGGGAGTTGTAAAGATAGTAGGTGACCAAGCGGAGGCTAGGAACTATTATTATCGTCAATGAAGCCAACAGCCAAGCAAACTATAGCATAGCAACTACATCAACATCCTAGGGACGTGCTCGAAGCTCGGGAGAAAGACCTTAAAGAAGTTTCATTAGACCCCGAGAATCCAGAAGTAAAGGTGTTCCTAGGATCCAGTATCTCCAGTAAGATTGAAGAGGATATAATATCCTTCTTAGGGCGAAGAAGATCTACTTTTCCCTTCAAGCACTCAGATATGATAGGTATTTAAAAAGAGGTAATCACTCATAAACTCGGCCTTGATTTATCTGTTAAACCCGTCCATTAGAAGCGAAGGAAATTCGCTCCATAGAGGAACAAGATCATACAAGAAGAAGTTGAAAAACTTTTTAAGGCCGGTATGATCAGAGAGGTTCAATAACCTCGATGCCTTGTTTACCGATTTAAACAAGGCATGCCCCAAGGATCCTTTCCCATTACCACATTTAGATTCCATGGTGGATGCAACAGCACGACATGAAATGCTTACTTTTATGGATGCTTCCTCTGGGTTTCAACAAATTCAGATGGAACCATCTGATCAAGAGGATACAGAATTCATGACTTCTACCAGCATATACTGTTATACTGCTATGCCGTTTGGACTAAGAAATGCAGGGGCAACATACCAAAGACTGGTCAACATGATGTTCAAGGATCAGTTGGGTAAGACTATGGAAGTATAAATAGACGATATGGTAGTGAATTCAAAGAAAGCTGAGGATCACCTTAGACACCTCGAGGAAGCATTCAATATCCTTGACCATTATAACAATAAATTGAATCCGTCAAAATATCATTTTGGTGTTAAGGCTGGAAAATTTCTGGGATATATGGTAACCAAAAGAGGAATTGAAGCAAGCCCCGAACAGATTGAAGCCATCCTCAATTTGAAGTCTCCTGCAAACGCAAAGGACGTACAAAGGCTCACGGGAAGAATAGCTGCTCTCAATAGGTTCATCTCAAGATCCTCCGAGAAGTGCAAGGACTTCTATGACATCCTTAGGAAGAATAAGAAATTTGAATGGACGGAAAAGCATGAGGCTGCGCTTACAGCCTTGAAGGATTACATATCCTCAGCTCCATCTCTAATGAAGCCAATGGATGGAGAATCCTTGTATCTATATTTAGATGTCTCAGGAAATGCAGAAAGTGCCGTCTTGGTAAAGGATCATGAAGGTGAACAACATCCCATTTACTATGTAAGTAAAAGTCTTCTAGATGCGGAAGCCAGGTATTCTCATTTAGAAAAATTAATTCTGCACTCATTATGGCTTCTACTAAGCTAAGACACTATTTCGAAACTCATCCTATTATTTTAAGAACTAATTATCCTGTGAAGAATGTTCTTAGAAAACCAGAATTATCAGGTATAATGGCCAAGTGGGCTGTGAAATTTAGCGCATTTGATATCCAATACAAGCCAAGAATAGCAATCAAATCTCAAGCGCTAGCGGACTCTGTGGCTGATTTCACTGATGGAGCATCCAACGTGAGAGGAACAAGATTGGGGATCCTACTGAAATCGCCATAGGGAGACATATTACCCCAGTACATAGCTTGTAAGTTCCAAGCAACAATCAATGAAGCAGAGTATGAGGCTCTGATCGTAGGTTTGCAATTAGCCAAAAGCATGAGGATCAGGTATCTTCAAGTTTATGTAGATTCTATATTGATAACTAACCACTTTAATGGCTCGTATGCTGTTAAAGGTGAGAAACTAATGAAATATTTAGATGATGTGAATGAATTATCAAAATCCTTCAAAGTATTTAGTATTACACAGGTACCGAGGGAAGAAAACGATGGGGCAGAAGCCTTGGCAAATTTAGCCTCATCACTAAAGATTCATGAGGATTTGAAAATCCCAATAATCCACATTCTCTCGCCAGCGATAGGAGAACAAGAAGTTGGAGAGATAAAAAATGATAAAGAAATAGTGCTTTGGGATCCTTTATCCTCAATTAAAAAAGGATCATGGATCCATCCTATCAAGAACTACATTCATCCTCAAGCCAATGGTCAAGCAGAGTCTAGCAACAAGATTATCATAAACAATTTAAAGAAGAAGCTAGGATCCAAGAAGGGAAAATGGGCTGAAGAACTTCTTTATGTTCTTTGGGCAGACTGGACAACTCCAAAGAATGCAACAGGCCAAACACCCTTTCCATTGGTGTTTGGATCCGAAGCAGTAATTCCTACAGAAATGGTGGTTCCTACTGCGAGAATGAGCATTCGTGATCCTGAAACCAATGAAGAAATCCTTCTTGAAGACTTGGATACTATAGAAGAAATCAGAGACCTAGAAAAGATCAGAATGGCAGCTGGGGCATACAAGAATATCAGAATCAAAAGATTTCAAGAAGGAGACCTAGTGTTAAGGAAAGCCTTCCAAAACATAACAAATCCGGCTGATGGGAAGCTAGCGCCCAAATGGGAAGGACCTTATCAAATTGAGTCGGAAGCAGGGAAGGGGGCATATCATTTGCTCACTATGAAAGGCAACAGGTTACCAAGAGCATGGAGTGCCATCCATCTCAAGAAATATTTTTCCTGATCAGGATCCATTATCCCGAGAGGATATATTATCCAAAAAAGGATCAAGGATCCTTAAATCGGTAACATCTTTTGTGATCAATTATTCTTTTTGAATTATTACCATTAATTTAAGGATAATATATTCTTAACACTTTATTTTTTCCAAGTTTTGAATAACCATGCAGGATATAATGATTCATTTGATGTTCAAGAGGTTATCCACCTCTCCTTTGCAATTGAGGTATTATCTTATTTCTCTTTGCCTAGCCCACGTTTGGATATGACCCCCGATGGTCATATCCCCTACGGTTTAAAGGTTTTCACCTTTCTCACGATCGCCAGTAGCACACGCTATCCGATGTATATTCCAGGGCAGCGGGACCAATACAAGCTTTGTGGCTGACAATTTCATGGTTTCCGGCTTTATGGAGGATCCTACGATTTATGGTAGACGTACCATACCACCAGTTTATAACTTTTTCACGTTATCCCACGTTTGGGCTAAATCCCGGTTTGGGTGAGTCCCCAGTTAACATCCGTATTTGGGCTTGTCCCCAGTTTTGGCTTGTCCCCAGTTGAACGGGCTTGTCCCCAGTTGCACGGGCTTGTCCCTAGTATATTATTTGGGCTTGTCCCCAATTTAATGGGTTTGTTCCAAATTAGTATTATGAATTATTTGCAGTAGATTTTTTAAGTTCCATCTGAAGATCAAGAAACTAAGGATCCCGGATCCTAAAGCTATTCCTTTAAGGATCATTAAGAGTTCAATACTTCTAGTAACTTAGGTCTATCTAGACCTTCTGGTATGATCTCTGCTAATTAACTTATATATGATATTTGTTGCTATAGATTTGGATCTTTCAGTTTAAAAGGATTATTTCTTAAAATTGTTTTAATACTAAAAATTTTGCCTATCTTAAGGAGACATTATCCTAAAATTTTCCCTTTGAGGGAATTCTCTTATACGAATTTTATCAACTGTTATAGATGTCTTATCCTAATATTTGTTATTTAAAGATATTCTTTCCTAATATTATTTCCCTAAGGATATTCTATCCTAAACGATTTTCATGAGGATCTTTTATCCTAAAAATCTTTTACTTCAAACTATTTGTCAAACTATCAACAATGTTAAAGTTAGATTTAACAAATTTTTTTAAAATAAACAACAAGTAAAAAGCCAAAAGATTTATATATTAATTAAAATAAGCCGGACTTCACCATGCAAAAGATGGACCATTCATCCGGGTTAAGTAAGAGTTACTAACAGTTCATAAGTGCATGAAATTTAAAAACAAGGGCAACAAAGGCTTCATCCCCACAAACAGAGGATCCCTCCACCTTTGTCACCCCCCGCCAATTGTCTTAAGGATCATGGATCCTTTATCCTAAGTACTATTGTTTATTACAGACCATAGTAATTGTTCATAAAAACATCATAAAAGAAAATTAAAACGGACTTGGGCCTTGTCTTTTGTATCCTTCATCGCCCGTTCATGAGTTTGCTTCCGCCTCCACCATTGCCTCATTCCCACTTTCAGCTTCATCCAGACCCTTCACACCATCGTCCCTGCTTCACCTGCTTCAACCATCATAGCTTCAGCATCATCCTCTGTAGGTTCCCAGCCGGATCTACACGGAATATCTCGTTCTACGTAGGTGCGGAATCCCTACGTAAGACGTTACGAGCGTAGAAGACGATACGAGTTAACACGATCAAACACACGTTACAATAAACAAAGACACGTTGTATTGCAACCGAAAACACGTGATATCAATCACCGATTACAGAACTCGTAAACTCGATACAATGAATAACCCCTTTTCTAAACAAGCCGTAACCTAATGTTTATATAACACGACAACTTCGCCTAGCATGTTTAGGCGAAGTTGTCACTAACTTCGCTTACTCTACAAGTTCGCCTATATCAGCGAACTTGTGAGCTAACTTTGCTTATTACAAAATACTAATCCAACTAACTTGATTACATACACTATATACTGAACTACTGACATCATGCACCAACAGACTCCCCCTTGGCAGTAGCTTCATATCTTTATCTTCAAACACGTGTCTTGTAATCTTCAACAATCTTGGATCTTTCGTCTTTAAGCATGAACTCCTTCTCGTACACAAACTGATACAATTCATTGATATTTCTTCGCTTCGTCTTTCCAATAAGGAATATAAAATATCTTCTTCTCATTCAGCACCTGCAGATCAGCTTGAGACAAGTTCACTAGATGCATTGGATCATACACTCTCAGCAGCTCTTGTTCATCTTCGTCCTCCATTACTGCTTCAGCTGTTTCACAATCAACATACCACCACTTCAGATCTTTCAGCACATCCTTGGGCATTTGTTTCATCGGCACTTCTTTTAAACACCGGATCGGCTTATACTTCATAATCATCCAAGGCTTGCCATCTGCTCTCAATCCTCTATCTTTGTCTTCAATAAGTTTTCCCTTTTGTGGTTTCAACAGCTCGAACTTCTTCTCTTTTATACTTTCCTTCCAAACAATCTTTCCAATGACTCTAGCCATATTATCATCACTCCTGTTTATCAACCGCAATCTGGCTAAGTCCTTCACTTCACACTCAGGCAACGTGTTCAACGATCTCAACATCCTCTTGAGGTACTGAACACCATCATATCTTTTAATCACAAAGAGCCTCAACTGCTCATCATATATCCAACATATAATCCCCTTTCTCGATTCAGCATAACCTCTAATGTTGTAACTCTTCTTAAACATAGTAGGGACCGCCGGTTTCTTCGTTTTTACGAACCACTGAGCGTAGCCTTCTTTCCATCTTGGCTGCTCTTCCCATTCCATCTCATCATTTCCCATATCTTTACTCATATCTGCCTTATCAACATCCGGAATTTCATGCTCAATATTCTCCTCTACTATCTCTCCCTCTTCAATATCATTATCAATAACAATCTCTGCACCAATCTTCTCTATCTCTTCAACTGGTAATACATCATCATTACCTGTAAACTCATCATCCATCTCCTCAACATCCACGACCACCACCTCATCACCTGTACCGCCCGCTGCACTTGTTGACTCCCCCTGAGATGTGGAAGTCCCAAGAGCTTGTTCAGTTCTTGGCAACTCTCCACCTGCACCTTTCGATGCATTGGGATCATCGTCTCGATCATTTCGCTTCTTAGTCCTCAGCTCATCGCCTTTACAGCTCGTCTATTGTAGGTTCCCAGCCGGATCTACACGGAATATCTCGTTCTACGTAGGTGCGGAATCCCTACGTAAGACGTTACGAGCGTAGAAGACGATACGAGTTAACACGATCAAACACACGTTACAATAAACAAAGACACATTGTATTGCAACCGAAAACACGTGATATCAATCACAAACACTGGACAACTCGTTATAACTCGATCAATGAATAACCCCCTAAACAAGCCGTAACCTACAGCTTATAAACACGACAACTTCGCCTAGCATGTTTAGGCGAAGTTGTCCCTAACTTCGCTTACTCTACAAGTTCGCCTATATCAGCGAACTTGTGAGCTATCTTTGCTTATTACAAAAAACTAATCCAACTAACTCGATTACAGACACTATATACTGAACTACTGACATCATGCACCAACAGACTCCCCCTTGGCAGTAGCTTCATATCTTTATCTTCAAACACGTGTCTTGTAATCTTCAACAATCTTGGATCTTTCGTCTTTACGCATGAACTCCTTCTCGTACACAAACTGATACAACTCTTTGATATTTCTTCGCTTCGTCTTTCCAAGAAGGAATAAAAAATTATCTTCTTCTCATTCCGCACCTGCAGATCAGCTTGAGACAAGTTCACTAGATGCATCGGATCATATACTCTCAGCAGCTCTTGTTCATCTTCGTCCTCCATTACTGCTTCAGCTGTTTCACAATCAACATACCACCACTTCAGATCTTTCAGCACATCCTTGTGCATTTGTTTCATCGGCACTTCTTTTAAACACCGGATCGGCTTATACTTCTTATCATCCAAGGCTTGCCATCTGCTCTCAATCCTCTATCTTTGTCTTCAATAAGTTTTCCCTTTTGTGGTTTCAACAGCTCGAACTTCTTCTCTTTTATACTTTCCTTTCAAACAATATTCCCAATGACTCTAGCCATGTTATCATCACTCTTGTTTATCAACCCCAATCTGGCTAAGTCTTTCACTTCACATTCTAGCAATGTATTCAATGATCTCAACAGCCTCTTGAAGTACTGAACACCATCATATCTTTTAATCACAAAGAGCCTCAACTGCTCATCATATATCCAGCATATAATCCCCTTTCTCGATTCAGCATAACCTCTAATGTTGTAACTCTTCTTAAACATAGTAGGGACCGCCGGTTTCTTCGTTTTTACGAACCACTGAGCGTAGCCTACTTTCCATCTTGGCTGCTCTTCCCATTCCATCTCATCATTTCCCATATCTTTACTCATATCTGCCTTATCAACATCCGGAATTTCATGCTCAATATTCTCCTCTACTATCTCTCCCTCTTCAATATCATTATCAATAACAATCTCTGCACCAATCTTCTCTATCTCTTCAACTGGTAATACATCATCATTACCTATAAACTCATCATCCATCTCCTCAACATCCACGACCACCACCTCATCACCTGTACCGCCCGCTGCACTTGTTGACTCCCCCTGAGATGTGGAAATCCCAAGAGCTTGTTCATTTCTTGGCAACTCTCCACCAGCACCTTTCGATGCATTGGGATCATCGTCTCGATCATTTCGCTTCTTAGTCCTCAGCTCATCGCCTTTACAGCTCGTCTCCCCCTGAGATGCCAAGAATTCCTTCAAAGCATCAATGATTTTGCCATGTTCTATCAGCAGGGACGACTGTATTTGATACTCTGCAACAAGGCGCTGAATAGCATGGGTCTGGATAAGATTCACCCTTGATTGTTCTGCCACGACCCTTTCAAGCGCTGCTATTCGTTCCGAGTCGGATGAGGTTGCATCGAAATCAAACCTCAGATGTGATATATCTTTAGTGTACTGAGGAGGGATTTCCAATGTAACCGGGACCTCAGAAGTAGGCGTAAACGTAACCAAAGAAGGTATCGTCACTGACAACCCTGCAGTCGCTACAACCGTCGACTCAATAAATCTTGCCACAACCTCCGTTGGAGTAAGAGTTGGAGGCGGCAACGATACAATCTCAGGAGCCGAAAGTTGGAATGTAGTGGGTGGGAGGCCGAATACAGATGAGGTAGCCACCACGGGAACATCCGTGGCGCTTGGCCTTGTAACTTGTAATGACGAATGGACCATTGTCATACCGGACAGTGCGGGTGGAGTGAAACGTACCACCCTTGAGCTCTCACCAGCTCCCGAACCTGCACCTGCCCGTTCCCTTCTTGATCTACGAATCAGCTGATGTACTTCTTCTTCAAAATCTGACTCACTGTCATCATCAGCTCTTTTTCTTTTCCCATGAATTCGTTCTTGAGTTACCAAAATTTGTCTCGCTTCACCCACATCATCATCTGAATCAGAATCAGCCACCGTCTGAGCTGGCCTAGCAATATTCACACTCGAAACCCCTTCAACTGAGACTTGCACATTTTCTTCAGGATCAACACGATCCATATCAAAGAAACCTTGACCACCAAATGCCACATCAAGGTCTACATTATCCTCTGGTGACACAACAGGAGCAGCAGGTATTGCTTGAGGTGCTCCAGCCTGTTGTGGTTGAGGGTCCCGAAACTCGTCCCCACGAGCTGGAACATACTCTGGGTTGATCAAGTACCCAAATAGTGGAGTATGTTTAGGACGGAGCTCAGGTTTACTCCTCGCACTGGATGATCTGCACTGGGCGAAGATCCATTTACTTACACTTTCCACGTATCGAATCGGGCGACGCTGAGGTAACGTGGGAGCAACATGATTCAAGATCATTTGGAGGAATCTTAAATACATGAGAAATCTCTCACGCGCCATCGCTCTTCTTTGACGATCAATCTCATAGAATACCATCTGACTAAAGCTGTAACGCTTATTGTAAGTCAGAGCAGTCATCGCCGACAGCATGGTCGCGCCCATCCCATCAGTACCAGCCTTTCTCCCTGACATGCACACGATCATCACATGCATGAGAAAGCGCCACTGGTCTAGCAAGAACCCCTTGCGTCTCTGAGTATCCCCCAAGGGACCAGAATATCCCATTCTCAGAAACGCACCATCTCGGAATGGAGCCACAAAGTCTGTCGGGTCGTCTCTCGTTTCATCTCCGAACTGCAAAGCCACCCGGATATGTTCAGATGAGAACTGAACAATCTGATTATTGACCGTTGCACGCATGACCGGGGGCTCGACTCGACAGTCATATTCCACGGTCTGCAAGAAATCTTCGATGTTTGGCAAAGATATCGGCAGTGTTGTGGTAATCGCGTGGGATATACGCGAGCGGAGTAAGAATGTGATGATCTCACGGAAATCATCAACACCGCTCGCATCCGGGTCTAATGTTATGTACATGTTATGACCCGGGAAAAACTGTCGTTGGTTATCTCCACCTTCATCACCACCTGCGCCACCTGCTCCAGCTACAGCAGCCATTTCTGCAACAAACAGGCTAAGTTAGATAAATGTCAAGGCAAATCACAAGTTCGCCTGTTACCATGAGCGAAGTTGTGATTTATTCTGTATAGGCGAAGTTAGAGGTGGGGCGAAGTTGGGAACAACTTCGCCTCAATTTGAACTTCGCCGGATAACAATTAAGTAAAAAGGGCCAGGCGAAGTTAATGATAACTTCGCCTAACCACAACCTCGCCTCAAATACTGTTACATAATTAATTATCAGGCGAAGTTAAACCTCAGGCAAAGTTAAGAATAACTTCGCCTAACCTGTAAGTTCGCCTGAATATGAATCGGCAACAGTTAGGTTTTCGAATCGACGTGTAGTTGGTGAATTTGGAGATTGCGGATCTCGTAAAACATGATTTTAAGACGATTTAGGCGATTAAGTTGATTACGACCACGTGAAAAAGGTTTGAAAATCGGGTATTGAAGTTTCGAATAAACGGGGTCGTGAATTGGGTCAAAACGACCGATGATTAACGTCAATGATAGTGAATATACGACACTATAAGCCTACACACCTTTAATCACGGATTAGAAGTGAGAAAATAATAACACAGATAATCGAGAAATAAGTTCGCCTAGGGTTCCGATAAGTTCGCCGGGTTACAGGAAGACAAGTTCGCTGAGTTTTTGAAATAATGAACAGTTTGACCTTAAAACTTCTTTATATAGGGTCAGAGTTATACAGGCGAAGTTATGGATAACTTCGCCGATATGAAAATTTACAAAACAAACCCCATAATTTGAACAATTTGCAATTAAGTTTTAAAACATCTTTTAAAGAATTAAATGATACGATCAAGACCAAGTAACCAGGTATAAAATCAAACAACTACATAAGTAGAAAAAATATTTTAACTATAAAGTACACGGGATCAAATTTCAGTCTAATTAAGTGACTGTCACACAGATCCAAGTTCAGCTGTATTATGACATAAAGAAACAGGTTGTAAGCAGGTAAATAACTTAAAATGGTTTTCATCGTTTCTGTGATACGGGTTAGGTTCAATTAAGCTCAAAACTTAAATGGGCAACAACTCAGAGATTATGATGCCTCCTATCAATTCTCAAAGCATATTTGGATTTCCCCAAGTCACCCCGAGTTGACCTCGACCCGTAGTGTCTGTTTAACTAGTAAGTACACAACTCTGTAGACTCTTCTTCCCTTTCTCCTTCTTACATCTTGATTGAGAAGTATTAACATTATGAACTCTAGAATGTCTCAATAACACACATTTTTTTTTAAGTATTTACACAACTTCAGAGTAGTAAACAACTGCAAGTCCCGAATCTGGATCACTGCAGTTTCTTGACACGCTATCGTCACGGGAATCAGAACACTCACGGGCTCGTGTATGACTGGGTAATCGCTTTTCTGCCTATCATTCGAAAAGATATATATGGAGACATGCACAACTCTTAAGGAGTTTCCACGTAAAATCGAGTAGATTTAGTTAGTATCACTTCAACTTTTACGCACCATAAAAAGCTACCATGAATCAGTTTATCTATCACTTTCCAAGGTTGGATCAATTTTCTGTTAAACATAGTAAAGGGACTTCTTACGAAGTAGTAGACTTGAAAAATAATTTCATCTCCAGAAAAAATCTTAACTTCAATCGCCCCGATCAAATTGATGTTTTCAGGTAAACGGCTATCCTGAAGATCCAATGGATCAGCTGGACCGACCACATACAAGTATGTGTCCTTCTAACTAAGTATGAACGATTAATTTTCAGCGAAAGAATTAAAAACACATCATAAACCGCCCCGGTCACTTTCAGTTATCTGGTTAATGGCTATCCTCATATTCTACAAGTAGAAATGAGGACCAAACATATCCGAAAATATGTCCTTCAAACTGAGGCAACCGACATAATTCTAAGCGATAGTGACGTTTTTTTTTTTTTAAACAAAAACACAAAACACGGTTACTCGGGATTGATCATCCCATTTAGCTCAACAAGGTTTTGAAAACGATTTTTGTCAAACGCTTTAGTAAACAAGTCAGCGAAATTATCTAACGTATCAACCTTTTCGAGCACAATCAGTTTCTTCTCAGCACAATCCCGTAAAAAATGATGACGGATGTCAATATGTTTAGTTTTGCTATGCTTTACGGGATTGTTAGTTACTGAGATAGCAGCAGTGTTATCAATACAAATAGGAGTATGAGTGAAATTTAGACCATAATCGCGCAATTGCTGTTGAATCCAAAAAAACCTGGGAGCAGCAGTTCGATGCTGCCATGTATTCTGCTTCACAGGTTGAAATGGCGACTGAGGTCTGCTTCTTGCACTGCCATGACACTAATCTGCCTCCAAGAAACTGACATCCACCTGTTGTTGACTTCCGACTCTGATTGCATCCTCCATAATCAGAATCTTCTACTTTTACGCATTTGGTGCCAATCGCATGCACATTCTTCGGTTTTGCAACCAAGCACCATACCTCCATCTTCTTAAAGTGGGCTAATTCTTCTTGCATGGCTTCGACCCACGAGCTGTCCTTGAGAGCCAATTGATTGTTCTTTGGTTCAATCTGGCTGATGAAGCAGGTGTACAGGCATTCGTTAATTATGCCCGTATCTTTAATGCTTGTGTAAACTCAGGTGTGCTCATTCAAGCTTTGTCTTGTTTGTACACCGTCGGACAGATCACCTATCACGTTCTCCGAAGGGTGATTTTTGTGAACTCTCGTAGTCGGAACCAAACTGACATCCAGATTGTCTTCCAGGTTCGAAGGTAGCTCATCAATGGGTGATTGTTGTTGAGAGTGAAATGGATTGAAGAATTCCTCTTCTGTAGAGGCAGCAGGGGTATCGACAGCATTTGACGAGGAAGGCTGACATTCATTGTACAACGGTCTTTGCACAACTTTGTCTTCCTCATCGTAAAGCATCTTCGTAGCTATTCTTTCATCAACTTCTGCACAATCCAAGTAAGGTATGTTAAAAGATTTAAAAAGCCTATCATAGTCGAAAACCCCAGCGGGTCCCGTGCTTGGTTTTGGTGATTTGTAACTTGTGATATCAGTGTTACACACCACCTCAACCTTGCTGGTCGATGTATTAAAGACTCGTCTGTTGGGAGTCCTAACAACATATCCGACTAAAATACCTTCGTCGGCTATTTCACCAAATTTAGAATTTGTCTTTAATATCGAACACGGGGACCCTAATGGTTCGAGACCACTCAAGTTGGGCTTTCTCCCATGCATAAGTTCATAACATGTTTTATTCAATCTTTTAACAGTTAACACTCTATTAAGGATATAACAGGCTGTAGCAACAGCTTTAGCCCAGAACACCACAGGAAGTTTCGAATCAGCCGGCATGGTTCTGGCTCCTTCAATTAGCGTTCTGTTTTTCCTCTCAGCCACCCCATTTTGTTGCGGAGTATACGGAGCGCTGTACTGATGTTCTATCCCTTTCTGTAAGCAGAAGATCTCCATCTGATAGTTTTTGAACTCTATCCCATTGTCACTCTTGATGTATTTAACTCTTTTCCCCATAATATTCTCAACTTTGGTAATCAAATTTATTACCATCTGAACCGTTTCATCCTTTGACTTCAGGAAATATACCCAAGAGTATCGAGAGAAATCATCAATGATCACCAAGCAGTATGATGTTCCACCTAGGCTTTTTACATTCACGGAACCGAAGAGATCCATGTGAAGTAGGTCTAGGGTACTGACAGTTGAATTAACCTTCTTGGTGTGATGGGATTTCATGTGTTGCTTTCCCTTTTTGCACGATAAGCATTGGTCTTCAAAGTTGAAATTCTTCAAGGGAACACCCAGCACCAGCCCATTCTTGACAATGTAGTTCATTTTCCGAAGATGAATATGCCCCATTCTTCTATGCCATAACTCGGACTCCGATTCAGTTGCTTTTGACAGAAGACACGATTCTTCTGTTGCCATCTCTGTCGACCTCATGTCCATAATATACGTATTCTTTTCTCTTGGAGCCTTCATAACTATCCAATCCTCTGGTACCGTGAAACCAGGATACAGCACGATCGCTTCATTCTTGGTAAAGAGCACAGTGTAATCTTTGTCACAGATCTGCGATACACTCAGTAGATTATGCTTCAGTTCTTCAACGAAATTCACTTTCTCTAACGTCATTTTCCATTTGTCACCGTCCCAATTCCAGTAATCCTTCCACCGCTCTCTCCAGCAAAACTCACTCTTCCTCCCTGAACAGGTTTCCATTCGTGTAACAAATTCTTGTTACCCGTCATGTGCCAGGAATAGCAACTATCTACAACCCATAGATTGTTTGCAGCCCTGTTCAACTGTTCCTGCACGATTAAAGCAGAGGATTAAAATCTGGGGACCCAAGACCTATTGGTCTTGGGTCGATTAAATATGTTAAAATGCATCCCGTACTTTTGCTGTCCAAAGTTAGTATTAGTATGATATCTGTAAGTCCTAAAAGGATACCTTCTTGTAAATTGACTATGAGGCCATCCAAACCTTCGTGAATTAAATGAATTATTACTCATGATTTGGTTGTTAACAGGGAAAAACTGAGATCGATTTCTTTGAAAACCAGGATTAGTCCAATGTCTGAACTTTGATGAGTTTTCATTTTTACCATTATAGTGTATACCGTTAGTTCTATTCTCAGTTTTCGAAGGCCTCACACCTCTGAATCTCTGCTTCAGAGGGCAATCAGCAATCAGGTGTCCTAATTGATTGCATCTGAAACAACTCCTGTGTTCAACTTTCTTTTCAATAGTTGTTTTAGATGTTGAGGCTGCATTACTGCCCGTTTGTCTCACATATGGTGGGACATACGGGTTTAGTGGAGAATTCTTTTCATTTGATTTATGTTTCTCTCCACTTTTTGGTAACACTGCCTCTTCTTTTGTCTCACTCGATTCAGATGACTTGTCCGAGTTTGATGAGACAGGACTAGAAACAGAAATCTTAACACTCGAAACAGGCTTACTTGTTTCGCCTTTACTAACTTCTGGTTCTTTAATAGTAACCTTAACCGGAACTGTCTGACCAAAATCAACATCAACAGATTTCTGATTACTAGGATCATAAGTATAGTTATGATTGTAAGGTGGTGGAACTTCATGATATCCAATTCCTCCTCTTTTAACTGGGGAACTTTGATCACTAACGAGGTGATCAAGTATCGCGGAGGAATTTCTAAATTGCTCAAGCTTTCTGTTAAGTTCCACCACTTTCACCTGGTGATCAGCTATCTGTTTATCCCTTTCAGCTATTAGTTTGGTTTTCTCTTCTAACACTTCATAGCTAAGATCAATTACTTGAATTTTTTCATCTAGATTTGCTTTAAGACTTCTAATATCTTTCTCACTAGCTTTTATTTTTACCTTATAACTGTTTTCTCTAGCTTTAGTGAAATGATGATCTTCTTTTAATGTTTTAAATTGAGCATCCAAACTAACAAACTGATTAGTTATAGTTGTCAATTGTTCAGACAGATTTTCACATTTAGTACAAGGGAGTTTGGTACTTACCTCGGAGAGCTGGTCTGTCACTTCTGCCATGTAAGCTTCATTTTCTCCAGTTACTTTCTCACTTCCTGCAGTTTCGATGTTCGCTAAATTAGCCTGTTCTAATACATCCTCAACATGCAGATTCCAGTTGTACTCCCCGTCTTGTCTGGATATCATAGCCCTATTCTCATTACCACTCCTACTCTGTTGTGTAGACATGTTCTAACTGCGTTCTACACGTTCATTTGTGCACTCCTTCGCAAAGTGTCCATTTTGTTGACAGTTATAACATCGCACCTTTGACTTGTCAAAACCTGGTCTTTCACCAACAAACTTTCTACCTGTCTTCTTCATAAACCTCTTAACTCTTCTCACAATCATCGCCATCTGCAACTGCAGATCCATCTCTTCCAGATCATCAGCTTCGATCTGATCATAGTCTTCGTCCAAAGTTGCAGGATCAACAATCTTACCCTTACTGTAATTTTCATATGAAGCAATGAAAGATGCATAGAGAGCAAACTGCTGTTCAGCAGATTTAACACTCATGGGCATCTTTGAGTAGTTGTTGTTCGAAACACTTGGAGAAAAACTACCCTTGGTTGCTTGAGGTTTAGAAGCATTTGATCCACCAGCTACAAAACACACATCACCATTCATGTTGAGAGATACATGACCTTCATGTGTTGAGTTACCGCCCGAGTCTCCCTTTGAGTAGTAAGCAGACGATTCAGACTTCGAACTTGAACTTGAATTAACCTTTGCACCATACATACCTGGATCCTGAACCTGATCAGTTGGTGTCTCTTTACGAACCATGTTAAGTTCAAAAGTTCTTAGTTTGTTAACTGCTGTTTCCAAGTCATAGTCGGCAAACTCTTTGTCTTCTCTCATCAAGATAGTGTACATCTCCCATTTCGATGGGAGCGCATCAAGAAGCTTTTCCACGATCTCATCTTCTTTGTAAGCAATGGAATAATTGCTGAGTTCGGTCATCAGATGATAATATCTCGTGATGATATCATCAAGTGATTCATTCTTCAAGTACTTGAACACCGAGAATTGGGTTTTAAGTAGTTTAATCTTTGATGCACGAATCCCCACATTACCCTCAAATCGGTTTTCAAGCGCTTCCCAAAGTTCTCTAGCAGTTTTATACTTCTTGAAGGTGTGAAGAATCTCTTGTGGAAGAGCCATTGTTATCGCTGCATGAGCTTTGCTTTCAGCCTCATACATTTTCTTTTCTTCTTCTTCCATCTTGTTGTATTTCTTAATCTGATCACGACCCTCATACTCAGCAGTTGGTGGAATGTATCCACCTTGAATGCATACCCACATCTTAGCATCTTGGTATTTGACATATTGTTCAAACCGATCCTTCCACGCCACGAAATCGGTTCCCTTAAGCATCTTCGGTGCCTTAGTAGCTGAACCCGCTTCCACTTCCATCTTCACCAGTTCCGTAATGTTTATAGAAGTCATCTTTCACGAAACACAAACAAACCCGAAAAATAAAAATTTTATTCTTAACAGTACTGTAGGCGAAGTTGAAGTTAACTTCGCTTAAGTCTGAACTTCGCTTGAATTCGTAACTTCGCTCTCTTTTCTAAATTCGCCTGATTTAGCGAAGTTGTGGATAACTTCGCTTAAGATAAGCGAATTTGTGTGGTAGGCGAAGTTGTGGGTAACTTCGCTTGAGATAAGCGAACTTGTGTGGAAGGCGAAGTTGTAGATAACTTCGCTTAACCTTATATCTTCGCCTAAACCCTAAAAACAGTAGCGGCAACTTCGCCTGATGAACACGATGATTTTTCAGGTTTGATTTCTGGATTTTGCGAGGTATGCGAAGGTGTTATGGGTTGTTTTTGATGGTGGGAGGTGAGTAGGACACAAAAACTCGGTAAACTCGTCCCGCGAATAGTCGAACGGAACGATTTCTACACCCGCGTGATAATCCTGAACCACACAATCACGAGCAAAAGCTCTGATACCAATTGTAGGTTCCCAGCCGGATCTACACGGAATATCTCGTTCTACGTAGGTGCGGAATCCCTACGTAAGACGTTACGAGCGTAGAAGACGATACGAGTTAACACGATCAAACACACGTTACAATAAACAAAGACACGTTGTATTGCAACCGAACAAACGTGATATCAATCACCGATTACAGAACTCGTAAACTCGATACAATGAATAACCCCTTTTCTAAACAAGCCGTAACCTAATGTTTATATAACACGACAACTTCGCCTAGCATGTTTAGGCGAAGTTGTCACTAACTTCGCTTACTCTACAAGTTCGCCTATATCAGCGAACTTGTGAGCTAACTTCTCTTATTACAAAATACTAATCCAACTAACTCGATTACAGACACTATATACTGAACTACTGACATCATGCACCAACATCCTCGCCTCCACCCAAGTCGATCAAGGCTTGCTTCCATTCTTTGATTTCCCACGAAGACTTATCAAAGGATGGATCATTGGCCTCAGTCACCAATTTGATCCTAGCCTCGAGGACCGACTTGGCTGCCAAGACATTCGCCTCTTCAGTAGCCCGATTGATTTCGTCTTGCATCTGGATGGCCAGGGCAGCAGCATGCTCCTATATCTGCCTCTTCTCTTTGGTCATCTTCGAGAGGGCCTTATCCTTAGCAAGAGCCATTGATCTCATCGCGGTAAGGGTCTCTTCATGCTCTGCGACAGTCTTCTCATAGTGGCTTCGGGCTGAATTGATGGCTTATAAATGGAAGCAGGATAAGCTTGGGAGGATACTTGAATAATAAAAATTGACAAGAAAAAAGGTTCCTTACAGTAGAAAGCATTTCCAGAATATGCTTTTCGGCAACAAAGGGGTTCTCTGGATCTGAACTCTTCTTTCTCTTAGATCCTGACTTTGCTGGAGTTGTGATCGGACGAGGCTCGGATGTAGGGGTTGATTTCGGGGTCTCTTTCTTGGTAAACATGCAATTGATATCCTTGAAGGAGAACTTGGAAGCAGGCTTTCATGATTTCGGAGCACCTGTAAACAGCAAATGACAGATAAGTTTTCAACTCTTGACACTTTTTAATAATAAAAAATTATTACTCTCACTTGACATGATTGATTCTGAATTTGATCCTTGAACAGCTTCAATAAACTTTTCTTGAAAACTCCTGATTGCAGGATCCAGTGATAAAAACTTCTTCACTCTGTCTTCAACACCCGGTAGATCAACCAGCAAATTGAAATTTTCAACTACACAGGCAATAAAAATTATTAGCAGAAGAATAAAGTATCATATCTAGGTAACCTAAGGATACTAGATCCTACCATTTCGTATCCACTTTTTGAGAAGGTTAGTTCCACCGGGAATGGGATCTCGACTTACGAAGAAAAATTGTTTTTTCCAGAGGGTACCATTAAGGGTGACTTTGAAAATGGGAATTTCCAGGTGAGGTTTCGATTTGAAGACGAAGTGCGTGAAACCAAGGGTAACAAGATTTCACAGGTATGCCAATTCAGCTAGGCAGAACTCAACTCCTTCCTCCTCGGTTACCCTCTCTATGGTATGAAGGGTTCTCCATAAATCGGCATGGTCTGTATATAACAGATTCCCGTAAGCGTGAAGAACCTTTGGGTGAAATCGGGAAATGGATACTTGTAACCTATCAGAAACGGTTGGGCCGGAAAGCAAATCCAATTTTTCGAGATACTATCGCTACGGGCTGTAAAATCAAAGGGTCGGAAAACTGTATCGGATGGGAAGTGTGATTGGATTTCATCGATTTCCGGGTCTGTGAATTTACAGATCTCGGATGTGGGGGCTTGGAGCATACCTTGTGGATAAAGATCATCCGAGTCGATATGATTGAAAGAAGAAGACGAAGAGGGTACAAGAGTGGTTGACATGTTAAAAGAAAATAAACAAAGAGAAAGAAGGATACCTGAGAGACGCCTGGATCTATGGTTATAAGAAGATTATGATTATCGCATATATAGGCGGCGTATAATTATGGTTTGTAGATATTAAACCGCCTGATACACGTCTAATCGCCTTCTTTTTTGCGGGGATTTGAAATTCAAAATGACAGCTGTTTCGCACTGTTAGGGCACGAAAATTTGACACTGTGGATACGTTATCCTGACATATGTTCTTGGATCAGTTATCCTTGGACAGATCCTATTAGGATTAGAGGTCCTCAGTAATTGGTATTATTAACAATTGTTTCTTGTGTGTAGGTTTTTATTTAATAGGTATAACGGCGCCAAGACTTATTCCACCGTATATCTCGCTATTGGACTTGTCAAACACATGGTTAAAGTCATGGATGAAGATAGTGGGAATGTGGCGCATTTATAGGACTTTATGTTGTGTCACAAATAACTGAACACTGAGGATATGTTATTCTTGAAGACGTGTCTGGAACAATTATCCTTCTGAAGAGTTCCAGAGCTATATCAGGATCATGGATCCTCGGTATTTGGTGCTGTTAACGGTTGTTTCTCATATGAATGTTGATCTTTATCAACATTAACGGCTCCTAGACTTATTCTTCCACTTATTTCGCTGCTGGACTTCTATGGCACATGGTCAAAGTGATGGGAGTGGCTAGTGGAGGACTTGCAGATTTTTAGGGGTTATTTGTTAGTTAGTTATTTTACTTTTTCTTTATAAATATTTGAGTTGTGATCAACCCTAGGACACACATGGTTCACTAGCTTTACTACTGTTTATTTTAGCTCACAAATTCTCTGTAATCTCACACACACTTAGCTTGTTTGTAATCATTGATCAACAACTCCACAACACTTGTAACCACCTTTTATTATCAATATAATCGACGGTGATAGTTTTCACCGTCCGGGGTTTTTTGTGCCGGAGATTACTATAATCACGCACTATCCGACCAAAGGTTACCTCGTTGATCTTGACCGAAGTGATTCGATCAAATATTACCTTGTTAAGTTTTGACCGAAGTGAGATTATCGTATTCAAGGGTTTTTTCCCTCGTAATCATATCACGGTGTTTATCTCCATTTCGTTCATATAATCGTTGTGTTCATCAAGATTTCGTATATACATTCGTTGTTATCATTTTATCACTAAACCTCACATAACAGATTTGGATACATTATCCTTAGCATACTTCTATCCAAAACAATTTGGCGCCCACCGTGGGGAAATTGGTGCTATAATCCGTATTATTCGTGTCGATTTTCAATTTTTCATACCCACATTACTATCAATGGCCTCTCAATCAACCTTTGCTTCATCAACCAAGCCGGCTATGGTTCCTCTCTCATCAAGGACTTTGCAACCAATGCCTCCGCCAATCACGGGAACGCAACAGCCGGCTGATGCTGCGAGCAAGACGCAACAACCAGTCTTCCAGAGCTCAAAAACCGCTGCTGCTGCACGCGTGGTTAATACTAACAGTTATGTTTCATCTATGTTTTCGCAAATTAAAGAATACATAGAGGAGTAGAACAAGACCAACAAGAGGATCCTCCGTGAGATAGAAGATCTCAAGAAGAACAAGAGGCCAGCAGAGGATCTCACCCCCCTGATGCAAAGGATGCTGGATTTCACCAGTCCAGAATCCATGGCTCAGTTCTCACAAGGATCATCTATCCTTCAACAGGGGTCCATGGGTCAACAGGCCCAAGGATCCTCGCTATTTCATCAAGGACCATCTATCCTTCAACAAAGGTCCATTGGCCAACAGGCTCAAGGATTCTCGTTAGATCAGCCAAGGTCGACTAACCTCCAACAAGGATCCATGGGTCAGCAGAATCAAGGATCCTCATATTATCGACATGGATCAGCCATCCTTCCACAAGGATCCTACGGTACCCAACCTCAAGGATCCTTCATCCTGAATCAAGGATCCTTCTTTCCAAATCAAGGATCCTCAGGCGTCCAACATCAACGATCCTCCGAAGTCCATGAAGGAGGCATAATCCCCATACAGACCATAGCCTCTGGAGGACCAACTCTTATCGCAGACCCTTCTTATCCCATCTACTCATCCGAGATGCCAACCTTCACTCAGCAAAGAGGTAAGTTGTATGATCCTTTACCCCTAGATGGTAACCGTGGTTCAATGCAGGATGCAGGTATCAACCAAGCTATGGCCAAGGAGCTGCAGATACTCAAGGATATGATATCCAGTGTTCCCGTAGTCATAAGATCAATCCCCGAGATACCTGAGGGAAGCCACAAAGTATCCAGATTTGCTCCGCCTATCTGTGATGCTGAAATCCGAAGCGGTTCCAGACTCCGAATATGAAGACTTACGATGGGACCACTGATCCTGAAGAACATGTAGCACAGTATAGGGAAATGATGGAGATCAATCCTATTCCGGAGAGACTCAAAGAAGCTTGCCTATGCAAAAGCTTTGGATCCACACTAACGGGAGCCGCTCTAAATGGATGTTAAGTCTTCCTCCTTTTTCAATTACTTCTTTCTCTCACTTAGTTAACTTATTTAACACTCAATTTTCCTGTAGTCGGAAATTTTAGAGGTTAACCGATGATTTATATCGTGTTATCCAACCTAGTGATGAATCCCTTAGGGATTCATTACCAGGCTCTGCAAGGAAGCTCTAGAAATCCCAAATAACGGCTGTTGAAGCATTCAAGATGGGAATTCAGAAGATCCCCCTCTTTATGATGATTTAGTTATGACTCCATGCAGGACATTAGACAAAGTCAGAAACAGGGCTTTGAGATACATACGATTGGAAGACGACAAGAGGATCCAGGATCGTCTAAGGAATCAAACAAAGCAAGAATCCTCCGACATGATGTTCTTCAGAATATGAACATACCAGACTCCGAGATCATCCCAAGGACATCAGTGCTAGTTGGTTTCGGTGGAGAAACCAAGAAGACATTGGGGGACATTAACCTCCCAATATATATCAAAGGGTTAAATTCTTACCATAGATTTTGTGTTATTGATAACCTTTATTGTTGCAATGTTATTTTAGGCAGGCCTTGGTTACATGGGATGAAGGTGGTGGCTTCTACTTACCACCAATGCATTAAACTCCCAATTCCTTGGGTGTAGTGAGGATAGACGGTGATCAGGTGGAGGCCAAAAACTATTACCTTCATCAATGAAGCCGACAGCCAAGCAAACTATAGCATAGAAACCACAGCAAGATCCTTGGACGTACTAGAAGCTCGGGAGAAAGACATTATAGAAGTATTGTTGGATCCCGAGGATCAAGATGTAAAGATGTTCCTTGGATCCGATATCACTAGTGAGATCAAGGAGGATATGATATCCTTCCTAAGCAAAGAAAATCCACATTTGCCTTCAAACATTAAGACATGACAGCTCCTCCTCTAATGAAGCATGTGGATGGAGAATCCTTATATCTCTACCTAGCTGTTTCAGGAAATGTTGTAAGTGTTGTCCTTGTGAAGGACCAAGAAGGTGAACAACATCCCGTTTATTATATAAGTAAGGGTCTTTTAGACGCAGAAGCCAGGTATTCTCATTTAGAAAAGTTAATTCTTGCACTTATTATGGCTTCTACTAAATTAAGAAATTATTTTGAGACTCATACTATTATTTTGAGAACTAACTATCATGTTAAGAATGTACTTAGAAAGCCAGAATTGTCAGGTAGGATGGCTAAGTATGAGCCTAGAACAGCTATCAAATCCCAGGCACTCGCAGACCTTGTGGCTGATTTCAGTCGTGACATACAGAAAGAAGCCGACTTGGGGGTCCAACAACTGGAAAAAGAACAAGGATCATGGGATACTCTTCATCGATGGTGCTTCCAATGTAAGAGGAACATGATTGTGGATCCTACTGAAATCACCACAGGGGGACATATTACCCCAGTCCGTAGCTTGTGAGTTCCTAGAACAAACAATGAAGCAGAGTATGAGGCTCTGATCGCAGGTTTGCAATAGCCAAAAGCTTGAGGATCAGGTATCTTCAAGTTTACGTAGATTCTTTATTGATAACTAACCACTTTAATGGCACGTATGCTGTTAAAGGTGAGAAACTAATTTAATATTTAGACGTTGTGAAGGAATTATCTAATCCTTCGAAATATTTATTATTACACAGGTACCGAGGGAATAAACCGCTGAGGCAGATGCCTTAGCAAACTTAGCCTCGTCTTTGAAGATTCCTGAGGAGTTTAAAATCCCAATAATCCACATTCTCTCGCCAGCGATAGGAGAACAAGAAGTTGGAGAGATTACAATTGATAAAGAAATCGTGCTCTAGGATCCTTTATCCTCAAATAACAAAGGATCATGGATCCATCCTATAAGAACTACATTCAGACTAGAGAAATTTCAGCCACAAAAAAACGCAAGTCCTTCAAACTCAAGGTATCCCTATATATTTTGTTAAACGATATAGTATATAGGAAATCTCTTGCAGGTCCATATCTCAGATGCATTGAGGATCCTGAGATCCAAGAAGTACTCAAGGATTTTCATAAAGGAGATTGTGACAATCACACAGGTGGAAGAGCGTTATTTTCCAGGATACTCAGAACTGGATACTTCTGGCAAACAATGAAGAAGGATGCAGTGGAGTATTCAAGGAAATGCGATGCTTGTCAACGACACGCGAACATCCTTCATCAACCAGTGGTGCCTCTGTATCCTATATCCATCTCATGACCTTTCATGAAATGGGGTATGGATATTGTAGGCAAGCTACCAAAAGCACCAGGTGGAAAGGTCTTTATGCTTGCAATGACTGACTACTTCTCCAAATGGATTGAGGCAGAAGCATTTGTACAAGTCCGAGAAAGGGAAGTAATATCTTTTATTAAACGAAATATTATAACTAGATTTGGTATTCCTGCGGAAATTGTTTGAGACAATGGTTCACATTTTATGGGTCCCAGTTTATCGGAATAGAACAACTAACTTTTGTGACAGTTGGGGCATCAAAATGATTACTTCCACTCCGGTTCATCCTCAAGCCAATGGTTAAGCAGAGTCTAGCAACAAGATTATCATCAAAATCTAAAAAAGAAGCTAGGATCCAAGAAGGGAAAATGGGCCGAAGAACTTCCTTATGTTCTCTGGGCAGACAGGACTACCGCTAAAAATGCAATAGGCCAGACACCCTTCTCATTAGTGTTTGGGTCAGAAGAAGTAATTCCTACAGGAATGGTGGTTCCTACGGCAAGAACGAGCATCGTGATCCTTAAGTCAATGAAGAAATCCATCTTGAAGACTTGGATACTATAGAAGAACTCAAAGACCTAGCAAAGATCAGGATGGCAGCTTATCAACAAAGGGTAGCTGGGGCATACACCAAAAATATCAGAATCAGAAGATTTCAAGAAGGAGATCTAGTGTTGAGGAAAGCCTTCCAAAACACAACCAATCCAGCTGATGGAAAGTTAGCACCCAAATGGGAAGGACCTTATCAAATTGAGTCGGAAGAGAAAGGGGGCATATCATTTGCTCACAATGGAAGGCAATCGGTTACCAAGAGCATGGAATGCCATACACCTCAAGAAATATTTTTTCTGATCAGGATCCATTATCCCGAGGATATATTACCCAAAAAAGGATCTAGGATCCGTAAATCGGTAACATCTTTCTGATCAATTATTCTTTTTGAATTATTACTGTTAATTTAAGGATAATATATTCTTAACACTTTATTTTTTCCAAGTTTTGAATAACCATGCAGTATTATAATGATTAATTTGATGTTCAAGAGGTTGGCCACCTCTCATTTTCATTTGAGGTATTATCTTATTCTCTTGGCTTAGCCCACGTTTGGATATGACCCCCCGATGGTCATCTCCCCTACGGTTTAAAAGGTTTTCACCTTTCTCACGATCGCCAGTAGCGCACGCTATCCGATTTATAGTCCGGGGCAGCGGGACCAGTACACCTTTTGTGGCTGACAATTTCGTTGTTTCCGGCAATATGGAGGATCCTACAATTTTTGGTAGACGTACCATATCACCGGTTTATAACGTTTTCACGTTATCTCACGTTTGGGCTAATTCCCGGTTTGGGCGAGTCCCCAGTTAACATCCGTATTTGGGCTTGTCCCCAGTTTGGGCTTGTCCCCAGTTGCACGAGCTTGTCTCCCAGTTGCACGGGCTTGTTCCCAGATTACACGGGCTTGTCGCCAGTTACACGGGCTTGTCCTCAGTTTATTTTATGTGCTTGTCCCCAGATTGTTGGGTTTAATCCCAGTTAACATCATAAGTTGTTTGCAACAGAGTTTCTAAGTTCATTATGAAGATTAAGACTTATTGATTCAAAATCCTTAAATTGCTTCTACCAGGATCACAGAAGGATCATTACTTATGGTAACCTAGGTCAAATTAGACCTTATGGTATGATTTCTGATTGTCAATTTACCTTTATTTGTCTAAGATCTTTATAATCCCTTTTACTTAAGGATTAAGATTTTTAAATTATTTTTGCAAGGATATTCTATCCTAAAACTTTTTACTCAAGATTATTTCTTAAAACTTTCAATAAAACAAAAGCTCTATCAAACAAATTTTCACAATAACAAGAAAATAGTCAAAAGTTTTTATTTTATTAAACATAAGCCACTTGGACTTATCCAAACCCTTAACCCGGATTTCACCAAATGAAAGATGAACCGTCCACCCGGGTTAAACAAATGTTACTAGCTGTTCATGATTTGCAGGAAGAATAAGAGGTTTTTGGATATATAGCTTGAAGGGAAGTTCTCAAGGAAACTATATATATATATATATATACTACATATATATGATAATTATATCTAGCTTGTCAAATCTCATATGTTTTTGCAGGAAGTCTGAATTCAAAGGCAAAATGACAGCTATGATAATATCACAACCGCCATTTTGGGGGCAATTGTTAGGGAACGGAAATTTGACACTGTGGATACGTTATCCTGACATATGTTCTTGGATCAGTTATCCTTAGACAGATCCTCTCAGGATCAGAGGTCCTCAGTAATTGGTATTATTAACAATTGTTTCTTGTGTTTAGGTTGTTATTTAATAAGTATAACGGCGCCAAGACTTATTCCACCGGATATCTCGCTATTGGACTTGTCAAACAAGCGGTTAAAGTCGTGGATTAAGATAGTGGGAATGTGGTGCATTTATATGACTTCTTGTTGTGTCACAAATAACTGAGTACTGAGGATATGTTATTCTTGAAGACGTGTATGGATAAATTATCCTTCTGAAGAATTCCAGAGCTATGTCAGGATCATGGATCCTCGGTATTTGGTGGCTGTTAGCGGTTGTTTTTCATATGAATGTTGATATTTATCAACATTAACGGCTCCTAGACTTATTCTTCCACTTATTTCGCTGCTGGACTTCTATGGCACATGGTCAAAGTGATGGGAGTGGCTAGTGGAGGACTTGCAGATTATTAGGGGTTGTTGTTACTTAGTTATTTTACTTTTTCTTTATAAATATTTGAGTTGTGATCAACCCTAGGACACACACGGTTCACTAGCTTTACTACTGCAGATTTAGCTCACAAATTCTCTGTAATCTCATACACACTTAGCTCGTTTGTAATCGTTGATCAACAACTCCACAACACTAGTAACCACCTTTTATTATCAATATAATCGACGGTGATAGTTTTCACCGGTCCGGGGGTGTTTTGTGCTGGAGATTACTATAATCACGCACTATCCGACCAAAGGTTACCTCGTTGATCCTTGACAGTAGTGATTCGACCAAATATTACCTTGTTAAGTTTTGACCGAAGTGAGATTATCGTATTCAAGAGTTTTTTCCCTCGTAATCATATCACGGTGTTTATCTCCATTTC